>NC_080398.1:66498934-66801819 GCF_030265065.1 Corythoichthys intestinalis | reverse complement strand
TTATTAATTCATTTAATTCAATCGTATTTATCCGATTTAAGTCATATTGCATTACGCCGCTTTCCAAATTTCGCTAGAATGAGCACCTGGTTGACGCCTCCGGTTCGTTTCGCGCCGTGTGGCTGGGCTTGCGCTAGTGAGTAAAGATGCCTGGGACCTCGCTCCCGTGAGGGACGGGGGATTCCCGGTCTTTGGTCGGCCGGTCATCGTCCGCTTCGGTGGTGCGCGACCGCTTCGGCGGTCCCGTTCCGCCCGGAGGCGCGCGGGGAAGCGGTAACCGGCCTTCGGGCCGACCTCCGCCGTGACCGGCGTTCTCTGTGGGTGACGGGAGGACGGCGGCTTCGCGGCCGCCGTGAATACCATCCCCTGGGCGTGACGCATTAGGAGTGGGGCTCGCCCTCTCTCCTTGCGGCCGATTTCCAGTCCGCGACGGACGCGTTCGCGCCGCCGTGCGTCGGTCTGACCTACGCTTTCCACCGGAATCCGGGGAGGTGCTCGGGTCTCGGGGCGCCGCTCTCGGTGCGCGCGGGCGGGAGCTTTCCTCTCGGAGGCTCCTCGCGCGCCGCCCTGAGTGACGTTCCGTTTCCCTCTCCCGTCGCTTAATTCATTTGTATTCATCCGATTTAATTTATATTGCGTTAGTAACTAATTTAATATAATATGATATATTTTTAATTATTTTATTTCAGTTGTATTCATCCGATTTAATTCATATTGCATTAGTAATTATTTTAATATAATATTCTATATTGTTTATTGATTTAATTCAATTGTATTCGTCCAATTTAATTTATACGGCTTTAGTAATTGATTCAATATAATGTTGTATATTGTCAATTAATTTAGCTCAATGGTATTCATCCAATTTAATTTACATTGCATTAGTAATTACTTTAATATAGTATTATTTTTTATTATTCGTTTATTTAAATTAATGGTATTCATCCGATTTAATTTCTATTGCTTAATAATTAATTTAATATAATATTATATATTATCAATGAATTTAGTTGGATTGTATTCTTCCAATTTAATTCTTATTGCCTTAGTAATTATTTTAATATGTTGTCGTTTATTATTAAGTAATTTTATTCAACTGTTTTCATCCGATTTAATTTGTATTGCATTAGTAATTATTTTAATATACTATTATATAATACTAATTAATTTAATGTCGTCCGGTTAATTTTGGATTAATTTAAAGTACTTTAATTTTAGTTTAATGAACGCGGAGTCCGAATTGGGTTCTTTGGTCTGGCCGCCAGCGACGCGCTGAAGTTGACTTTCGTTTTGCTGCTGTCCTCCGCCGCGAGGAATGTTTTTATTCATGCGTTTCCCTGTTTGCACCACACATGCTCACGCTGGTTTTTTATGTGACTGTTTGCAATGCGTTAAATGACTGGTTTGTGTTTTTGTCTATTTTACAATTAATTCGCGAGGTTGCGCTGATGACTTTATTTCACGGGGCGGGAGGTATGTCTCCGATAGCCTGGGATGCTTTTTGAAAGTCCCGTTTAAGTCGGGTCCCCGCTTCGGCGGGTGCATAATATTGCAAATGTGAGGACGCGTCCTCATCAAAATAATGTGAAAAATTAGAGGCCATTTGAACAATAAAAATTGAAGCAATATTCTTGGCGGCTTATTTTACTGACCTGGACTGACTGACTGCTCGAACGAATGCTAATACGTTCTTTAAAAAACTTTCTCGAGGCTGCAAAATAGGCTTAATGACCAATTGGGCACGGGACACAAGTTGGAGCTTGGTCTCTCCAGCTGGCCGTCCTCTGTGAGGGTGTCTAGACGTAATGGCCGAAACACCCGATGACCCAGAGGTTTTCTACTGATGATGTGTCCTGAAAAGCGTGTTAGGCAAAGTTTTTATGTCAGGGACCTAAAACGAGACCCAAAATAGTGCCTGAATGGTCTCCCAAAACTTCTCAGCGTAGGGACTAATAGAGGAAGAGGTAAAAGAATGGGACCGTTAGCCACGTAGATAACCGTAGAGCGCCACCTTGTGACGTTTTGCGGTCGTAATACATTGAGTTGATAAGTCTTTGCTTGCTGTTTCATTTAAGCTTTTATTTGTGGTGATGTGATGTTTTCCTGAGGAGTTACGCGAATAAATAGTAGAAGGAATATGGTTGAGGTTGAACCGCAAATTTAATTTTTTTTGAAATTTGGACTTAAATGGGTTACAATTCAACTCGGATGCCCAACGGGCACCTGTCTGGTCAAATTTAAAGTCCTGATTGGCTAAAGTAAATTTTTATATGGATTATTAATTTTTTGTACATAATTTGAAAGTGTTTAACCGGAGGGGACGTTGCCTGCTGGTGACTTCTGCCAGCGTTTTGCACTCAACCTGAACCGTTAACCCTTTCGTGCGCCAGTGTTCGCCGCTCGACGGCGCGCGCCGCTTCGCGGCTTGCGCCGCCTCGCGTCGACTTGGGGTCTTGCTCCAAGTGGCGTTTGACTATGTTGGCGTTGATTAGATTGGCTGTGCTGCTGAGCCGCTTTGCTGTGCTGTTGACTCCGCCTTTCGCGGTGTGCGCCGCTCGACGCCGCGCGCCGCTTCGCGGCTTGCGCCGCCTGGCGGCGACTTGGGGTCTTGCTCCAAGTGGCGTTCGACTAGACTGGTGTTGGCTTGTTTCGCTAGGTTGCTGAGCCACTTTATTGTGCTGTTGGCCCCGCCGTTCGCGGTGTGCGCCGCTCGGCGCCGCGGGGCGCTTCGCGCCCCGCGCCGCCTCGCGGCGACTTGGGGTCTTGCTCCAAGTGGTGTCCGGATATGATGGTGTTGGTTCATTGACTAATTGATTTAGTATTGCTTTATTGGTTGGTATATTGTCTAGCGTCGCTTCGCTCCGCTCCGTCGCCCCGCGACGCCGCCGCTGCGCGGCGGATTGGGGTCTTGCTCCGAATGGAGTTCGGCCATATTGGAATTGGTTCAATTGACTGGATTGGTTTATATTACAGGTAAGTATCTGTGTTGGTTTAATCGGGTCTCTGTCCAATTTACTCGGAATTCAGTCTATTTGCGCGGTGTTTAATATTTTGGTTTTTAGTGACTTAATTTTAATATTTAACTTTAGTGTTTATCAGTAAAATCAACAATTAATTTTAATTGAGTTTGGATTAGGACAGGATAGGGCGCCCCCAAAGTCTCCCTGTACTGGAAAGGTTATTGGTTTTGTAATGGTCCAATGGATCTCACCTTTTCAGGATCACAGGCTTTGGTATCTGAATTGGTTATTGGTGATTGTTATAGTCCGGAATGGACACTACCTTCTCAGATGTCGGGCTCATGGAATTGAATGGCGTTTGCTTTTCACATTCCATGTGTGGATTTGATCCACTTGTCGGTCGTCGCGTCCGTCGAGTCTAACACACGTCATGTCCTCCGGACATGACGCGTGTCATTTTATCCTGATTTTCCCTTCTTGAAAAAATAGTCGGAATGACTACATCCCACTTGATGACGGGTGGAGCATAGGTGCATCCAGTCCAGTGGTTGGACCGTGCATTCCTTTGGCCCCTGGTTTTACCATGTCTTGTGACGTGGGGGTGGCCATCGAGTCAATACTTCCACAACCTAACCCTAAACCCTAACCCTAACCCTAACCCTAACCCTAACCTAACCCTAACCTAACCCTAACCCTAACCCTAACCCTAACCCTAACCCCAAAGTAACAAACTAACTCTAACCCTAACAAATTAGAACCCTAATTACAGTGACAAACTAACCCGAACTAAACACTAAACTTAACTAGATAGTAACCCTAACAAATGAGAACCCTAATCAAAGTAACAAACTAACTCTAACAAATACTAAACCTAATTATAAAGCAAAATGAAAAAGAAAGATTAAAAACAATCAGACCATAAAAAATTAAACATATAACACAAATGGGACAGACTAAAATAGAGTACAACACAAACAGTAGAAATTAAGAAGAGTTCAGCACAAACAGGAGATGGAAAAGAGCGTTGTCTATAAGTTAATTCTAAATGCAATAACATCTATTAGTAGATTGAAAAGAGAGTTAGCTGTACGTCAATTTTAAATGCAATAAAATCTAACTGTAGATTGAAAAGAGAGTTGGCTGCACGTTAATTTTAAATGCAATAAAATCTATATGTGGATGGAAAAGAGAGTTTCTTGTACGACAATTCTAAATGTAATAAAATCTATCTGTAGGCTAACCCTAACCTTAATATTTTATCTGTAGAATAACCCTATTTTTAGTAATCCTAATTTGAAGAAAAAGATAGGATAGCCAATAGAACCAAGAAAAGAATAGAGCAATAGAACAAAAAGGAAAAAGATAGAAAAGCCAATAGAACTAAGAAAAAGAAGAAAAGAAGAAAAAGATAGAAAAGCCAATAGAACTAAGAAAAGGAAATAGCAGTAGAGCAAAGAGGAAAAAGATAGAAAAGCCAATAGTCCTAAGAGAAGAAATATAAGATAAAGATGAAAAGCATGCAGACCATAAAGAAGAATACAAATAGAAAAGAAAACAAGAAAAGCCAATAGACCTAAGAGAAGAAAACAAATAGAAATGAAAGATAATACTGTGAGTGTCCTGAGGAAGGCCTAAATAAGTGCCGAAACGTCGACAACCTCACAGTAACAAAATAAAACAACTCGAGTATAAACAAAGAACAAATGTAAACAGAATGAAAAGTAAATGAACCATACAGAGGAAATGACAATACAAAGGAAACACTTGGGGATGAAGGGGCGAGACAAAGGTAAAAGAAAAGTAGAAAAACAAATAAGACCTACACAAACAACAAAAGAAGATAGTAAAGCTGAAAACAAATAAAAGAGCAAAAAGAATGAATCAGGATGGTGAGAGGGTGGTCGCAGTCGGTCCAGTGCAACCGCCCCTCTTATATAGAGGGGACCCCTCTCAAATTGGGGGGATCTTTTCCTAACCTAACCCAATGCAAAAAAGACAGTGAAAATGAAGACAATAGATAATCCTAAATTGACAGACTAACCTGGTAACTTATACTAACCACAACTAAAGTAACCCTAAACTGGTTATAGACTAACCCTAATTTGGATGACCTAACCTTAAAACCTATACTGACCACAACTACAATATCCTAAACTAACTATACACTAACCCTAAATTCAATACTTACCTTAACTAGTTGAACCCTAACTTAACTAACACTAAACTAACTATACTCTAACCCTAAACTCAATACTTACCTTAACTAGTAGAACCCTAACTTAACTAGCCCTAGAACAATAACTAACCCTAATTTGGATGGACCAACCCTAAAACCTATACTAACCCTAATCTGAGTAACCCTAAGCTAAAGATAGACTAACCCTAAACTACATACTAACCTTAACTACTCTAACCCTAGTAAAAATAAATAACCCTAAAATATACTTACCACAAATAAAGAAGAATAATTAAAATAAATACTTACCATTATAACCTCAAGTAGAGAAAACCCTAAAAAAAGAAACAAAGAATTAATACAATACAAAAAGACATGACATATACCAAGCATAAATAAATTACAACAAAATTATCTGACAACTTAAAATGACACAAAGCAAATAATAGCATTGACAAAGACACAAAATAATCAGAACAACATTGAACACGGAAGAAGAAGGAACTCAAATAGAAGACAGATAGAGAACAAATAATAACATTGACAAAGACAAAAATCAGTCAGAACAAACTTGAACATTGAAGAAAGAAGAACTCAAATAGAAGACATTACAATACAAATAGACAATACAAATTAAAGAAAAAACTGTGCTACGTCCTGAGGAAGGCTCATAGAGAGCCGAAACGTCGACGGGAAGCACAGTACATGAAACATTATTTGGACAAAACAAACAAAGACAAACAGATTTCACATAACAAATAAAGACAAACAGATTGAACACAATAAAATCAAAGATAAATTAATTCACATTTATAAACACAACAAGACAACACAAAAACAATACATTGACAAACCAGACTTCAAAATGAACAGACAAAGACAGTATGGGAAGCTGTGGGTGGACAGTGCACCCCTCCATTCTGGGAGGTTTACACCTCCCAGAAGGAGGACTCTTCCCAAACCTAACCCTGCCAAGGCCTCCACAGCTAACGCTTCTCCATACAGGTCTAATTTCAAAGTCCATGCAGAGGAGACCCGACAGGGATATAGGATCTCTTCAGAGAAGCATGGTCAGAAGACTGAACCCTGGTTTAAGGACCTTGTGAAAAATCTGCATGACATTATAAAGGTAAT
This sequence comes from Corythoichthys intestinalis, assembly GCF_030265065.1. NCBI lineage: Eukaryota > Metazoa > Chordata > Actinopteri > Syngnathiformes > Syngnathidae > Corythoichthys > Corythoichthys intestinalis. The sequence continues at coordinate 66,795,549 of NC_080398.1, read as the reverse complement.
ACACCATTTGAGGAATGTGGATATGACAACTAAAAAAACTGAACCGAAAATGATAAGAAAAATGAAAGAAAACTTAACTGAAATGATAAGACCAGCATTTCCGATGACAACAACTCGTGATCAGATAGAAATAAACGCCATCGAATGGGCACGTGCAACTTGCGTGATTTTGAAGACACATTATGAGGAATGCCTGGAACGATTGATGGGTGAATTAGACGGGAATTATGACACTGATTGGAAGACTGCCTTTGAGGTGGCAAAACGATGGGCGGCGAAAAACTTACCACGCCTATCTCAAGAGACTTGTGATCTGGCAGAACTTCGGATTGCAGAAAGGATGGAGTTTCTGGAAATGGATTTGAGCATAGATGATGTAATCGAAGAACACCAAGAGGAACACTTGGGGACGAAGGGGAGTGATTCAGAACAGATACCAAAGATGGAGAGATTGAAAGAAACAAAGAAAGAAAGAACACCAAAGAAGGAAGAGACACCAAAGAAGGAGAGAAGTCCGAAGAAGGACAAATTGAAAGACCAGAAAGAAGAAACGACACCCAAGAAAGAAGAAAAGACACCAAAGAGAGTAATATTGAGAGACCAAAGAGAAGGAACACATCAGAAAGAAGAAAAGACACCCAACAAAGGAAAGAGACCAGAAAATGATGGAAAGGCAAGGAAGAAAGAACAAGAAAATGAAAATGATCAGCAAAAGACAGAAGAAAAGACAATTGGATACCAGAGAATGGAGCTGGACATGTATAAAAGGGACCAAATGAAGCTGGACATGCATAAAAGGGACCAAATGAAGACAATCAATGCAAAAAAGACAGTGAAAATGAAGACAATAGATAATCCTAAATTGACAGACTAACCTGGTAACTTATACTAACCACAACTAAAGTAACCCTAAACTGGTTATAGACTAACCCTAATTTGGATGACCTAACCTTAAAACCTATACTGACCACAACTACAATATCCTAAACTAACTATACACTAACCCTAAATTCAATACTTACCTTAACTAGTTGAACCCTAACTTAACTAACACTAAACTAACTATACTCTAACCCTAAACTCAATACTTACCTTAACTAGTAGAACCCTAACTTAACTAGCCCTAGAACAATAACTAACCCTAATTTGGATGGACCAACCCTAAAACCTATACTAACCCTAATCTGAGTAACCCTAAGCTAAAGATAGACTAACCCTAAACTACATACTAACCTTAACTACTCTAACCCTAGTAAAAATAAATAACCCTAAAATATACTTACCACAAATAAAGTAGAATAATTAAAATAAATACTTACCATTATAACCTCAAGTAGAGAAAACCCTAAAAAAAGAAACAAAGAATTAATACAATACAAAAAGACATGACATATACCAAGCATAAATAAATTACAACAAAATTATCTGACAACTTAAAATGACACAAAGCAAATAATAGCATTGACAAAGACACAAAATAATCAGAACAACATTGAACACGGAAGAAGAAGGAACTCAAATAGAAGACAGATAGAGAACAAATAATAACATTGACAAAGACAAAAATCAGTCAGAACAAACTTGAACATTGAAGAAAGAAGAACTCAAATAGAAGACATTACAATACAAATAGACAATACAAATTAAAGAAAAAACTGTGCTACGTCCTGAGGAAGGCTCATAGAGAGCCGAAACGTCGACGGGAAGCACAGTACATGAAACATTATTTGGACAAAACAAACAAAGACAAACAGATTTCACATAACAAATAAAGACAAACAGATTGAACACAATAAAATCAAAGATAAATTAATTCACATTTATAAACACAACAAGACAACACAAAAACAATACATTGACAAACCAGACTTCAAAATGAACAGACAAAGACAGTATGGGAAGCTGTGGGTGGACAGTGCACCCCTCCATTCTGGGAGGTTTACACCTCCCAGAAGGAGGACTCTTCCCAAACCTAACCTAACCCCAGTCAGTGGACGTTTGTGCGGATGGTTTGACTGAAGCCTAAACCCAGATGGTGGACGTTTGTGCGGATGGTGAAACCGATGCCTAACCCCAGTTAGTGGAAATTGTGCGGATAGTGTCACCGATGCCTAAGCTCAAGGCTAGTTTGTTGAGTGCGGGTATATTTAGCCCTTTCCCATTTCCCAACCCTAATCACAACGTCTAGATGTTCTGTGCGGACCGCCCCCGAGTGGTCGGAGTCTGCTGGCTGGCGGATAGCTACCCACTGACTTGCGCCAGGCCCCGTCAGGGTCTCTGGGGGCGGGGCATGTCCCCTCCTGGATTTAGCTCGTTTCCTTTTTTAATTTTAACCCCTGCCGGGATGCTCGCTACCCACAGCTCGAGGTGGTCGCGGTCCCGTTTCGGCGTACTGCCACCCGCTGACTTTCGCCAGATCCCACTGGGCCTCTGGGAGCAGGGAATGTTTCTTCTCGGTTTGCGGAGGGGCGTCTGCCCGTTACCCAGGACGTGACGGTTGTCGTTCATGTGCCGTTATCATTGGACGGTCCTGGAGCAGGACGAGCGAGGGTCTGCGCCATGCCTTTCACGTTCCTTAACCGGTCAGTCGTCGGACGAGCCGGGGAGCGTGATCGAGAGAGAGTTTCCAAACCTAATCCTGCCCGAACCAACGGACACAGCGCAGGACTCAACTCCAGCAGGTGATTCGGCTACATGAACGTGTCCAGACTGGACGCCGTTGTCCTCAGAGGGTGGTTTTGTAAACAAGCTAGGTGTCCTTGAACGGCCATTGGAGCCTGTAGTTTCATTACGAAGGGTCGCTGCGTTCCCCCCCTTCTGGTTTACGGAAGGTGGGGCACGGCATGGCATTCGAGTCTTAGCACGCTCCTGCTTTGGGGTCGTGTGGGTGTACACTCACTGACTCTTTCTCTGTTTGCCATGCTCTGCAAACGGGGAAGGAGTCGTTTTCTTGTCATTTTTGCGTGTTGAAGCCGTCCCAATACTTTTGTTAATTTTGCGTAGGTTTGTTGAGGTAGTCCCAATACTTTTGTTACTTTTGCGTAGGTTCGTTGGGGTAATATGGCGCGTTTTGGTTAATTTTGCCTTTGGTTGGCGGAAAAGGGGTTAATTGAGTATCTTGGTGTAATTTTAATTTGTCCCACTGGAGGGACCGCTGGGCTGGGGATGGCCCTTGTGTTGCTTGGTTATGATTGGCTGAAGCTTAGTTCCGCCTTTGGCTAATTTAGCATTGTGGTCTCGGGGCTGTTTAGCTTAGCCTTAGGGCAAGGAGGACGTCCGAACTCGTAACCGAGCTTCGGGACTCCTGTTTCGGATTGGCCTGGTAAGTGACACTAGTATGATTAGGTGGACTGTTTCCATGTTGTCCATTAAACTTATTTTTCAGCGGTAAGTATGTCGCGCGATGGCGGACGCCGAGTGGGCTAATGCTACGACGGGAGGTAAGCCTGAAAGTGAAAGTTATATGAAAACTGTTTGTTTTAATAAAAACTTCTGTTGGAAACATGTTTTTTCGTTTCCTTGACGGGTGAAACCTTTTCCAAAACGGTTTTTTGAAGTCAAAACAGTTGTTGATGGTATTTTGGGGGTATCAGTTGTGGTCGGCTCATGCTCGGGACGCCATTTTGAAGTAAGTCGGAATAACTGCGTGGGCACGCACAATGTTTATGACTGTTTCATAACGGGCCTATAAGATAGTTTTGTGGCCCTAGTCAGGAAAAACGAAATGCTGTGATGACACAATATTTTACATATTGAAATAATATGTCGATTTGACAACAAATAATACTTTTAACTCATGGGTGGCCCCCAGTCAAAAATTAATGATGACGCAGTTATATAACGGGGTTTCCGTTTGTGTGAATCCCTCTGGAGGACGCACAAGACGCCATTTTGGAACAGGCCGTAATGAGTGCGTTTGCAAATAAACTATTCAGGTCCGCTACAAATTCAGTCCGAAATGGGGTCTTATGACATTACAATGGAAAACGAATTACTGCGATGACACAATACTTTTTACACAACGAAAAAATGTCCGTTTAAGGCAGATATGCTTTCAACTTATCCCTGGCGAGAATTAACGACTACGCAGATATGCCTCGGCCAAATCCGTTTGGTGTGAACACCGCTCGAGGGTTGATCGCCTCGAGCTGGGCCTCCCCTGCCTACCGTGTCCAGTTATAAGCGGCCGAAACACGGGATGATGGCACGGCGTATTGCTGATGATTAATGGTGTTCACTTCAAAAGTCGATTCCGATCAATACTTATAATAGGGGTGGGTGCTGGGAATAATCGCGATTAAAATGATGTCTTTTGGTCTTCTAACGGTCCGATAGCTAATTTTTTCTGCTATTATGGCTAATTTGAGAGGAAAAAGTGTAGTGTAGTTAATTCTTTTTGGTGTTCTGTAATTCTTTTTTTTGTCCACATGATGGTGGCATTTAGTTGGTTGCCAGTCATGCAGGTAATGCTTTTAAAGGTATAATTTGGTGGTTTTGGACCTGGTAACCATGGTGACAGTGGTTTTTAAGTAATTGGACGTGTTTTGGTAGGTTTTGGGAATTTAACCCTTTAGGGGCTGGTTGGTTTTTTGCGGCGTCTTGGGGCCATGCTCCAAGTGTCGTTCGGTCTTATTGGTAATGGTTCGATTTGCTATGTTGTTGTGCGATTTTGTTGGACGGATAGCCTCTTCGTGTGCCAGTGTTCGCCGCTCAGCGTCACGCGCCGCTTCGCGACGCGCGCCGCTTCGCGGCGGCTTGGGGCTTTGTTTCTTGGTTCGTGGCTTTTGCGGATAGTGAGAACGGTGCCTAACCCCAGTCAGTGGACGTTTGTGCGGATGGTTTGACTGAAGCCTAAACCCAGATGGTGGACGTTTGTGCGGATGGTGAAACCGATGCCTAACCCCAGTTAGTGGAAATTGTGCGGATAGTGTCACCGATGCCTAAGCTCAAGGCTAGTTTGTTGAGTGCGGGTATATTTAGCCCTTTCCCATTTCCCAACCCTAATCACAACGTCTAGATGTTCTGTGCGGACCGCCCCCGAGTGGTCGGAGTCTGCTGGCTGGCGGATAGCTACCCACTGACTTGCGCCAGGCCCCGTCAGGGTCTCTGGGGGCGGGGCATGTCCCCTCCTGGATTTAGCTCGTTTCCTTTTTTAATTTTAACCCCTGCCGGGATGCTCGCTACCCACAGCTCGAGGTGGTCGCGGTCCCGTTTCGGCGTACTGCCACCCGCTGACTTTCGCCAGATCCCACTGGGCCTCTGGGAGCAGGGAATGTTTCTTCTCGGTTTGCGGAGGGGCGTCTGCCCGTTACCCAGGACGTGACGGTTGTCGTTCATGTGCCGTTATCATTGGACGGTCCTGGAGCAGGACGAGCGAGGGTCTGCGCCATGCCTTTCACGTTCCTTAACCGGTCAGTCGTCGGACGAGCCGGGGAGCGTGATCGAGAGAGAGTTTCCAAACCTAACCCTAACCCTGTTCACTTCAAAAGTCGATTCCGATCAATACTTATAATAGGGGTGGGTGCTGGGAATAATCGCGATTAAAATGATGTCTTTTGGTCTTCTAACGGTCCGATAGCTAATTTTTTCTGCTATTATGGCTAATTTGAGAGGAAAAAGTGTAGTGTAGTTAATTCTTTTTGGTGTTCTGTAATTCTTTTTTTTGTCCACATGATGGTGGCATTTAGTTGGTTGCCAGTCATGCAGGTAATGCTTTTAAAGGTATAATTTGGTGGTTTTGGACCTGGTAACCATGGTGACAGTGGTTTTTAAGTAATTGGACGTGTTTTGGTAGGTTTTGGGAATTTAACCCTTTAGGGGCTGGTTGGTTTTTTGCGGCGTCTTGGGGCCATGCTCCAAGTGTCGTTCGGTCTTATTGGTAATGGTTCGATTTGCTATGTTGTTGTGCGATTTTGTTGGACGGATAGCCTCTTCGTGTGCCAGTGTTCGCCGCTCAGCGTCACGCGCCGCTTCGCGACGCGCGCCGCTTCGCGGCGGCTTGGGGCTTTGTTTCTTGGTTCGTGGCTTTTGCGGATAGTGAGAACGGTGCCTAACCCCAGTCAGTGGACGTTTGTGCGGATGGTTTGACTGAAGCCTAAACCCAGATGGTGGACGTTTGTGCGGATGGTGAAACCGATGCCTAACCCCAGTTAGTGGAAATTGTGCGGATAGTGTCACCGATGCCTAAGCTCAAGGCTAGTTTGTTGAGTGCGGGTATATTTAGCCCTTTCCCATTTCCCAACCCTAATCACAACGTCTAGATGTTCTGTGCGGACCGCCCCCGAGTGGTCGGAGTCTGCTGGCTGGCGGATAGCTACCCACTGACTTGCGCCAGGCCCCGTCAGGGTCTCTGGGGGCGGGGCATGTCCCCTCCTGGATTTAGCTCGTTTCCTTTTTTAATTTTAACCCCTGCCGGGATGCTCGCTACCCACAGCTCGAGGTGGTCGCGGTCCCGTTTCGGCGTACTGCCACCCGCTGACTTTCGCCAGATCCCACTGGGCCTCTGGGAGCAGGGAATGTTTCTTCTCGGTTTGCGGAGGGGCGTCTGCCCGTTACCCAGGACGTGACGGTTGTCGTTCATGTGCCGTTATCATTGGACGGTCCTGGAGCAGGACGAGCGAGGGTCTGCGCCATGCCTTTCACGTTCCTTAACCGGTCAGTCGTCGGACGAGCCGGGGAGCGTGATCGAGAGAGAGTTTCCAAACCCAAGCCTATTCTGTAATAGCCCCAGCAAATTACTTGCTTGCCCCAGGTAGGTAGACACGCCTTCCCAAGCCTTTTCTCTCATAGCCCCTGCATATTACTTGCTTGCCCCTGGTAGGTAGACAGGCCTTCCCAAACCTATTCTGTAATAGTCCCAGCAAATTACTTGCTTGCCCCTGGTAGGTAGACAGGCTTTCCCAAGCCTATTCTGTAATAGTCCCAGCAAATTACTTGCTTGTCCCTGGTAGGTAGACAGGACTTCCCAAGCCTATTCTGTAATAGCCCCAGCAAATTACTTGCTTGCCCAAGTATGGTAGACAGGTCTTCCCAAGCCTATTCTGTAATAGTCCCAGCAAATTACTTGCTTGCCCCTGATAGGTAGACAGGCCTTCCCAAGCCTATTCTGTAATAGCCCCAGCAAATTACTTGCTTGCCCCTGGTATGTAGAGAGGCCTTCCTAAGCCTATTCTGTAATAGTCCCAGCAAATTACTTGCTTGCCCCTGGTAGGTAGACAGGCATTCCCAAGCCTATTCTGTAATAGCCCCAGCAAATTACTTGCTTGCCCGTGGTATGTAGACAGGCCTTCCTAAGCCTATTCTGTAATCGTTCCAGCAAATTACTTGCTTGCCCCTGGTAGGTAGACAGGCCTTCCCAAGCCTATTCTGTAATAGCCACAGCAAATTACTTGCTTGCCCCTGGTAGGTAGACAGGTTTCCCAAGCCTATTCTGTAATAGTCCCAGCAAATTACTCGCTTGTCTCTGGTAGGTAGACAGGCCTTCCCAAGCCTATTCTGTAATAGCCCCAGCAAATTACTTGCTTGCCCAAGTATGGTAGGCAGGGCTTCCCAAGCCTATTCTGTAATAGTCCCAGCAAATTACTTGCTTGCCCCTGGTAGGTAGACAGGCCTTCCCAAGCCTATTCTGTAATAGTCCCAGCAAATTACTTGCTTGCCCCTGGTAGGTAGACAGGCCTTCCCAAGCCTATTCTGTAATAGTCCCAGCAAATTACTTGCTTGCCCCTGGTTGGTAGACAGGCCTTCCCAAACCAATTCTCTTATAGCCCAAGCCAATTCTCGAATAGCCCCAGCAAATTATTTGCTTTCCCCTGGTAGGTAGACAGGCCTTCCCAAGCCAATTCTCGAATAGCCCCAGCACATTATTTGCTCGCCCCTGGTAGGTAGACAGGCCTTCCCAAGCCAATTCTCTAATAGCCCCTGCACATTACTTGCTTGCCCCTGATAGGTAGACAGGCTTTCCCAAGCCTATTCTGTAATAGTCCCAGCAAATTACTTGCTTGCCCCTGGTAGGTAGACAGGCCTTCCCAAGCCTATTCTCTCATCGCCTCAGCCCATGGCTTATTTCTCCCTGGTAGGTAGACAGGCCTTCCCAAGCCTATTCTGTAATAGTCCCAGCAAATTACTTGCTTGCCCCTGGTAGGTAGACAGGCCTTCCCAAGCCTATTCTGTAATAGTCCCAGCAAATTACTTGCTTGCCCCTGGTAGGTAGACAGGCCTTCCCAAACCAATTGTCTTATAGCCCAAGCCAATTCTCGAATAGCTCCAGCAAATTACTTGCTTGCCCCTGGTAGTTAGACAGGCTTTCCCAAGCCTATTCTGTAATAGTCCCAGCAAATTACTTGCTTGCCCCTGGTAGGTAGATAGGCCTCCCCAAGCCTATTCTCTCATCGCCTCAGCCCATGACTTATTTCTCCTTGGTAGGTAGACAGGCCTTACCAAGCCTATTCTGTAATAGTCCCAGCAAATTACTTGCTTGTCCCTGGTAGTTAGACAGGCCTTCCCAAACCAATTCTCTTATAGCCCAAGCCAATTATCGAATAGCCCCAGCACATTACTTGCTTGCCCCAGGTAGGTAGACAGGCTTTCCCAAGCCTATTCTGTAATAGCCCCAGCAAATTACTTGCTTGCCCCTGGTATGTAGACAGGCCTTCCTAAGCCTATTCTGTAATAGTTCCAGCAAATTACTTGCTTGCCCCTGGTAGGTAGACAGGCCTTCCCAAGCCTATTCTGTAATAGCCCCAGCAAATTACTTGCTTGCCCAAGTATGGTAGGCAGGGCTTCCCAAGCCTATTCTGTAATAGTCCCAGCAAATTACTTGCTTGCCCCTGGTAGGTAGACAGGCCTTCCCAAGCCTATTCTGTAATAGTCCCAGCAAATTACTTGCTTGCCCCTGGTAGGTAGACAGGCCTTCCCAAGCCTATTCTGTAATAGTCCCAGCAAATTACTTGCTTGCCCCTGGTTGGTAGACAGGCCTTCACAAAACCAATTCTCTTATAGCCCAAGCCAATTCTCGCATAGCCCCAGCATATTATTTGCTTGCCCCTGGTAGGTAGACAGGCCTTCCCAAGCCAATTCTCTAATAGCCCCTGCACTTTACTTGCTTGCCCTTGGTAGGTAGACAGGCCTTCCCAAACCAATTCTCTTATAGCCCAAGCCAATTCTCGAATAGCCCCAGCATATTATTTGCTTACCCCTGGTAGGTAGACAGGCCTTCCCAAGCCAATTCTCTAATAGCCCCAGCAAAATACTTGCTTGCCCTTGGTAGGTAGACTGCCCTTCCCAAGCCTATTCTCTCATTGCCTCAGCCCATGACTTACTTCTCCCTGGTAGGTCCACTGGCCTTCCCGAGCCAATTCTCTTATATCCCAAGCCAATTCTCTAATAGCCCCTGCACATTACTTGCTTGCCCCTGGTAGGTAGACAGGCCTTACCAAGCCTATTCTGTAATAGTCCCAGCAAATTACTTGCTTGTCCCTGGTAGCTAGACAGGCCTTCCCAAACCTATTCTGTAATAGCCCCTGTTAATTACTTGCTTGCCCCTGGTAGGCAGACAGGCCTTCCCAAGCCTTTTCTCTCATAGCCCCTGCACATTACTGGCTTGCCCCTGGTAGGTAGACAGGCCTTCCCAAGCCTATTCTGTAATAGTCCCAGCAAATTACTTGCTTGTCCCTGGTAGGTAGACAGGCCTTCCCAAGCCTATTCTGTAATAGCCCCAGCAAATTACTTGCTTGCTCCTGGTAGGTAGACAGGGCTTCCCAAGCCTATTCTGTAATAGTCCCAGCAAATTACTTGCTTGCCCCTGGTAGGTAGACAGGCCTTCCCAAACCAATTCTTTTATAGCCAAAGCAAATTCTCGAATAGCCCCAGCACATTACTTGCTTGCCCCAAGTAGGTAGACCGGCTTTCCCAAGCCTATTCTGTAATAGTCCCAGCAAATTACTTGCTTGCCCCTGGTTGGTAGACAGGCCTTCACAAAACCAATTCTCTTATAGCCCAAGCCAATTCTCGAATAGCCCCTGCACATTACTTGCTTGCTCCTGGTAGGTAGACAGGGCTTTCCAAGCCTATTCTGTAATAGTCCCAGCAAATTAATTGCTTGCCCCTGGTAGGTAGACAGGCCTTCCCAAGCAAATTCTCGAATAGCCCCAGCACATTATTTGCTTGCCCCTGGTAGGTAGACAGGCCTTCCCAAGCCAATTCTCTAATAGCTTCTGTACATTACTTGCTTGCCCCTGATAGGTAGACAGGCTTTCCCAAGCCTATTCTGTAATAGTCCCAGCAAATTACTTGCTTGCCCCTGGTAGGTAGATAGGCCTTCCCAAGCCTATTCTCTCATCGCCTCAGCCCATGACTTATTTCTCCTTGGTAGGTAGACAGGCCTTCCCAAGCCTATTCTGTAATAGTTCCAGCAAATTACTTGCTTGTCCCTGGTAGGTAGACAGGCCTTCCCAAACCAATTCTCTTATAGCCCAAGCCAATTATCGAATAGCCCCAGCACATTACTTGCTTGCCCCAGGTAGGTAGACAGGCTTTCCCAAGCCTATTCTGTAATAGCCCCAGCAAATTACTTGCTTGCCCCTGGTAAGTAGACAGGCTTTCCTAAGCCTATTCTGTAATCGTTCCAGCAAATTACTTGCTTGCCCCTGTTAGGTAGACAGGCCTTCCCAAGCCTATTCTGTAAAAGCCCCAGCAAATTACTTGCTTGCTCCTGGTAGGTAGACAGGGCTTCCCAAGCCTATTCTGTAATAGTCCCAGCAAATTACTTGCTTGCCCCTGGTAGGTAGATAGGCCTTCCCAAGCCTATTCTCTCATCGCCTCAGCCCATGACTTATTTCTCCTTGGTAGGTAGACAGGCCTTACCAAGCCTATTCTGTAATAGTCCCAGCAAATTACTTGCTTGTCCCTGGTAGGTAGACAGGCCTTCCCAAACCAATTCTCTTATAGCTCAAGCCAATTATCGAATAGCCCCAGCACATTACTTGCTTGCCCCAGGTAGGTAGATTGGCTTTCCCAAGCCTATTCTGTAATAGCCCCAGGAAATTACTTGCTTGCCTCTGGTATGTAGACAGGCCTTCCTAAGCCTATTCTGTAATAGTTCCAGCAAATTACTTGCTTGCCCCTGGTAGGTAGACAGGCCTTCCCAAGCCTATTCTGTAATAGCCCCAGCAAATTACTTGCTTGCCCAAGTATGGTAGGCAGGGCTTCCCAAGCCTATTCTGTAATAGTCCCAGCAAATTACTTGCTTGCCCCTGGTAGGTAGACAGGCCTTCCCAAGCCTATTCTGTAATAGTCCCAGCAAATTACTTGCTTGCCCCTGGTAGGTAGACAGGCCTTCCCAAGCCTATTCTGTAATAGTCCCAGCAAATTACTTGCTTGGCCTTGGTTGGTAGACAGGCCTTCACAAAACCAATTCTCTTATAGCCTAAGCCAATTCTCGAATAGCCCCAGCATATTATTTGCTTGCCCCTGGTAGGTAGACAGGCCTTCCCAAGCCAATTCTCTAATAGCCCCTGCACTTTAATTGCTTGCCCTTGGTAGGTAGACAGGCCTTCCCAAACCAATTCTCTTATAGCCCAAGCCAATTCTCGAATAGCCCCAGCATATTATTTGCTTGCCCCTGGTAGGTAGACAGGCCTTCCCAAGCCAATTCTCTAATAGCCCCAGCAAAATACTTGCTTGCCCTTGGTAGGTAGACTGCCCTTCCCAAGCCTATTCTCTCATTGCCTAAGCCCATGACTTACTTCTCCCTGGTAGGTCCACTGGCCTTCCCGAGCCAATTCTCTTATATCCCAAGCCAATTCTCTAATAGCCCCTGCACATTACTTGCTTGCCCCTGGTAGGTAGACAGGCCTTACCAAGCCTATTCTGTAATAGTCCCAGCAAATTACTTGCTTGCCCCTGGTAGGTAGACAGGCCATCCCTAACCAATTCTGTAATAGCCCCAGCAAATTATTTGCTTTCCCCTGGTAGGTAGACAGGCCTTCCCAAGCCAAATCTCGAATAGCCCCAGCACATTATTTGCTTGCCCCTGGTAGGTAGACAGGCCTTCCTAAGCCAATTTTCTAATAGCCCCTGCACATTACTTGTTTGCCCCTGATAGGTAGACAGGCTTTCCCAAGCCTATTCTGTAATAGTCCCAGCAAATTACTTGCTTGCCCAAGTATGGTAGGCGGGGCTTCCCAAGCCTATTCTGTAATAGTCCCAGCAAATTACTTGCTTGCCCCTGGTAGGTAGACAGGCCTTCCCAAGCCTATTCTGTAATAGTCCCAGCAAATTACTTGCTTGCCCCTGGTAGGTAGACAGGCCTTCCCAAACCAATTCTCTTATAGCCCAAGCCAATTCTCGAATAGCCCCAGCATATTATTTGCTTGCCCCTGGTAGGTAGACAGGCCTTCCCAAGCCAATTCTCTAATAGCCCCAGCAAAATACTTGCTTGCCCTTGGTAGGTAGACTGCCCTTCCCAAGCCTATTCTCTCATTGCCTCAGCCCATGACTTACTTCTCCCTGGTAGGTCCACTGGCCTTCCCGAGCCAATTCCCTTATATCCCAAGCCAATTCTCTAATAGCCCCTGCACATTACTTGCTTGCCCCTGGTAGGTAGACAGGCCTTACCAAGCCTATTCTGTAATAGTCCCAGCAAATTACTTGCTTGCCCCTGGTAGGTAGACAGGCCTTCCCTAACCAATTCTGTAATAGCCCCAGCAAATTATTTGCTTTCCCCTGGTAGGTAGACAGGCCTTCCCAAGCCAAATCTCGAATAGCCCCAGCACATTATTTGCTTGCCCCTGGTAGGTAGACAGGCCTTCCTAAGCCAATTTTCTAATAGCCCCTGCACATTACTTGTTTTCCCCTGATAGGTAGACAGGCTTTCCCAAGCCTATTCTGTAATAGTCCCAGCAAATTACTTGCTTGCCCAAGTATGGTAGGCGGGGCTTCCCAAGCCTATTCTGTAATAGTCCCAGCAAATTACTTGCTTGCCCCTGGTAGGTAGACAGGCCTTCCCAAGCCTATTCTGTAATAGTCCCAGCAAATTACTTGCTTCCCCCTGGTAGGTAGACAGGCCTTCCCAAACCAATTCTCTTATAGCCCAAGCCAATTCTCGAATAGCACCAGCATATTATTTGCTTGCCCCTGGTAGGTAGACAGGCCTTCCCAAGCCAATTCTCTAATAGCCCCTGCACTTTACTTGCTTGCCCCTGGTAGGTAGACAGGCTTTCCGAAGCCTATTCAGTAATAGTCCCAGCAAATTACTTGCTTGCCCCTGGTAGGTAGACAGGCCTTCCCAAGCCTTTTCTCTCATCGCCCCAGCAAATTACTTGCTTTGTCCTGGTAGGTAGACTGCCCTTCCCAAGCCTATTCTTTCATTGCCTCAGCCCATGACTTACTTCTCCCTGGTAGGTCGACTGGCCTTCCCGAACCAATTCTCTTAAATCCCAAGCCAATTCTCTAATAGCGCCAGCACATTATTTGCTTGTAGGTAGACAGGCCTTCCCAAGCCTCTTCTGTAATAGCCGCTGTAAATTACTTGCTTGCCCCTGGTAGTTTGACAGGCCTTCCCAAGCCTATTCTGTAATAGCCCCAGCAAATTACTTGCTTGCCCCTGGTAGTGTGACAGGCCTTCCCAAGCCTATTCTGTAATAGCCCCAGCAAATTACTTGCTTGCCCCTGGTAGGCAGACAGGCCTTCCCAAGCCTATTCTGTAATAGTCCCAGCAAATTACTTGCTTGCCCCTGGTAGGTAGACAGGCCTTCCCAAGCCTATTCTGTAATAGTCCCAACAAATTACTTGCTTGCCCCAGGTAGGTAGACACGCCTTCCCAAGCCTTTTCTCTCATAGCCCCTGCACATTACTTGCTTGCCCCTGGTAGGTAGACAGGCCTTCCCAAGCCTATTCTGTAATAGCCCCAGCAAATTACTTGCTTGCCCAAGTATGGTAGGCGGGGCTTCCCAAGCCTATTCTGTAATAGTCCCAGCAAATTACTTGCTTGCCCCTGGTAGGTAGACAGGCCTTCCCAAGCCTATTCTGTAATAGTCCCAACAAATTACTTGCTTTCCCCTGGTAGGTAGACAGGCCTTCCCAAACCAATTCTCTTTTAGCCCAAGCCAATTCTCGAATAGCTCCAGCATATTATTTGCTTGCCCCTGGTAGGTAGACAGGCCTTCCCAAGCCAATTCTCTAATAGCCCCTGCACTTTACTTGCTTGCCCCTGGTGGTTAGACAGGCTTTCCCAAGCCTATTCTGTAATAGTCCCAGCAAATTACTTGCTTGCCCCTGGTAGGTAGATAGGCCTTCCCAAGCCTATTCTCTCATCGCCTCAGCCCATGACTTATTTCTCCCTGGTAGGTAAACAGGCCTTCCCAAGCCTCTTCTGTAATAGCCGCTGTAAATTACTTTCTTGCCCCTGGTAGGTAGACAGGCCTTCCCAAGCCTATTCTGTAATAGCCCCAGCAAATTACTTGCTTGCCCCTGGTAGGCAGACAGGCCTTCCCAAGCCTATACTGTAATAGCCCCTGCAAATTCCTTGCTTGCCCTTGGTAGGCAGACAGGCCTTCCCAAGCCAATTCTCTAATAGCCCCTGTACTTTACTTGCTTGCCCCTGGTAGGTAGACAGGCCTTCCCAAGCCTATTCTGTAATAGTCCCAGCAAATTACTTGCTTGCCCCTGGTAGGTAGACAGGCCTTCCCAAACCAATTCTCTCATAGCCCAAGCCAATTCTCGAATAGCCCCAGCATATTATTTGCTTGCCCCTGGTAGGTAGACAGGCCTTCCCAAGCCAATTCTCTAATAGCCCCAGCAAAATACTTGCTTGCCCCTGGTAGGTAGACTGCCCTTCCCAAGCCTATTCTCTCATTGCCTCAGCCCATGACTTACTTCTTCCTGGTAGGTCCACTGGCCTTCCCGAGCCAATTCTCTTATATCCCAAGCCAATTCTCTAATAGCCCCTGCACATTACTTGCTTGCCCCTGGTAGGTAGACAGGCCTTCCCAAGCCTATTCTGTAATAGCCCCTGCAAATTACTTGCTTGCCCCTGGTAGGCAGACAGGCCTTCCCAAGCCTTTTCTCTCATATCCACTGCACATTACTTGCTTGCCCCTGGTAGGTAGACAGGCCTTCCCAAGCCTATTCTGTAATAGTCCCAGCAAATTACTTGCTTGCCCCTGGTAGGTAGACAGGCTTTCCCAAGCCTATTCTGTAATAGTCCCAGCAAATTACTTGCTTGTCCCTGGTAGGTAGACAGGCCTTCCCAAGCCTATTCTGTAATAGCCCCAGCAAATTACTTGCTTGCCCCTGGTAGGTAGACAGGCCTTCCCAAGCCTATTCTGTAATAGCCCCAGCAAATTACTTGCTTGCCCCTGGTATTTAGACAGGCCTTCCTAAGCCTATTCTGTAATAGTCCCAGCAAATTACTTGCTTGCCCCTGGTAGGTAGACAGGCCTTCCCAAGCCTATTCTGTAATAGCCCCAGCAAATTACTTGCTTGCCCAAGTATGGTAGGCTGGGCTTCCCAAGCCTATTCTGTAATAGTCCCAGCAAATTACTTGCTTGCCCCTGGTAGGTAGACAGGCCTTCCCAAGCCTATTCTGTAATAGTCCCAGCAAATTACTTGCTTGTCCCTGGTAGGTAGACAGGCCTTCCCAAACCAATTCTCTTATAGCCCAAGCCAATTCTCGAATAGCCCCAGCAAATTATTTGCTTTCCCCTGGTAGGTAGACAGGCCTTCCCAAGCAAATTCTCGAATAGCCCCAGCACATTATCTGCTTGCCCCTGGTAGGTAGACAGGCCTTCCTAAGCCAATTCTCTAATAGCCCCTGCACATTACTTGCTTGCCCCTGATAGGTAGACAGGCTTTCCTAAGCCTATTCTGTAATAGTCCCAGCAAATTACTTGCTTGCCCCTGGTAGGTAGACAGGCCTTCCCAAGCCTATTCTCTCATCGCCTCAGCCCATGGCTTATTTCTCCCTGGTAGGTAGACAGGCCTTCCCAAGCCTATTCTGTAATAGTCCCAGCAAATTACTTGCTTCCCCCTGGTAGGTAGACAGGCCTTCCCAAACCAAATCTCTTTTAGCCCAAGCCAATTCTCGAATAGCTCCAGCATATTATTTGCTTGCCCCTGGTAGGTAGACAGGCCTTCCCAAGCCAATTCTCTAATAGCCCCTGCACTTTACTTGCTTGCCCCTGGTGGTTAGACAGGCTTTCCCAAGCCTATTCTGTAATAGTCCCAGCAAATTACTTGCTTGCCCCTGGTAGGTAGACAGGCCTTCCCAAGCCTATTCTGTAATAGTCCCAGCAAATTACTTGCTTGCCCCTGGTAGGTAGATAGGCCTTCCCAAACCAATTCTCTTATAGCCCAAGCCAATTCTCGAATAGCACCAGCATATTATTTGCTTGCCCCTGGTAGGTAGACAGGCCTTCCCAAGCCAATTCTCTAATAGCCCCAGCAAAATACTTGCTTGCCCCTGGTAGGTAGACTGCCCTTCCCAAGCCTATTCTCTCATTGCCTCAGCCCATGACTTACTTCTTCCTGGTAGGTCCACTGGCCTTCCCGAGCCAATTCTCTTATATCCCAAGCCAATTCTCTAATAGCCCCTGCACATTACTTGCTTGCCCCTGGTAGGTAGACAGGCCCTCCCAAGCCTATTCTGTAATAGTCCCAGCAAATTACTTGCTTGTCCCTGGTAGCTAGACAGGCCTTCCCAAACCTATTCTGTAATAGCCCCTGCAAATTACTTGCTTGCCCCTGGTAGGCAGACAGGCCTTCCCAAGCCTTTTCTCTCATATCCCCTGCACATTACTTGCTTGCCCCTGGTAGGTAGACAGGCCTTCCCAAGCCTATTCTGTAATAGTCCCAGCAAATTACTTGCTTGCCCCTGGTAGGTAGACAGGCTTTCCCAAACCAATTCTCTTATAGCCCAAGCCAATTCTCGAATAGCCCCAGCAAATTATTTGCTTTCCCCTGGTAGGTAGACAGGCCTTCCCAAGCCAATTCTCGAATAGCCCCAGCACATTATTTGCTTGCCCCTGGTAGGTAGACAGGCCTTCCCAAGCCTATTCTGTAATAGCCCCTGCACTTTACTTGCTTGCCCCTGGTGGTTAGACAGGCTTTCCCAAGCCTATTCTGTAATAGTCCCAGCAAATTACTTGCTTGCCCCTGGTAGGTAGATAGGCCTTCCCAAGCCTATTCTCTCATCGCCTCAGCCGATGACTTATTTCTCCTTGGTAGGTAGACAAGCCTTCCCAAGCCTATTCTGTAATAGTCCCAGCAAATTACTTGCTTGCCCCTGGGAGGTAGATAGGCCTTCCCAAGCCTATTCTCTCATCGCCTTAGCCCATGACTTATTTCTCCCTGGTAGCTAGACAGGCCTTCCCAAGCCTATTCTGTAATAGCCCCAGCAAATTCCTTGCTTGCCCCTGGTAGGTAGACAGGCCTTCCCAAACCAATTCTCCTATAGCCCAAGCCAATTCTCGAATAGCCCCAGAACATTACTTGCTTGCCCCTGGTAGGTAGACAGGCCTTCCCAAGCCTATTCTGTAATAGCCCCAGCAAATTACTTGCTTGCCCCAGGAAGGTAGAAAGGCTTTCCCAAGCCTATTCTGTAATAGCCCCAGCAAATTACTTGCTTGCCCAAGTATGGTAGACAGGGCTTCCCAAGCCTATTCTGTAATAGTCCCAGCAAATTACTTGCTTGCCCCTGGTAGGTAGACAGGCCTTCCCAAACCTATTCTGTAATAGCACCAGCAAATTACTTGCTTGCCCCTGGTATATAGACAGGCCTTCCTAAGCCTATTCTGTAATAGCCCCAGCAAATTACTTGCTTGCCCCAGGTAGGTAGACACGCCTTCCCAAGCCTTTTCTCTCATAGCCCCTGCACATTACTTGCTTGCCCCTGGTAGGTAGACAGGCCTTCCCAAACCTATTCTGTAATAGTCCCAGCAAATTACTTGCTTGCCCCTGGTAGGTAGACAGGCTTTCCCAAGCCTATTCTGTAATAGTCCCAGCAAATTACTTGCTTGTCCCTGGTAGGTAGACAGGCCTTCCCAAGCCTATTCTGTAATAGCCCCAGCAAATTACTTGCTTGCCCCTGGTAGGTAGACAACCTTCCCAAGCCTATTCTCTCATCGCCTCAGCCCATGGCTTATTTCTCCCTGGTAGGTAGACAGGCCTTCCCAAGCCTATTCTGTAATAGTCCCAGCAAATTACTTGCTTGCCCCTGGTAGGTAGACAGGCCTTCCCAAACCAATTCTCTTATAGCCCAAGCCAATTCTCGAATAGCTCCAGCATATTATTTGCTTGCCCCTGGTAGGTAGACAGGCCTTCCCAAGCCAATTCTCTAATAGCCCCTGCACTTTACTTGCTTGCCCCTGGTGGTTAGACAGGCTTTCCCAAGCCTATTCTGTAATAGTCCCAGCAAATTACTTGCTTGCCCCTGGTAGGTAGATAGGCCTTCCCAAGCCTATTCTCTCATCGCCTCAGCCCATGACTTATTTCTCCTTGGTAGGTAGACAGGCCTTCCCAAGCCTATTCTGTAATAGTCCCAGGAAATTACTTGCTTGTCCCTGGTAGGTAGACAGGCCTTCCCAAACCAATTCTCTTATAGCCCAAGCCAATTCTCGAATAGCCCCAGCACATTACTTGCTTGCCCCTGGTATGTAGACAGGCCTTCCTAAGCCTATTCTGTAATAGTCCCAGCAAATTACTTGCTTGCCCCTGGTGTGTAGACAGGCCTTCCTAAGCCTATTCTGTAATAGTCCCAGCAAATTACTTGCTTGCCCCTGGTATGTAGACAGGCCTTCCTAAGCCTATTCTGTAATAGTCCCAGCAAATTACTTGCTTGCCCCTGGTAGGTAGACAGGCCTTCCCAAGCCTATTCTGTAATAGCCCCAGCAAATTACTTGCTTGCCCCTGGTAGGTAGACAGGCCTTCCCAAGCCTATTCTGTAATAGTCCCAGCAAATTACTTGCTTGGCCTTGGTTGGTAGACAGGCCTTCACAAAACCAATTCTCTTATAGCCCAAGCCAATTCTCGAATAGCCCCAGCATATTATTTGCTTGCCCCTGGTAGGTAGACAGGCCTTCCCAAGCCAATTCTCTAATAGCCCCTGCACTTTACTTGCTTGCCCCTGGTATGTAGACAGGTTTTCCCAAGCCTATTCTGTAATAGCTGCTGCAAATTACTTGCTTGCCCCTGGTAGGTAGACACGCCTTCCCAATCCTATTCTCTCATCGCCTCAGCCCATGACTTATTTCTCCCTGGTAGGTAAACAGGCCTTCCCAAGCCTCTTCTGTAATAGCCGCTGTAAATTACTTGCTTGCCCCTGGTAGGTAGACAGGCCTTCCCAAGCCTATTCTGTAATAGCCCCAGCAAATTACTTGCTTGCCCCTGGTAGGCAGACAGGCCTTCCCAAGCCTATACTGTAATAGCCCCTGCAAATTCCTTGCTTGCCCTTGGTAGGCAGACAGGCCTTCCCAAGCCAATTCTCTAATAGCCCCTGTACTTTACTTGCTTGCCCCTGGTAGGTAGACAGGCCTTCCCAAGCCTATTCTGTAATAGTCCCAGCAAATTACTTGCTTGCCCCTGGTAGGTAGACAGGCCTTCCCAAACCAATTCTCTCATAGCCCAAGCCAATTCTCGAATAGCCCCAGCATATTATTTGCTTGCCCCTGGTAGGTAGACAGGCCTTCCCAAGCCAATTCTCTAATAGCCCCAGCAAAATACTTGCTTGCCCTTGGTAGGTAGACTGCCCTTCCCAAGCCTATTCTCTCATTGCCTCAGCCCATGACTTACTTCTCCCTGGTAGGTCCACTGGCCTTCCCGAGCCAATTCTCTTATATCCCAAGCCAATTCTCTAATAGCCCCTGCACATTACTTGCTTGCCCCTGGTAGGTAGACAGGCCTTACCAAGCCTATTCTGTAATAGTCCCAGCAAATTACTTGCTTGTCCCTGGTAGCTAGACAGGCCTTCCCAAACCTATTCTGTAATAGCCCCTGCAAATTACTTGCTTGCCCCTGGTAGGCAGACAGGCCTTCCCAAGCCTTTTCTCTCATAGCCCCTGCACATTACTGGCTTGCCCCTGGTAGGTAGACAGGCCTTCCCAAGCCTATTCTGTAATAGTCCCAGCAAATTACTTGCTTGTCCCTGGTAGGTAGACAGGCCTTCCCAAGCCTATTCTGTAATAGCCCCAGCAAATTACTTGCTTGCTCCTGGTAGGTAGACAGGGCTTCCCAAGCCTATTCTGTAATAGTCCCAGCAAATTACTTGCTTGCCCCTGGTAGGTAGACAGGCCTTCCCAAACCAATTCTTTTATAGCCAAAGCAAATTCTCGAATAGCCCCAGCACATTACTTGCTTGCCCCAAGTAGGTAGACCGGCTTTCCCAAGCCTATTCTGTAATAGTCCCAGCAAATTACTTGCTTGCCCCTGGTTGGTAGACAGGCCTTCACAAAACCAATTCTCTTATAGCCCAAGCCAATTCTCGAATAGCCCCTGCACATTACTTGCTTGCTCCTGGTAGGTAGACAGGGCTTTCCAAGCCTATTCTGTAATAGTCCCAGCAAATTACTTGCTTGCCCAAGTATGGTAGGCGGGGCTTCCCAAGCCTATTCTGTAATAGTCCCAGCAAATTACTTGCTTGCCCCTGGTAGGTAGACAGGCCTTCCCAAGCCTATTCTGTAATAGCCCCAGCAAATTACTTGCTTGCCCCAGGTAGGTAGACACGCCTTCCCAAGCCTTTTCTCTCATAGCCCCTGCATATTACTTGCTTGCCCCTGGTAGGTAGACAGGCCTTCCCAAACCTATTCTGTAATAGTCCCAGCAAATTACTTGCTTGCCCCTGGTAGGTAGACAGGCTTTCCCAAGCCTATTCTGTAATAGTCCCAGCAAATTACTTGCTTGTCCCTGGTAGGTAGACAGGACTTCCCAAGCCTATTCTGTAATAGCCCCAGCAAATTACTTGCTTGCCCAAGTATGGTAGACAGGTCTTCCCAAGCCTATTCTGTAATAGTCCCAGCAAATTACTTGCTTGCCCCTGATAGGTAGACAGGCCTTCCCAAGCCTATTCTGTAATAGCCCCAGCAAATTACTTGCTTGCCCCTGGTATGTAGAGAGGCCTTCCTAAGCCTATTCTGTAATAGTCCCAGCAAATTACTTGCTTGCCCCTGGTAGGTAGACAGGCATTCCCAAGCCTATTCTGTAATAGCCCCAGCAAATTACTTGCTTGCCCGTGGTATGTAGACAGGCCTTCCTAAGCCTATTCTGTAATCGTTCCAGCAAATTACTTGCTTGCCCCTGGTAGGTAGACAGGCCTTCCCAAGCCTATTCTGTAATAGCCACAGCAAATTACTTGCTTGCCCCTGGTAGGTAGACAGGTTTCCCAAGCCTATTCTGTAATAGTCCCAGCAAATTACTCGCTTGTCTCTGGTAGGTAGACAGGCCTTCCCAAGCCTATTCTGTAATAGCCCCAGCAAATTACTTGCTTGCCCAAGTATGGTAGGCAGGGCTTCCCAAGCCTATTCTGTAATAGTCCCAGCAAATTACTTGCTTGCCCCTGGTAGGTAGACAGGCCTTCCCAAGCCTATTCTGTAATAGTCCCAGCAAATTACTTGCTTGCCCCTGGTAGGTAGACAGGCCTTCCCAAGCCTATTCTGTAATAGTCCCAGCAAATTACTTGCTTGCCCCTGGTTGGTAGACAGGCCTTCCCAAACCAATTCTCTTATAGCCCAAGCCAATTCTCGAATAGCCCCAGCAAATTATTTGCTTTCCCCTGGTAGGTAGACAGGCCTTCCCAAGCCAATTCTCGAATAGCCCCAGCACATTATTTGCTCGCCCCTGGTAGGTAGACAGGCCTTCCCAAGCCAATTCTCTAATAGCCCCTGCACATTACTTGCTTGCCCCTGATAGGTAGACAGGCTTTCCCAAGCCTATTCTGTAATAGTCCCAGCAAATTACTTGCTTGCCCCTGGTAGGTAGACAGGCCTTCCCAAGCCTATTCTCTCATCGCCTCAGCCCATGGCTTATTTCTCCCTGGTAGGTAGACAGGCCTTCCCAAGCCTATTCTGTAATAGTCCCAGCAAATTACTTGCTTGCCCCTGGTAGGTAGACAGGCCTTCCCAAGCCTATTCTGTAATAGTCCCAGCAAATTACTTGCTTGCCCCTGGTAGGTAGACAGGCCTTCCCAAACCAATTGTCTTATAGCCCAAGCCAATTCTCGAATAGCTCCAGCAAATTACTTGCTTGCCCCTGGTAGTTAGACAGGCTTTCCCAAGCCTATTCTGTAATAGTCCCAGCAAATTACTTGCTTGCCCCTGGTAGGTAGATAGGCCTCCCCAAGCCTATTCTCTCATCGCCTCAGCCCATGACTTATTTCTCCTTGGTAGGTAGACAGGCCTTACCAAGCCTATTCTGTAATAGTCCCAGCAAATTACTTGCTTGTCCCTGGTAGTTAGACAGGCCTTCCCAAACCAATTCTCTTATAGCCCAAGCCAATTATCGAATAGCCCCAGCACATTACTTGCTTGCCCCAGGTAGGTAGACAGGCTTTCCCAAGCCTATTCTGTAATAGCCCCAGCAAATTACTTGCTTGCCCCTGGTATGTAGACAGGCCTTCCTAAGCCTATTCTGTAATAGTTCCAGCAAATTACTTGCTTGCCCCTGGTAGGTAGACAGGCCTTCCCAAGCCTATTCTGTAATAGCCCCAGCAAATTACTTGCTTGCCCAAGTATGGTAGGCAGGGCTTCCCAAGCCTATTCTGTAATAGTCCCAGCAAATTACTTGCTTGCCCCTGGTAGGTAGACAGGCCTTCCCAAGCCTATTCTGTAATAGTCCCAGCAAATTACTTGCTTGCCCCTGGTAGGTAGACAGGCCTTCCCAAGCCTATTCTGTAATAGTCCCAGCAAATTACTTGCTTGCCCCTGGTTGGTAGACAGGCCTTCACAAAACCAATTCTCTTATAGCCCAAGCCAATTCTCGCATAGCCCCAGCATATTATTTGCTTGCCCCTGGTAGGTAGACAGGCCTTCCCAAGCCAATTCTCTAATAGCCCCTGCACTTTACTTGCTTGCCCTTGGTAGGTAGACAGGCCTTCCCAAACCAATTCTCTTATAGCCCAAGCCAATTCTCGAATAGCCCCAGCATATTATTTGCTTACCCCTGGTAGGTAGACAGGCCTTCCCAAGCCAATTCTCTAATAGCCCCAGCAAAATACTTGCTTGCCCTTGGTAGGTAGACTGCCCTTCCCAAGCCTATTCTCTCATTGCCTCAGCCCATGACTTACTTCTCCCTGGTAGGTCCACTGGCCTTCCCGAGCCAATTCTCTTATATCCCAAGCCAATTCTCTAATAGCCCCTGCACATTACTTGCTTGCCCCTGGTAGGTAGACAGGCCTTACCAAGCCTATTCTGTAATAGTCCCAGCAAATTACTTGCTTGTCCCTGGTAGCTAGACAGGCCTTCCCAAACCTATTCTGTAATAGCCCCTGTTAATTACTTGCTTGCCCCTGGTAGGCAGACAGGCCTTCCCAAGCCTTTTCTCTCATAGCCCCTGCACATTACTGGCTTGCCCCTGGTAGGTAGACAGGCCTTCCCAAGCCTATTCTGTAATAG
Source organism: Corythoichthys intestinalis (assembly GCF_030265065.1). NCBI lineage: Eukaryota > Metazoa > Chordata > Actinopteri > Syngnathiformes > Syngnathidae > Corythoichthys > Corythoichthys intestinalis. The sequence continues at coordinate 66,771,955 of NC_080398.1, read as the reverse complement.
TCCCAGCAAATTACTTGCTTGTCCCTGGTAGGTAGACAGGCCTTCCCAAGCCTATTCTGTAATAGCCCCAGCAAATTACTTGCTTGCTCCTGGTAGGTAGACAGGGCTTCCCAAGCCTATTCTGTAATAGTCCCAGCAAATTACTTGCTTGCCCCTGGTAGGTAGACAGGCCTTCCCAAACCAATTCTTTTATAGCCAAAGCAAATTCTCGAATAGCCCCAGCACATTACTTGCTTGCCCCAAGTAGGTAGACCGGCTTTCCCAAGCCTATTCTGTAATAGTCCCAGCAAATTACTTGCTTGCCCCTGGTTGGTAGACAGGCCTTCACAAAACCAATTCTCTTATAGCCCAAGCCAATTCTCGAATAGCCCCTGCACATTACTTGCTTGCTCCTGGTAGGTAGACAGGGCTTTCCAAGCCTATTCTGTAATAGTCCCAGCAAATTAATTGCTTGCCCCTGGTAGGTAGACAGGCCTTCCCAAGCAAATTCTCGAATAGCCCCAGCACATTATTTGCTTGCCCCTGGTAGGTAGACAGGCCTTCCCAAGCCAATTCTCTAATAGCTTCTGTACATTACTTGCTTGCCCCTGATAGGTAGACAGGCTTTCCCAAGCCTATTCTGTAATAGTCCCAGCAAATTACTTGCTTGCCCCTGGTAGGTAGATAGGCCTTCCCAAGCCTATTCTCTCATCGCCTCAGCCCATGACTTATTTCTCCTTGGTAGGTAGACAGGCCTTCCCAAGCCTATTCTGTAATAGTTCCAGCAAATTACTTGCTTGTCCCTGGTAGGTAGACAGGCCTTCCCAAACCAATTCTCTTATAGCCCAAGCCAATTATCGAATAGCCCCAGCACATTACTTGCTTGCCCCAGGTAGGTAGACAGGCTTTCCCAAGCCTATTCTGTAATAGCCCCAGCAAATTACTTGCTTGCCCCTGGTAAGTAGACAGGCTTTCCTAAGCCTATTCTGTAATCGTTCCAGCAAATTACTTGCTTGCCCCTGTTAGGTAGACAGGCCTTCCCAAGCCTATTCTGTAAAAGCCCCAGCAAATTACTTGCTTGCTCCTGGTAGGTAGACAGGGCTTCCCAAGCCTATTCTGTAATAGTCCCAGCAAATTACTTGCTTGCCCCTGGTAGGTAGATAGGCCTTCCCAAGCCTATTCTCTCATCGCCTCAGCCCATGACTTATTTCTCCTTGGTAGGTAGACAGGCCTTACCAAGCCTATTCTGTAATAGTCCCAGCAAATTACTTGCTTGTCCCTGGTAGGTAGACAGGCCTTCCCAAACCAATTCTCTTATAGCTCAAGCCAATTATCGAATAGCCCCAGCACATTACTTGCTTGCCCCAGGTAGGTAGATTGGCTTTCCCAAGCCTATTCTGTAATAGCCCCAGGAAATTACTTGCTTGCCTCTGGTATGTAGACAGGCCTTCCTAAGCCTATTCTGTAATAGTTCCAGCAAATTACTTGCTTGCCCCTGGTAGGTAGACAGGCCTTCCCAAGCCTATTCTGTAATAGCCCCAGCAAATTACTTGCTTGCCCAAGTATGGTAGGCAGGGCTTCCCAAGCCTATTCTGTAATAGTCCCAGCAAATTACTTGCTTGCCCCTGGTAGGTAGACAGGCCTTCCCAAGCCTATTCTGTAATAGTCCCAGCAAATTACTTGCTTGCCCCTGGTAGGTAGACAGGCCTTCCCAAGCCTATTCTGTAATAGTCCCAGCAAATTACTTGCTTGGCCTTGGTTGGTAGACAGGCCTTCACAAAACCAATTCTCTTATAGCCTAAGCCAATTCTCGAATAGCCCCAGCATATTATTTGCTTGCCCCTGGTAGGTAGACAGGCCTTCCCAAGCCAATTCTCTAATAGCCCCTGCACTTTAATTGCTTGCCCTTGGTAGGTAGACAGGCCTTCCCAAACCAATTCTCTTATAGCCCAAGCCAATTCTCGAATAGCCCCAGCATATTATTTGCTTGCCCCTGGTAGGTAGACAGGCCTTCCCAAGCCAATTCTCTAATAGCCCCAGCAAAATACTTGCTTGCCCTTGGTAGGTAGACTGCCCTTCCCAAGCCTATTCTCTCATTGCCTAAGCCCATGACTTACTTCTCCCTGGTAGGTCCACTGGCCTTCCCGAGCCAATTCTCTTATATCCCAAGCCAATTCTCTAATAGCCCCTGCACATTACTTGCTTGCCCCTGGTAGGTAGACAGGCCTTACCAAGCCTATTCTGTAATAGTCCCAGCAAATTACTTGCTTGCCCCTGGTAGGTAGACAGGCCATCCCTAACCAATTCTGTAATAGCCCCAGCAAATTATTTGCTTTCCCCTGGTAGGTAGACAGGCCTTCCCAAGCCAAATCTCGAATAGCCCCAGCACATTATTTGCTTGCCCCTGGTAGGTAGACAGGCCTTCCTAAGCCAATTTTCTAATAGCCCCTGCACATTACTTGTTTGCCCCTGATAGGTAGACAGGCTTTCCCAAGCCTATTCTGTAATAGTCCCAGCAAATTACTTGCTTGCCCAAGTATGGTAGGCGGGGCTTCCCAAGCCTATTCTGTAATAGTCCCAGCAAATTACTTGCTTGCCCCTGGTAGGTAGACAGGCCTTCCCAAGCCTATTCTGTAATAGTCCCAGCAAATTACTTGCTTGCCCCTGGTAGGTAGACAGGCCTTCCCAAACCAATTCTCTTATAGCCCAAGCCAATTCTCGAATAGCCCCAGCATATTATTTGCTTGCCCCTGGTAGGTAGACAGGCCTTCCCAAGCCAATTCTCTAATAGCCCCTGCACTTTACTTGCTTGCCCCTGGTAGGTAGACAGGCTTTCCGAAGCCTATTCAGTAATAGTCCCAGCAAATTACTTGCTTGCCCCTGGTAGGTAGACAGGCCTTCCCAAGCCTTTTCTCTCATCGCCCCAGCAAATTACTTGCTTTGTCCTGGTAGGTAGACTGCCCTTCCCAAGCCTATTCTTTCATTGCCTCAGCCCATGACTTACTTCTCCCTGGTAGGTCGACTGGCCTTCCCGAACCAATTCTCTTAAATCCCAAGCCAATTCTCTAATAGCGCCAGCACATTATTTGCTTGTAGGTAGACAGGCCTTCCCAAGCCTCTTCTGTAATAGCCGCTGTAAATTACTTGCTTGCCCCTGGTAGTTTGACAGGCCTTCCCAAGCCTATTCTGTAATAGCCCCAGCAAATTACTTGCTTGCCCCTGGTAGTGTGACAGGCCTTCCCAAGCCTATTCTGTAATAGCCCCAGCAAATTACTTGCTTGCCCCTGGTAGGCAGACAGGCCTTCCCAAGCCTATTCTGTAATAGTCCCAGCAAATTACTTGCTTGCCCCTGGTAGGTAGACAGGCCTTCCCAAGCCTATTCTGTAATAGTCCCAACAAATTACTTGCTTGCCCCAGGTAGGTAGACACGCCTTCCCAAGCCTTTTCTCTCATAGCCCCTGCACATTACTTGCTTGCCCCTGGTAGGTAGACAGGCCTTCCCAAGCCTATTCTGTAATAGCCCCAGCAAATTACTTGCTTGCCCAAGTATGGTAGGCGGGGCTTCCCAAGCCTATTCTGTAATAGTCCCAGCAAATTACTTGCTTGCCCCTGGTAGGTAGACAGGCCTTCCCAAGCCTATTCTGTAATAGTCCCAACAAATTACTTGCTTTCCCCTGGTAGGTAGACAGGCCTTCCCAAACCAATTCTCTTTTAGCCCAAGCCAATTCTCGAATAGCTCCAGCATATTATTTGCTTGCCCCTGGTAGGTAGACAGGCCTTCCCAAGCCAATTCTCTAATAGCCCCTGCACTTTACTTGCTTGCCCCTGGTGGTTAGACAGGCTTTCCCAAGCCTATTCTGTAATAGTCCCAGCAAATTACTTGCTTGCCCCTGGTAGGTAGATAGGCCTTCCCAAGCCTATTCTCTCATCGCCTCAGCCCATGACTTATTTCTCCCTGGTAGGTAAACAGGCCTTCCCAAGCCTCTTCTGTAATAGCCGCTGTAAATTACTTTCTTGCCCCTGGTAGGTAGACAGGCCTTCCCAAGCCTATTCTGTAATAGCCCCAGCAAATTACTTGCTTGCCCCTGGTAGGCAGACAGGCCTTCCCAAGCCTATACTTTAATAGCCCCTGCAAATTCCTTGCTTGCCCTTGGTAGGCAGACAGGCCTTCCCAAGCCAATTCTCTAATAGCCCCTGTACTTTACTTGCTTGCCCCTGGTAGGTAGACAGGCCTTCCCAAGCCTATTCTGTAATAGTCCCAGCAAATTACTTGCTTGCCCCTGGTAGGTAGACAGGCCTTCCCAAACCAATTCTCTCATAGCCCAAGCCAATTCTCGAATAGCCCCAGCATATTATTTGCTTGCCCCTGGTAGGTAGACAGGCCTTCCCAAGCCAATTCTCTAATAGCCCCAGCAAAATACTTGCTTGCCCCTGGTAGGTAGACTGCCCTTCCCAAGCCTATTCTCTCATTGCCTCAGCCCATGACTTACTTCTTCCTGGTAGGTCCACTGGCCTTCCCGAGCCAATTCTCTTATATCCCAAGCCAATTCTCTAATAGCCCCTGCACATTACTTGCTTGCCCCTGGTAGGTAGACAGGCCTTCCCAAGCCTATTCTGTAATAGCCCCTGCAAATTACTTGCTTGCCCCTGGTAGGCAGACAGGCCTTCCCAAGCCTTTTCTCTCATATCCACTGCACATTACTTGCTTGCCCCTGGTAGGTAGACAGGCCTTCCCAAGCCTATTCTGTAATAGTCCCAGCAAATTACTTGCTTGCCCCTGGTAGGTAGACAGGCTTTCCCAAGCCTATTCTGTAATAGTCCCAGCAAATTACTTGCTTGTCCCTGGTAGGTAGACAGGCCTTCCCAAGCCTATTCTGTAATAGCCCCAGCAAATTACTTGCTTGCCCCTGGTAGGTAGACAGGCCTTCCCAAGCCTATTCTGTAATAGCCCCAGCAAATTACTTGCTTGCCCCTGGTATTTAGACAGGCCTTCCTAAGCCTATTCTGTAATAGTCCCAGCAAATTACTTGCTTGCCCCTGGTAGGTAGACAGGCCTTCCCAGGCCTATTCTGTAATAGCCCCAGCAAATTACTTGCTTGCCCAAGTATGGTAGGCTGGGCTTCCCAAGCCTATTCTGTAATAGTCCCAGCAAATTACTTGCTTGCCCCTGGTAGGTAGACAGGCCTTCCCAAGCCTATTCTGTAATAGTCCCAGCAAATTACTTGCTTGTCCCTGGTAGGTAGACAGGCCTTCCCAAACCAATTCTCTTATAGCCCAAGCCAATTCTCGAATAGCCCCAGCAAATTATTTGCTTTCCCCTGGTAGGTAGACAGGCCTTCCCAAGCAAATTCTCGAATAGCCCCAGCACATTATCTGCTTGCCCCTGGTAGGTAGACAGGCCTTCCTAAGCCAATTCTCTAATAGCCCCTGCACATTACTTGCTTGCCCCTGATAGGTAGACAGGCTTTCCTAAGCCTATTCTGTAATAGTCCCAGCAAATTACTTGCTTGCCCCTGGTAGGTAGACAGGCCTTCCCAAGCCTATTCTCTCATCGCCTCAGCCCATGGCTTATTTCTCCCTGGTAGGTAGACAGGCCTTCCCAAGCCTATTCTGTAATAGTCCCAGCAAATTACTTGCTTCCCCCTGGTAGGTAGACAGGCCTTCCCAAACCAAATCTCTTTTAGCCCAAGCCAATTCTCGAATAGCTCCAGCATATTATTTGCTTGCCCCTGGTAGGTAGACAGGCCTTCCCAAGCCAATTCTCTAATAGCCCCTGCACTTTACTTGCTTGCCCCTGGTGGTTAGACAGGCTTTCCCAAGCCTATTCTGTAATAGTCCCAGCAAATTACTTGCTTGCCCCTGGTAGGTAGACAGGCCTTCCCAAGCCTATTCTGTAATAGTCCCAGCAAATTACTTGCTTGCCCCTGGTAGGTAGATAGGCCTTCCCAAACCAATTCTCTTATAGCCCAAGCCAATTCTCGAATAGCACCAGCATATTATTTGCTTGCCCCTGGTAGGTAGACAGGCCTTCCCAAGCCAATTCTCTAATAGCCCCAGCAAAATACTTGCTTGCCCCTGGTAGGTAGACTGCCCTTCCCAAGCCTATTCTCTCATTGCCTCAGCCCATGACTTACTTCTTCCTGGTAGGTCCACTGGCCTTCCCGAGCCAATTCTCTTATATCCCAAGCCAATTCTCTAATAGCCCCTGCACATTACTTGCTTGCCCCTGGTAGGTAGACAGGCCCTCCCAAGCCTATTCTGTAATAGTCCCAGCAAATTACTTGCTTGTCCCTGGTAGCTAGACAGGCCTTCCCAAACCTATTCTGTAATAGCCCCTGCAAATTACTTGCTTGCCCCTGGTAGGCAGACAGGCCTTCCCAAGCCTTTTCTCTCATATCCCCTGCACATTACTTGCTTGCCCCTGGTAGGTAGACAGGCCTTCCCAAGCCTATTCTGTAATAGTCCCAGCAAATTACTTGCTTGCCCCTGGTAGGTAGACAGGCTTTCCCAAACCAATTCTCTTATAGCCCAAGCCAATTCTCGAATAGCCCCAGCAAATTATTTGCTTTCCCCTGGTAGGTAGACAGGCCTTCCCAAGCCAATTCTCGAATAGCCCCAGCACATTATTTGCTTGCCCCTGGTAGGTAGACAGGCCTTCCCAAGCCTATTCTGTAATAGCCCCTGCACTTTACTTGCTTGCCCCTGGTGGTTAGACAGGCTTTCCCAAGCCTATTCTGTAATAGTCCCAGCAAATTACTTGCTTGCCCCTGGTAGGTAGATAGGCCTTCCCAAGCCTATTCTCTCATCGCCTCAGCCGATGACTTATTTCTCCTTGGTAGGTAGACAGGCCTTCCCAAGCCTATTCTGTAATAGCCGCTGCAAATTACTTGCTTGCCTCTGGTAGGTAGACAAGCCTTCCCAAGCCTATTCTGTAATAGTCCCAGCAAATTACTTGCTTGCCCCTGGGAGGTAGATAGGCCTTCCCAAGCCTATTCTCTCATCGCCTTAGCCCATGACTTATTTCTCCCTGGTAGCTAGACAGGCCTTCCCAAGCCTATTCTGTAATAGCCCCAGCAAATTCCTTGCTTGCCCCTGGTAGGTAGACAGGCCTTCCCAAACCAATTCTCCTATAGCCCAAGCCAATTCTCGAATAGCCCCAGAACATTACTTGCTTGCCCCTGGTAGGTAGACAGGCCTTCCCAAGCCTATTCTGTAATAGCCCCAGCAAATTACTTGCTTGCCCCAGGAAGGTAGAAAGGCTTTCCCAAGCCTATTCTGTAATAGCCCCAGCAAATTACTTGCTTGCCCAAGTATGGTAGACAGGGCTTCCCAAGCCAATTCTGTAATAGTCCCAGCAAAATACTTGCTTGCCCCTGGTAGGTAGACTGCCCTTCCCAAGCCTATTCTCTCATTGCCTCAGCCCATGACTTACTTCTTCCTGGTAGGTCCACTGGCCTTCCCGAGCCAATTCTCTTATATCCCAAGCCAATTCTCTAATAGCCCCTGCACATTACTTGCTTGCCCCTGGTAGGTAGACAGGCCTTCCCAAGCCTATTCTGTAATAGCCCCTGCAAATTACTTGCTTGCCCCTGGTAGGCAGACAGGCCTTCCCAAGCCTTTTCTCTCATATCCACTGCACATTACTTGCTTGCCCCTGGTAGGTAGACAGGCCTTCCCAAGCCTATTCTGTAATAGTCCCAGCAAATTACTTGCTTGCCCCTGGTAGGTAGACAGGCTTTCCCAAGCCTATTCTGTAATAGTCCCAGCAAATTACTTGCTTGTCCCTGGTAGGTAGACAGGCCTTCCCAAGCCTATTCTGTAATAGCCCCAGCAAATTACTTGCTTGCCCCTGGTAGGTAGACAGGCCTTCCCAAGCCTATTCTGTAATAGCCCCAGCAAATTACTTGCTTGCCCCTGGTATTTAGACAGGCCTTCCTAAGCCTATTCTGTAATAGTCCCAGCAAATTACTTGCTTGCCCCTGGTAGGTAGACAGGCCTTCCCAAGCCTATTCTGTAATAGCCCCAGCAAATTACTTGCTTGCCCAAGTATGGTAGGCTGGGCTTCCCAAGCCTATTCTGTAATAGTCCCAGCAAATTACTTGCTTGCCCCTGGTAGGTAGACAGGCCTTCCCAAGCCTATTCTGTAATAGTCCCAGCAAATTACTTGCTTGTCCCTGGTAGGTAGACAGGCCTTCCCAAACCAATTCTCTTATAGCCCAAGCCAATTCTCGAATAGCCCCAGCAAATTATTTGCTTTCCCCTGGTAGGTAGACAGGCCTTCCCAAGCAAATTCTCGAATAGCCCCAGCACATTATCTGCTTGCCCCTGGTAGGTAGACAGGCCTTCCTAAGCCAATTCTCTAATAGCCCCTGCACATTACTTGCTTGCCCCTGATAGGTAGACAGGCTTTCCTAAGCCTATTCTGTAATAGTCCCAGCAAATTACTTGCTTGCCCCTGGTAGGTAGACAGGCCTTCCCAAGCCTATTCTCTCATCGCCTCAGCCCATGGCTTATTTCTCCCTGGTAGGTAGACAGGCCTTCCCAAGCCTATTCTGTAATAGTCCCAGCAAATTACTTGCTTCCCCCTGGTAGGTAGACAGGCCTTCCCAAACCAATTCTCTTTTAGCCCAAGCCAATTCTCGAATAGCTCCAGCATATTATTTGCTTGCCCCTGGTAGGTAGACAGGCCTTCCCAAGCCAATTCTCTAATAGCCCCTGCACTTTACTTGCTTGCCCCTGGTGGTTAGACAGGCTTTCCCAAGCCTATTCTGTAATAGTCCCAGCAAATTACTTGCTTGCCCCTGGTAGGTAGACAGGCCTTCCCAAGCCTATTCTGTAATAGTCCCAGCAAATTACTTGCTTGCCCCTGGTAGGTAGATAGGCCTTCCCAAACCAATTCTCTTATAGCCCAAGCCAATTCTCGAATAGCACCAGCATATTATTTGCTTGCCCCTGGTAGGTAGACAGGCCTTCCCAAGCCAATTCTCTAATAGCCCCAGCAAAATACTTGCTTGCCCCTGGTAGGTAGACTGCCCTTCCCAAGCCTATTCTCTCATTGCCTCAGCCCATGACTTACTTCTTCCTGGTAGGTCCACTGGCCTTCCCGAGCCAATTCTCTTATATCCCAAGCCAATTCTCTAATAGCCCCTGCACATTACTTGCTTGCCCCTGGTAGGTAGACAGGCCCTCCCAAGCCTATTCTGTAATAGTCCCAGCAAATTACTTGCTTGTCCCTGGTAGCTAGACAGGCCTTCCCAAACCTATTCTGTAATAGCCCCTGCAAATTACTTGCTTGCCCCTGGTAGGCAGACAGGCCTTCCCAAGCCTTTTCTCTCATATCCCCTGCACATTACTTGCTTGCCCCTGGTAGGTAGACAGGCCTTCCCAAGCCTATTCTGTAATAGTCCCAGCAAATTACTTGCTTGCCCCTGGTAGGTAGACAGGCTTTCCCAAACCAATTCTCTTATAGCCCAAGCCAATTCTCGAATAGCACCAGCATATTATTTGCTTGCCCCTGGTGGTTAGACAGGCTTTCCCAAGCCTATTCTGTAATAGTCCCAGCAAATTACTTGCTTGCCCCTGGTAGGTAGATAGGCCTTCCCAAGCCTATTCTCTCATCGCCTCAGCCGATGACTTATTTCTCCTTGGTAGGTAGACAGGCCTTCCCAAGCCTATTCTGTAATAGCCGCTGCAAATTACTTGCTTGCCTCTGGTAGGTAGACAAGCCTTCCCAAGCCTATTCTGTAATAGTCCCAGCAAATTACTTGCTTGCCCCTGGGAGGTAGATAGGCCTTCCCAAGCCTATTCTCTCATCGCCTTAGCCCATGACTTATTTCTCCCTGGTAGCTAGACAGGCCTTCCCAAGCCTATTCTGTAATAGCCCCAGCAAATTCCTTGCTTGCCCCTGGTAGGTAGACAGGCCTTCCCAAACCAATTCTCCTATAGCCCAAGCCAATTCTCGAATAGCCCCAGAACATTACTTGCTTGCCCCTGGTAGGTAGACAGGCCTTCCCAAGCCTATTCTGTAATAGCCCCAGCAAATTACTTGCTTGCCCCAGGAAGGTAGAAAGGCTTTCCCAAGCCTATTCTGTAATAGCCCCAGCAAATTACTTGCTTGCCCAAGTATGGTAGACAGGGCTTCCCAAGCCAATTCTGTAATAGTCCCAGCAAAATACTTGCTTGCCCCTGGTAGGTAGACTGCCCTTCCCAAGCCTATTCTCTCATTGCCTCAGCCCATGACTTACTTCTTCCTGGTAGGTCCACTGGCCTTCCCGAGCCAATTCTCTTATATCCCAAGCCAATTCTCTAATAGCCCCTGCACATTACTTGCTTGCCCCTGGTAGGTAGACAGGCCTTCCCAAGCCTATTCTGTAATAGCCCCTGCAAATTACTTGCTTGCCCCTGGTAGGCAGACAGGCCTTCCCAAGCCTTTTCTCTCATATCCACTGCACATTACTTGCTTGCCCCTGGTAGGTAGACAGGCCTTCCCAAGCCTATTCTGTAATAGTCCCAGCAAATTACTTGCTTGCCCCTGGTAGGTAGACAGGCTTTCCCAAGCCTATTCTGTAATAGTCCCAGCAAATTACTTGCTTGTCCCTGGTAGGTAGACAGGCCTTCCCAAGCCTATTCTGTAATAGCCCCAGCAAATTACTTGCTTGCCCCTGGTAGGTAGACAGGCCTTCCCAAGCCTATTCTGTAATAGCCCCAGCAAATTACTTGCTTGCCCCTGGTATTTAGACAGGCCTTCCTAAGCCTATTCTGTAATAGTCCCAGCAAATTACTTGCTTGCCCCTGGTAGGTAGACAGGCCTTCCCAAGCCTATTCTGTAATAGCCCCAGCAAATTACTTGCTTGCCCAAGTATGGTAGGCTGGGCTTCCCAAGCCTATTCTGTAATAGTCCCAGCAAATTACTTGCTTGCCCCTGGTAGGTAGACAGGCCTTCCCAAGCCTATTCTGTAATAGTCCCAGCAAATTACTTGCTTGTCCCTGGTAGGTAGACAGGCCTTCCCAAACCAATTCTCTTATAGCCCAAGCCAATTCTCGAATAGCCCCAGCAAATTATTTGCTTTCCCCTGGTAGGTAGACAGGCCTTCCCAAGCAAATTCTCGAATAGCCCCAGCACATTATCTGCTTGCCCCTGGTAGGTAGACAGGCCTTCCTAAGCCAATTCTCTAATAGCCCCTGCACATTACTTGCTTGCCCCTGATAGGTAGACAGGCTTTCCTAAGCCTATTCTGTAATAGTCCCAGCAAATTACTTGCTTGCCCCTGGTAGGTAGACAGGCCTTCCCAAGCCTATTCTCTCATCGCCTCAGCCCATGGCTTATTTCTCCCTGGTAGGTAGACAGGCCTTCCCAAGCCTATTCTGTAATAGTCCCAGCAAATTACTTGCTTCCCCCTGGTAGGTAGACAGGCCTTCCCAAACCAATTCTCTTTTAGCCCAAGCCAATTCTCGAATAGCTCCAGCATATTATTTGCTTGCCCCTGGTAGGTAGACAGGCCTTCCCAAGCCAATTCTCTAATAGCCCCTGCACTTTACTTGCTTGCCCCTGGTGGTTAGACAGGCTTTCCCAAGCCTATTCTGTAATAGTCCCAGCAAATTACTTGCTTGCCCCTGGTAGGTAGACAGGCCTTCCCAAGCCTATTCTGTAATAGTCCCAGCAAATTACTTGCTTGCCCCTGGTAGGTAGATAGGCCTTCCCAAACCAATTCTCTTATAGCCCAAGCCAATTCTCGAATAGCACCAGCATATTATTTGCTTGCCCCTGGTAGGTAGACAGGCCTTCCCAAGCCAATTCTCTAATAGCCCCAGCAAAATACTTGCTTGCCCCTGGTAGGTAGACTGCCCTTCCCAAGCCTATTCTCTCATTGCCTCAGCCCATGACTTACTTCTTCCTGGTAGGTCCACTGGCCTTCCCGAGCCAATTCTCTTATATCCCAAGCCAATTCTCTAATAGCCCCTGCACATTACTTGCTTGCCCCTGGTAGGTAGACAGGCCCTCCCAAGCCTATTCTGTAATAGTCCCAGCAAATTACTTGCTTGTCCCTGGTAGCTAGACAGGCCTTCCCAAACCTATTCTGTAATAGCCCCTGCAAATTACTTGCTTGCCCCTGGTAGGCAGACAGGCCTTCCCAAGCCTTTTCTCTCATATCCCCTGCACATTACTTGCTTGCCCCTGGTAGGTAGACAGGCCTTCCCAAGCCTATTCTGTAATAGTCCCAGCAAATTACTTGCTTGCCCCTGGTAGGTAGACAGGCTTTCCCAAACCAATTCTCTTATAGCCCAAGCCAATTCTCGAATAGCCCCAGCAAATTATTTGCTTTCCCCTGGTAGGTAGACAGGCCTTCCCAAGCCAATTCTCGAATAGCCCCAGCACATTATTTGCTTGCCCCTGGTAGGTAGACAGGCCTTCCCAAGCCTATTCTGTAATAGCCCCTGCACTTTACTTGCTTGCCCCTGGTGGTTAGACAGGCTTTCCCAAGCCTATTCTGTAATAGTCCCAGCAAATTACTTGCTTGCCCCTGGTAGGTAGATAGGCCTTCCCAAGCCTATTCTCTCATCGCCTCAGCCGATGACTTATTTCTCCTTGGTAGGTAGACAGGCCTTCCCAAGCCTATTCTGTAATAGCCACTGCAAATTACTTGCTTGCCTCTGGTAGGTAGACAAGCCTTCCCAAGCCTATTCTGTAATAGTCCCAGCAAATTACTTGCTTGCCCCTGGGAGGTAGATAGGCCTTCCCAAGCCTATTCTCTCATCGCCTTAGCCCATGACTTATTTCTCCCTGGTAGCTAGACAGGCCTTCCCAAGCCTATTCTGTAATAGCCCCAGCAAATTCCTTGCTTGCCCCTGGTAGGTAGACAGGCCTTCCCAAACCAATTCTCCTATAGCCCAAGCCAATTCTCGAATAGCCCCAGAACATTACTTGCTTGCCCCTGGTAGGTAGACAGGCCTTCCCAAGCCTATTCTGTAATAGCCCCAGCAAATTACTTGCTTGCCCCAGGAAGGTAGAAAGGCTTTCCCAAGCCTATTCTGTAATAGCCCCAGCAAATTACTTGCTTGCCCAAGTATGGTAGACAGGGCTTCCCAAGCCTATTCTGTAATAGTCCCAGCAAATTACTTGCTTGCCCCTGGTAGGTAGACAGGCCTTCCCAAACCTATTCTGTAATAGCACCAGCAAATTACTTGCTTGCCCCTGGTATATAGACAGGCCTTCCTAAGCCTATTCTGTAATAGCCCCAGCAAATTACTTGCTTGCCCCAGGTAGGTAGACACGCCTTCCCAAGCCTTTTCTCTCATAGCCCCTGCACATTACTTGCTTGCCCCTGGTAGGTAGACAGGCCTTCCCAAACCTATTCTGTAATAGTCCCAGCAAATTACTTGCTTGCCCCTGGTAGGTAGACAGGCTTTCCCAAGCCTATTCTGTAATAGTCCCAGCAAATTACTTGCTTGTCCCTGGTAGGTAGACAGGCCTTCCCAAGCCTATTCTGTAATAGCCCCAGCAAATTACTTGCTTGCCCCTGGTAGGTAGACAACCTTCCCAAGCCTATTCTCTCATCGCCTCAGCCCATGGCTTATTTCTCCCTGGTAGGTAGACAGGCCTTCCCAAGCCTATTCTGTAATAGTCCCAGCAAATTACTTGCTTGCCCCTGGTAGGTAGACAGGCCTTCCCAAACCAATTCTCTTATAGCCCAAGCCAATTCTCGAATAGCTCCAGCATATTATTTGCTTGCCCCTGGTAGGTAGACAGGCCTTCCCAAGCCAATTCTCTAATAGCCCCTGCACTTTACTTGCTTGCCCCTGGTGGTTAGACAGGCTTTCCCAAGCCTATTCTGTAATAGTCCCAGCAAATTACTTGCTTGCCCCTGGTAGGTAGATAGGCCTTCCCAAGCCTATTCTCTCATCGCCTCAGCCCATGACTTATTTCTCCTTGGTAGGTAGACAGGCCTTCCCAAGCCTATTCTGTAATAGTCCCAGGAAATTACTTGCTTGTCCCTGGTAGGTAGACAGGCCTTCCCAAACCAATTCTCTTATAGCCCAAGCCAATTCTCGAATAGCCCCAGCACATTACTTGCTTGCCCCTGGTATGTAGACAGGCCTTCCTAAGCCTATTCTGTAATAGTCCCAGCAAATTACTTGCTTGCCCCTGGTGTGTAGACAGGCCTTCCTAAGCCTATTCTGTAATAGTCCCAGCAAATTACTTGCTTGCCCCTGGTATGTAGACAGGCCTTCCTAAGCCTATTCTGTAATAGTCCCAGCAAATTACTTGCTTGCCCCTGGTAGGTAGACAGGCCTTCCCAAGCCTATTCTGTAATAGCCCCAGCAAATTACTTGCTTGCCCCTGGTAGGTAGACAGGCCTTCCCAAGCCTATTCTGTAATAGTCCCAGCAAATTACTTGCTTGGCCTTGGTTGGTAGACAGGCCTTCACAAAACCAATTCTCTTATAGCCCAAGCCAATTCTCGAATAGCCCCAGCATATTATTTGCTTGCCCCTGGTAGGTAGACAGGCCTTCCCAAGCCAATTCTCTAATAGCCCCTGCACTTTACTTGCTTGCCCCTGGTATGTAGACAGGTTTTCCCAAGCCTATTCTGTAATAGCTGCTGCAAATTACTTGCTTGCCCCTGGTAGGTAGACACGCCTTCCCAATCCTATTCTCTCATCGCCTCAGCCCATGACTTATTTCTCCCTGGTAGGTAAACAGGCCTTCCCAAGCCTCTTCTGTAATAGCCGCTGTAAATTACTTGCTTGCCCCTGGTAGGTAGACAGGCCTTCCCAAGCCTATTCTGTAATAGCCCCAGCAAATTACTTGCTTGCCCCTGGTAGGCAGACAGGCCTTCCCAAGCCTATACTGTAATAGCCCCTGCAAATTCCTTGCTTGCCCTTGGTAGGCAGACAGGCCTTCCCAAGCCAATTCTCTAATAGCCCCTGTACTTTACTTGCTTGCCCCTGGTAGGTAGACAGGCCTTCCCAAGCCTATTCTGTAATAGTCCCAGCAAATTACTTGCTTGCCCCTGGTAGGTAGACAGGCCTTCCCAAACCAATTCTCTCATAGCCCAAGCCAATTCTCGAATAGCCCCAGCATATTATTTGCTTGCCCCTGGTAGGTAGACAGGCCTTCCCAAGCCAATTCTCTAATAGCCCCAGCAAAATACTTGCTTGCCCTTGGTAGGTAGACTGCCCTTCCCAAGCCTATTCTCTCATTGCCTCAGCCCATGACTTACTTCTCCCTGGTAGGTCCACTGGCCTTCCCGAGCCAATTCTCTTATATCCCAAGCCAATTCTCTAATAGCCCCTGCACATTACTTGCTTGCCCCTGGTAGGTAGACAGGCCTTACCAAGCCTATTCTGTAATAGTCCCAGCAAATTACTTGCTTGTCCCTGGTAGCTAGACAGGCCTTCCCAAACCTATTCTGTAATAGCCCCTGCAAATTACTTGCTTGCCCCTGGTAGGCAGACAGGCCTTCCCAAGCCTTTTCTCTCATAGCCCCTGCACATTACTGGCTTGCCCCTGGTAGGTAGACAGGCCTTCCCAAGCCTATTCTGTAATAGTCCCAGCAAATTACTTGCTTGTCCCTGGTAGGTAGACAGGCCTTCCCAAGCCTATTCTGTAATAGCCCCAGCAAATTACTTGCTTGCTCCTGGTAGGTAGACAGGGCTTCCCAAGCCTATTCTGTAATAGTCCCAGCAAATTACTTGCTTGCCCCTGGTAGGTAGACAGGCCTTCCCAAACCAATTCTTTTATAGCCAAAGCAAATTCTCGAATAGCCCCAGCACATTACTTGCTTGCCCCAAGTAGGTAGACCGGCTTTCCCAAGCCTATTCTGTAATAGTCCCAGCAAATTACTTGCTTGCCCCTGGTTGGTAGACAGGCCTTCACAAAACCAATTCTCTTATAGCCCAAGCCAATTCTCGAATAGCCCCTGCACATTACTTGCTTGCTCCTGGTAGGTAGACAGGGCTTTCCAAGCCTATTCTGTAATAGTCCCAGCAAATTACTTGCTTGCCCAAGTATGGTAGACAGGTCTTCCCAAGCCTATTCTGTAATAGTCCCAGCAAATTACTTGCTTGCCCCTGATAGGTAGACAGGCCTTCCCAAGCCTATTCTGTAATAGCCCCAGCAAATTACTTGCTTGCCCAAGTATGGTAGGCAGGGCTTCCCAAGCCTATTCTGTAATAGTCCCAGCAAATTACTTGCTTGCCCCTGGTAGGTAGACAGGCCTTCCCAAGCCTATTCTGTAATAGTCCCAACAAATTACTTGCTTGCCCCAGGTAGGTAGACACGCCTTCCCAAGCCTTTTCTCTCATAGCCCCTGCACATTACTTGCTTGCCCCTGGTAGGTAGACAGGCCTTCCCAAGCCTATTCTGTAATAGCCCCAGCAAATTACTTGCTTGCCCAAGTATGGTAGGCGGGGCTTCCCAAGCCTATTCTGTAATAGTCCCAGCAAATTACTTGCTTGCCCCTGGTAGGTAGACAGGCCTTCCCAAGCCTATTCTGTAATAGTCCCAACAAATTACTTGCTTTCCCCTGGTAGGTAGACAGGCCTTCCCAAACCAATTCTCTTTTAGCCCAAGCCAATTCTCGAATAGCTCCAGCATATTATTTGCTTGCCCCTGGTAGGTAGACAGGCCTTCCCAAGCCAATTCTCTAATAGCCCCTGCACTTTACTTGCTTGCCCCTGGTGGTTAGACAGGCTTTCCCAAGCCTATTCTGTAATAGTCCCAGCAAATTACTTGCTTGCCCCTGGTAGGTAGATAGGCCTTCCCAAGCCTATTCTCTCATCGCCTCAGCCCATGACTTATTTCTCCCTGGTAGGTAAACAGGCCTTCCCAAGCCTCTTCTGTAATAGCCGCTGTAAATTACTTTCTTGCCCCTGGTAGGTAGACAGGCCTTCCCAAGCCTATTCTGTAATAGCCCCAGCAAATTACTTGCTTGCCCCTGGTAGGCAGACAGGCCTTCCCAAGCCTATACTGTAATAGCCCCTGCAAATTCCTTGCTTGCCCTTGGTAGGCAGACAGGCCTTCCCAAGCCAATTCTCTAATAGCCCCTGTACTTTACTTGCTTGCCCCTGGTAGGTAGACAGGCCTTCCCAAGCCTATTCTGTAATAGTCCCAGCAAATTACTTGCTTGCCCCTGGTAGGTAGACAGGCCTTCCCAAACCAATTCTCTCAAAGCCCAAGCCAATTCTCGAATAGCCCCAGCATATTATTTGCTTGCCCCTGGTAGGTAGACAGGCCTTCCCAAGCCAATTCTCTAATAGCCCCAGCAAAATACTTGCTTGCCCCTGGTAGGTAGACTGCCCTTCCCAAGCCTATTCTCTCATTGCCTCAGCCCATGACTTACTTCTTCCTGGTAGGTCCACTGGCCTTCCCGAGCCAATTCTCTTATATCCCAAGACAATTCTCTAATAGCCCCTGCACATTACTTGCTTGCCCCTGGTAGGTAGACAGGCCTTCCCAAGCCTATTCTGTAATAGCCCCTGCAAATTACTTGCTTGCCCCTGGTAGGCAGACAGGCCTTCCCAAGCCTTTTCTCTCATATCCACTGCACATTACTTGCTTGCCCCTGGTAGGTAGACAGGCCTTCCCAAGCCTATTCTGTAATAGTCCCAGCAAATTACTTGCTTGCCCCTGGTAGGTAGACAGGCTTTCCCAAGCCTATTCTGTAATAGTCCCAGCAAATTACTTGCTTGTCCCTGGTAGGTAGACAGGCCTTCCCAAGCCTATTCTGTAATAGCCCCAGCAAATTACTTGCTTGCCCCTGGTAGGTAGACAGGCCTTCCCAAGCCTATTCTGTAATAGCCCCAGCAAATTACTTGCTTGCCCCTGGTATTTAGACAGGCCTTCCTAAGCCTATTCTGTAATAGTCCCAGCAAATTACTTGCTTGCCCCTGGTAGGTAGACAGGCCTTCCCAAGCCTATTCTGTAATAGCCCCAGCAAATTACTTGCTTGCCCAAGTATGGTAGGCTGGGCTTCCCAAGCCTATTCTGTAATAGTCCCAGCAAATTACTTGCTTGCCCCTGGTAGGTAGACAGGCCTTCCCAAGCCTATTCTGTAATAGTCCCAGCAAATTACTTGCTTGTCCCTGGTAGGTAGACAGGCCTTCCCAAACCAATTCTCTTATAGCCCAAGCCAATTCTCGAATAGCCCCAGCAAATTATTTGCTTTCCCCTG
Organism: Corythoichthys intestinalis; assembly: GCF_030265065.1. Taxonomy (NCBI): domain Eukaryota; kingdom Metazoa; phylum Chordata; class Actinopteri; order Syngnathiformes; family Syngnathidae; genus Corythoichthys; species Corythoichthys intestinalis. The sequence goes on along the minus strand of NC_080398.1, from coordinate 66,753,804 downwards.
GTAGGTAGACAGGCCTTCCCAAGCAAATTCTCGAATAGCCCCAGCACATTATCTGCTTGCCCCTGGTAGGTAGACAGGCCTTCCTAAGCCAATTCTCTAATAGCCCCTGCACATTACTTGCTTGCCCCTGATAGGTAGACAGGCTTTCCTAAGCCTATTCTGTAATAGTCCCAGCAAATTACTTGCTTGCCCCTGGTAGGTAGACAGGCCTTCCCAAGCCTATTCTCTCATCGCCTCAGCCCATGGCTTATTTCTCCCTGGTAGGTAGACAGGCCTTCCCAAGCCTATTCTGTAATAGTCCCAGCAAATTACTTGCTTCCCCCTGGTAGGTAGACAGGCCTTCCCAAACCAATTCTCTTTTAGCCCAAGCCAATTCTCGAATAGCTCCAGCATATTATTTGCTTGCCCCTGGTAGGTAGACAGGCCTTCCCAAGCCAATTCTCTAATAGCCCCTGCACTTTACTTGCTTGCCCCTGGTGGTTAGACAGGCTTTCCCAAGCCTATTCTGTAATAGTCCCAGCAAATTACTTGCTTGCCCCTGGTAGGTAGACAGGCCTTCCCAAGCCTATTCTGTAATAGTCCCAGCAAATTACTTGCTTGCCCCTGGTAGGTAGATAGGCCTTCCCAAACCAATTCTCTTATAGCCCAAGCCAATTCTCGAATAGCACCAGCATATTATTTGCTTGCCCCTGGTAGGTAGACAGGCCTTCCCAAGCCAATTCTCTAATAGCCCCAGCAAAATACTTGCTTGCCCCTGGTAGGTAGACTGCCCTTCCCAAGCCTATTCTCTCATTGCCTCAGCCCATGACTTACTTCTTCCTGGTAGGTCCACTGGCCTTCCCGAGCCAATTCTCTTATATCCCAAGCCAATTCTCTAATAGCCCCTGCACATTACTTGCTTGCCCCTGGTAGGTAGACAGGCCCTCCCAAGCCTATTCTGTAATAGTCCCAGCAAATTACTTGCTTGTCCCTGGTAGCTAGACAGGCCTTCCCAAACCTATTCTGTAATAGCCCCTGCAAATTACTTGCTTGCCCCTGGTAGGCAGACAGGCCTTCCCAAGCCTTTTCTCTCATATCCCCTGCACATTACTTGCTTGCCCCTGGTAGGTAGACAGGCCTTCCCAAGCCTATTCTGTAATAGTCCCAGCAAATTACTTGCTTGCCCCTGGTAGGTAGACAGGCTTTCCCAAACCAATTCTCTTATAGCCCAAGCCAATTCTCGAATAGCCCCAGCAAATTATTTGCTTTCCCCTGGTAGGTAGACAGGCCTTCCCAAGCCAATTCTCGAATAGCCCCAGCACATTATTTGCTTGCCCCTGGTAGGTAGACAGGCCTTCCCAAGCCTATTCTGTAATAGCCCCTGCACTTTACTTGCTTGCCCCTGGTGGTTAGACAGGCTTTCCCAAGCCTATTCTGTAATAGTCCCAGCAAATTACTTGCTTGCCCCTGGTAGGTAGATAGGCCTTCCCAAGCCTATTCTCTCATCGCCTCAGCCGATGACTTATTTCTCCTTGGTAGGTAGACAGGCCTTCCCAAGCCTATTCTGTAATAGCCACTGCAAATTACTTGCTTGCCTCTGGTAGGTAGACAAGCCTTCCCAAGCCTATTCTGTAATAGTCCCAGCAAATTACTTGCTTGCCCCTGGGAGGTAGATAGGCCTTCCCAAGCCTATTCTCTCATCGCCTTAGCCCATGACTTATTTCTCCCTGGTAGCTAGACAGGCCTTCCCAAGCCTATTCTGTAATAGCCCCAGCAAATTCCTTGCTTGCCCCTGGTAGGTAGACAGGCCTTCCCAAACCAATTCTCCTATAGCCCAAGCCAATTCTCGAATAGCCCCAGAACATTACTTGCTTGCCCCTGGTAGGTAGACAGGCCTTCCCAAGCCTATTCTGTAATAGCCCCAGCAAATTACTTGCTTGCCCCAGGAAGGTAGAAAGGCTTTCCCAAGCCTATTCTGTAATAGCCCCAGCAAATTACTTGCTTGCCCAAGTATGGTAGACAGGGCTTCCCAAGCCTATTCTGTAATAGTCCCAGCAAATTACTTGCTTGCCCCTGGTAGGTAGACAGGCCTTCCCAAACCTATTCTGTAATAGCACCAGCAAATTACTTGCTTGCCCCTGGTATATAGACAGGCCTTCCTAAGCCTATTCTGTAATAGCCCCAGCAAATTACTTGCTTGCCCCAGGTAGGTAGACACGCCTTCCCAAGCCTTTTCTCTCATAGCCCCTGCACATTACTTGCTTGCCCCTGGTAGGTAGACAGGCCTTCCCAAACCTATTCTGTAATAGTCCCAGCAAATTACTTGCTTGCCCCTGGTAGGTAGACAGGCTTTCCCAAGCCTATTCTGTAATAGTCCCAGCAAATTACTTGCTTGTCCCTGGTAGGTAGACAGGCCTTCCCAAGCCTATTCTGTAATAGCCCCAGCAAATTACTTGCTTGCCCCTGGTAGGTAGACAACCTTCCCAAGCCTATTCTCTCATCGCCTCAGCCCATGGCTTATTTCTCCCTGGTAGGTAGACAGGCCTTCCCAAGCCTATTCTGTAATAGTCCCAGCAAATTACTTGCTTCCCCCTGGTAGGTAGACAGGCCTTCCCAAACCAATTCTCTTATAGCCCAAGCCAATTCTCGAATAGCCCCAGCATATTATTTGCTTGCCCCTGGTAGGTAGACAGGCCTTCCCAAGCCAATTCTCTAATAGCCCCAGCAAAATACTTGCTTGCCCTTGGTAGGTAGACTGCCCTTCCCAAGCCTATTCTCTCATTGCCTCAGCCCATGACTTACTTCTCCCTGGTAGGTCCACTGGCCTTCCCGAGCCAATTCCCTTATATCCCAAGCCAATTCTCTAATAGCCCCTGCACATTACTTGCTTGCCCCTGGTAGGTAGACAGGCCTTACCAAGCCTATTCTGTAATAGTCCCAGCAAATTACTTGCTTGCCCCTGGTAGGTAGACAGGCCTTCCCTAACCAATTCTGTAATAGCCCCAGCAAATTATTTGCTTTCCCCTGGTAGGTAGACAGGCCTTCCCAAGCCAAATCTCGAATAGCCCCAGCACATTATTTGCTTGCCCCTGGTAGGTAGACAGGCCTTCCTAAGCCAATTTTCTAATAGCCCCTGCACATTACTTGTTTTCCCCTGATAGGTAGACAGGCTTTCCCAAGCCTATTCTGTAATAGTCCCAGCAAATTACTTGCTTGCCCAAGTATGGTAGGCGGGGCTTCCCAAGCCTATTCTGTAATAGTCCCAGCAAATTACTTGCTTGCCCCTGGTAGGTAGACAGGCCTTCCCAAGCCTATTCTGTAATAGTCCCAGCAAATTACTTGCTTCCCCCTGGTAGGTAGACAGGCCTTCCCAAACCAATTCTCTTATAGCCCAAGCCAATTCTCGAATAGCACCAGCATATTATTTGCTTGCCCCTGGTAGGTAGACAGGCCTTCCCAAGCCAATTCTCTAATAGCCCCTGCACTTTACTTGCTTGCCCCTGGTAGGTAGACAGGCTTTCCGAAGCCTATTCAGTAATAGTCCCAGCAAATTACTTGCTTGCCCCTGGTAGGTAGACAGGCCTTCCCAAGCCTTTTCTCTCATCGCCCCAGCAAATTACTTGCTTTGTCCTGGTAGGTAGACTGCCCTTCCCAAGCCTATTCTTTCATTGCCTCAGCCCATGACTTACTTCTCCCTGGTAGGTCGACTGGCCTTCCCGAACCAATTCTCTTAAATCCCAAGCCAATTCTCTAATAGCGCCAGCACATTATTTGCTTGTAGGTAGACAGGCCTTCCCAAGCCTCTTCTGTAATAGCCGCTGTAAATTACTTGCTTGCCCCTGGTAGTTTGACAGGCCTTCCCAAGCCTATTCTGTAATAGCCCCAGCAAATTACTTGCTTGCCCCTGGTAGTGTGACAGGCCTTCCCAAGCCTATTCTGTAATAGTCCCAGCAAATTACTTGCTTGTCCCTGGTAGGTAGACAGGCCTTCCCAAACCAATTCTCTTATAGCCCAAGCCAATTCTCGAATAGCCCCAGCAAATTATTTGCTTTCCCCTGGTAGGTAGACAGGCCTTCCCAAGCAAATTCTCGAATAGCCCCAGCACATTATCTGCTTGCCCCTGGTAGGTAGACAGGCCTTCCTAAGCCAATTCTCTAATAGCCCCTGCACATTACTTGCTTGCCCCTGATAGGTAGACAGGCTTTCCTAAGCCTATTCTGTAATAGTCCCAGCAAATTACTTGCTTGCCCCTGGTAGGTAGACAGGCCTTCCCAAGCCTATTCTCTCATCGCCTCAGCCCATGGCTTATTTCTCCCTGGTAGGTAGACAGGCCTTCCCAAGCCTATTCTGTAATAGTCCCAGCAAATTACTTGCTTCCCCCTGGTAGGTAGACAGGCCTTCCCAAACCAATTCTCTTTTAGCCCAAGCCAATTCTCGAATAGCTCCAGCATATTATTTGCTTGCCCCTGGTAGGTAGACAGGCCTTCCCAAGCCAATTCTCTAATAGCCCCTGCACTTTACTTGCTTGCCCCTGGTGGTTAGACAGGCTTTCCCAAGCCTATTCTGTAATAGTCCCAGCAAATTACTTGCTTGCCCCTGGTAGGTAGACAGGCCTTCCCAAGCCTATTCTGTAATAGTCCCAGCAAATTACTTGCTTGCCCCTGGTAGGTAGATAGGCCTTCCCAAACCAATTCTCTTATAGCCCAAGCCAATTCTCGAATAGCACCAGCATATTATTTGCTTGCCCCTGGTAGGTAGACAGGCCTTCCCAAGCCAATTCTCTAATAGCCCCAGCAAAATACTTGCTTGCCCCTGGTAGGTAGACTGCCCTTCCCAAGCCTATTCTCTCATTGCCTCAGCCCATGACTTACTTCTTCCTGGTAGGTCCACTGGCCTTCCCGAGCCAATTCTCTTATATCCCAAGCCAATTCTCTAATAGCCCCTGCACATTACTTGCTTGCCCCTGGTAGGTAGACAGGCCCTCCCAAGCCTATTCTGTAATAGTCCCAGCAAATTACTTGCTTGTCCCTGGTAGCTAGACAGGCCTTCCCAAACCTATTCTGTAATAGCCCCTGCAAATTACTTGCTTGCCCCTGGTAGGCAGACAGGCCTTCCCAAGCCTTTTCTCTCATATCCCCTGCACATTACTTGCTTGCCCCTGGTAGGTAGACAGGCCTTCCCAAGCCTATTCTGTAATAGTCCCAGCAAATTACTTGCTTGCCCCTGGTAGGTAGACAGGCTTTCCCAAACCAATTCTCTTATAGCCCAAGCCAATTCTCGAATAGCCCCAGCAAATTATTTGCTTTCCCCTGGTAGGTAGACAGGCCTTCCCAAGCCAATTCTCGAATAGCCCCAGCACATTATTTGCTTGCCCCTGGTAGGTAGACAGGCCTTCCCAAGCCTATTCTGTAATAGCCCCTGCACTTTACTTGCTTGCCCCTGGTGGTTAGACAGGCTTTCCCAAGCCTATTCTGTAATAGTCCCAGCAAATTACTTGCTTGCCCCTGGTAGGTAGATAGGCCTTCCCAAGCCTATTCTCTCATCGCCTCAGCCGATGACTTATTTCTCCTTGGTAGGTAGACAGGCCTTCCCAAGCCTATTCTGTAATAGCCACTGCAAATTACTTGCTTGCCTCTGGTAGGTAGACAAGCCTTCCCAAGCCTATTCTGTAATAGTCCCAGCAAATTACTTGCTTGCCCCTGGGAGGTAGATAGGCCTTCCCAAGCCTATTCTCTCATCGCCTTAGCCCATGACTTATTTCTCCCTGGTAGCTAGACAGGCCTTCCCAAGCCTATTCTGTAATAGCCCCAGCAAATTCCTTGCTTGCCCCTGGTAGGTAGACAGGCCTTCCCAAACCAATTCTCCTATAGCCCAAGCCAATTCTCGAATAGCCCCAGAACATTACTTGCTTGCCCCTGGTAGGTAGACAGGCCTTCCCAAGCCTATTCTGTAATAGCCCCAGCAAATTACTTGCTTGCCCCAGGAAGGTAGAAAGGCTTTCCCAAGCCTATTCTGTAATAGCCCCAGCAAATTACTTGCTTGCCCAAGTATGGTAGACAGGGCTTCCCAAGCCTATTCTGTAATAGTCCCAGCAAATTACTTGCTTGCCCCTGGTAGGTAGACAGGCCTTCCCAAACCTATTCTGTAATAGCACCAGCAAATTACTTGCTTGCCCCTGGTATATAGACAGGCCTTCCTAAGCCTATTCTGTAATAGCCCCAGCAAATTACTTGCTTGCCCCAGGTAGGTAGACACGCCTTCCCAAGCCTTTTCTCTCATAGCCCCTGCACATTACTTGCTTGCCCCTGGTAGGTAGACAGGCCTTCCCAAACCTATTCTGTAATAGTCCCAGCAAATTACTTGCTTGCCCCTGGTAGGTAGACAGGCTTTCCCAAGCCTATTCTGTAATAGTCCCAGCAAATTACTTGCTTGTCCCTGGTAGGTAGACAGGCCTTCCCAAGCCTATTCTGTAATAGCCCCAGCAAATTACTTGCTTGCCCCTGGTAGGTAGACAACCTTCCCAAGCCTATTCTCTCATCGCCTCAGCCCATGGCTTATTTCTCCCTGGTAGGTAGACAGGCCTTCCCAAGCCTATTCTGTAATAGTCCCAGCAAATTACTTGCTTGCCCCTGGTAGGTAGACAGGCCTTCCCAAACCAATTCTCTTATAGCCCAAGCCAATTCTCGAATAGCTCCAGCATATTATTTGCTTGCCCCTGGTAGGTAGACAGGCCTTCCCAAGCCAATTCTCTAATAGCCCCTGCACTTTACTTGCTTGCCCCTGGTGGTTAGACAGGCTTTCCCAAGCCTATTCTGTAATAGTCCCAGCAAATTACTTGCTTGCCCCTGGTAGGTAGATAGGCCTTCCCAAGCCTATTCTCTCATCGCCTCAGCCCATGACTTATTTCTCCTTGGTAGGTAGACAGGCCTTCCCAAGCCTATTCTGTAATAGTCCCAGGAAATTACTTGCTTGTCCCTGGTAGGTAGACAGGCCTTCCCAAACCAATTCTCTTATAGCCCAAGCCAATTCTCGAATAGCCCCAGCACATTACTTGCTTGCCCCTGGTATGTAGACAGGCCTTCCTAAGCCTATTCTGTAATAGTCCCAGCAAATTACTTGCTTGCCCCTGGTGTGTAGACAGGCCTTCCTAAGCCTATTCTGTAATAGTCCCAGCAAATTACTTGCTTGCCCCTGGTATGTAGACAGGCCTTCCTAAGCCTATTCTGTAATAGTCCCAGCAAATTACTTGCTTGCCCCTGGTAGGTAGACAGGCCTTCCCAAGCCTATTCTGTAATAGCCCCAGCAAATTACTTGCTTGCCCCTGGTAGGTAGACAGGCCTTCCCAAGCCTATTCTGTAATAGTCCCAGCAAATTACTTGCTTGGCCTTGGTTGGTAGACAGGCCTTCACAAAACCAATTCTCTTATAGCCCAAGCCAATTCTCGAATAGCCCCAGCATATTATTTGCTTGCCCCTGGTAGGTAGACAGGCCTTCCCAAGCCAATTCTCTAATAGCCCCTGCACTTTACTTGCTTGCCCCTGGTATGTAGACAGGTTTTCCCAAGCCTATTCTGTAATAGCTGCTGCAAATTACTTGCTTGCCCCTGGTAGGTAGACACGCCTTCCCAATCCTATTCTCTCATCGCCTCAGCCCATGACTTATTTCTCCCTGGTAGGTAAACAGGCCTTCCCAAGCCTCTTCTGTAATAGCCGCTGTAAATTACTTGCTTGCCCCTGGTAGGTAGACAGGCCTTCCCAAGCCTATTCTGTAATAGCCCCAGCAAATTACTTGCTTGCCCCTGGTAGGCAGACAGGCCTTCCCAAGCCTATACTGTAATAGCCCCTGCAAATTCCTTGCTTGCCCTTGGTAGGCAGACAGGCCTTCCCAAGCCAATTCTCTAATAGCCCCTGTACTTTACTTGCTTGCCCCTGGTAGGTAGACAGGCCTTCCCAAGCCTATTCTGTAATAGTCCCAGCAAATTACTTGCTTGCCCCTGGTAGGTAGACAGGCCTTCCCAAACCAATTCTCTCATAGCCCAAGCCAATTCTCGAATAGCCCCAGCATATTATTTGCTTGCCCCTGGTAGGTAGACAGGCCTTCCCAAGCCAATTCTCTAATAGCCCCAGCAAAATACTTGCTTGCCCTTGGTAGGTAGACTGCCCTTCCCAAGCCTATTCTCTCATTGCCTCAGCCCATGACTTACTTCTCCCTGGTAGGTCCACTGGCCTTCCCGAGCCAATTCTCTTATATCCCAAGCCAATTCTCTAATAGCCCCTGCACATTACTTGCTTGCCCCTGGTAGGTAGACAGGCCTTACCAAGCCTATTCTGTAATAGTCCCAGCAAATTACTTGCTTGTCCCTGGTAGCTAGACAGGCCTTCCCAAACCTATTCTGTAATAGCCCCTGCAAATTACTTGCTTGCCCCTGGTAGGCAGACAGGCCTTCCCAAGCCTTTTCTCTCATAGCCCCTGCACATTACTGGCTTGCCCCTGGTAGGTAGACAGGCCTTCCCAAGCCTATTCTGTAATAGTCCCAGCAAATTACTTGCTTGTCCCTGGTAGGTAGACAGGCCTTCCCAAGCCTATTCTGTAATAGCCCCAGCAAATTACTTGCTTGCTCCTGGTAGGTAGACAGGGCTTCCCAAGCCTATTCTGTAATAGTCCCAGCAAATTACTTGCTTGCCCCTGGTAGGTAGACAGGCCTTCCCAAACCAATTCTTTTATAGCCAAAGCAAATTCTCGAATAGCCCCAGCACATTACTTGCTTGCCCCAAGTAGGTAGACCGGCTTTCCCAAGCCTATTCTGTAATAGTCCCAGCAAATTACTTGCTTGCCCCTGGTTGGTAGACAGGCCTTCACAAAACCAATTCTCTTATAGCCCAAGCCAATTCTCGAATAGCCCCTGCACATTACTTGCTTGCTCCTGGTAGGTAGACAGGGCTTTCCAAGCCTATTCTGTAATAGTCCCAGCAAATTACTTGCTTGCCCAAGTATGGTAGGCGGGGCTTCCCAAGCCTATTCTGTAATAGTCCCAGCAAATTACTTGCTTGCCCCTGGTAGGTAGACAGGCCTTCCCAAGCCTATTCTGTAATAGCCCCAGCAAATTACTTGCTTGCCCCAGGTAGGTAGACACGCCTTCCCAAGCCTTTTCTCTCATAGCCCCTGCATATTACTTGCTTGCCCCTGGTAGGTAGACAGGCCTTCCCAAACCTATTCTGTAATAGTCCCAGAAAATTACTTGCTTGCCCCTGGTAGGTAGACAGGCTTTCCCAAGCCTATTCTGTAATAGTCCCAGCAAATTACTTGCTTGTCCCTGGTAGGTAGACAGGACTTCCCAAGCCTATTCTGTAATAGCCCCAGCAAATTACTTGCTTGCCCAAGTATGGTAGACAGGTCTTCCCAAGCCTATTCTGTAATAGTCCCAGCAAATTACTTGCTTGCCCCTGATAGGTAGACAGGCCTTCCCAAGCCTATTCTGTAATAGCCCCAGCAAATTACTTGCTTGCCCCTGGTATGTAGAGAGGCCTTCCTAAGCCTATTCTGTAATAGTCCCAGCAAATTACTTGCTTGCCCCTGGTAGGTAGACAGGCATTCCCAAGCCTATTCTGTAATAGCCCCAGCAAATTACTTGCTTGCCCGTGGTATGTAGACAGGCCTTCCTAAGCCTATTCTGTAATCGTTCCAGCAAATTACTTGCTTGCCCCTGGTAGGTAGACAGGCCTTCCCAAGCCTATTCTGTAATAGCCACAGCAAATTACTTGCTTGCCCCTGGTAGGTAGACAGGTTTCCCAAGCCTATTCTGTAATAGTCCCAGCAAATTACTCGCTTGTCTCTGGTAGGTAGACAGGCCTTCCCAAGCCTATTCTGTAATAGCCCCAGCAAATTACTTGCTTGCCCAAGTATGGTAGGCAGGGCTTCCCAAGCCTATTCTGTAATAGTCCCAGCAAATTACTTGCTTGCCCCTGGTAGGTAGACAGGCCTTCCCAAGCCTATTCTGTAATAGTCCCAGCAAATTACTTGCTTGCCCCTGGTAGGTAGACAGGCCTTCCCAAGCCTATTCTGTAATAGTCCCAGCAAATTACTTGCTTGCCCCTGGTTGGTAGACAGGCCTTCCCAAACCAATTCTCTTATAGCCCAAGCCAATTCTCGAATAGCCCCAGCAAATTATTTGCTTTCCCCTGGTAGGTAGACAGGCCTTCCCAAGCCAATTCTCGAATAGCCCCAGCACATTATTTGCTCGCCCCTGGTAGGTAGACAGGCCTTCCCAAGCCAATTCTCTAATAGCCCCTGCACATTACTTGCTTGCCCCTGATAGGTAGACAGGCTTTCCCAAGCCTATTCTGTAATAGTCCCAGCAAATTACTTGCTTGCCCCTGGTAGGTAGACAGGCCTTCCCAAGCCTATTCTCTCATCGCCTCAGCCCATGGCTTATTTCTCCCTGGTAGGTAGACAGGCCTTCCCAAGCCTATTCTGTAATAGTCCCAGCAAATTACTTGCTTGCCCCTGGTAGGTAGACAGGCCTTCCCAAGCCTATTCTGTAATAGTCCCAGCAAATTACTTGCTTGCCCCTGGTAGGTAGACAGGCCTTCCCAAACCAATTGTCTTATAGCCCAAGCCAATTCTCGAATAGCTCCAGCAAATTACTTGCTTGCCCCTGGTAGTTAGACAGGCTTTCCCAAGCCTATTCTGTAATAGTCCCAGCAAATTACTTGCTTGCCCCTGGTAGGTAGATAGGCCTCCCCAAGCCTATTCTCTCATCGCCTCAGCCCATGACTTATTTCTCCTTGGTAGGTAGACAGGCCTTACCAAGCCTATTCTGTAATAGTCCCAGCAAATTACTTGCTTGTCCCTGGTAGTTAGACAGGCCTTCCCAAACCAATTCTCTTATAGCCCAAGCCAATTATCGAATAGCCCCAGCACATTACTTGCTTGCCCCAGGTAGGTAGACAGGCTTTCCCAAGCCTATTCTGTAATAGCCCCAGCAAATTACTTGCTTGCCCCTGGTATGTAGACAGGCCTTCCTAAGCCTATTCTGTAATAGTTCCAGCAAATTACTTGCTTGCCCCTGGTAGGTAGACAGGCCTTCCCAAGCCTATTCTGTAATAGCCCCAGCAAATTACTTGCTTGCCCAAGTATGGTAGGCAGGGCTTCCCAAGCCTATTCTGTAATAGTCCCAGCAAATTACTTGCTTGCCCCTGGTAGGTAGACAGGCCTTCCCAAGCCTATTCTGTAATAGTCCCAGCAAATTACTTGCTTGCCCCTGGTAGGTAGACAGGCCTTCCCAAGCCTATTCTGTAATAGTCCCAGCAAATTACTTGCTTGCCCCTGGTTGGTAGACAGGCCTTCACAAAACCAATTCTCTTATAGCCCAAGCCAATTCTCGAATAGCCCCAGCATATTATTTGCTTGCCCCTGGTAGGTAGACAGGCCTTCCCAAGCCAATTCTCTAATAGCCCCTGCACTTTACTTGCTTGCCCTTGGTAGGTAGACAGGCCTTCCCAAACCAATTCTCTTATAGCCCAAGCCAATTCTCGAATAGCCCCAGCATATTATTTGCTTGCCCCTGGTAGGTAGACAGGCCTTCCCAAGCCAATTCTCTAATAGCCCCAGCAAAATACTTGCTTGCCCTTGGTAGGTAGACTGCCCTTCCCAAGCCTATTCTCTCATTGCCTCAGCCCATGACTTACTTCTCCCTGGTAGGTCCACTGGCCTTCCCGAGCCAATTCTCTTATATCCCAAGCCAATTCTCTAATAGCCCCTGCACATTACTTGCTTGCCCCTGGTAGGTAGACAGGCCTTACCAAGCCTATTCTGTAATAGTCCCAGCAAATTACTTGCTTGTCCCTGGTAGCTAGACAGGCCTTCCCAAACCTATTCTGTAATAGCCCCTGTTAATTACTTGCTTGCCCCTGGTAGGCAGACAGGCCTTCCCAAGCCTTTTCTCTCATAGCCCCTGCACATTACTGGCTTGCCCCTGGTAGGTAGACAGGCCTTCCCAAGCCTATTCTGTAATAGTCCCAGCAAATTACTTGCTTGTCCCTGGTAGGTAGACAGGCCTTCCCAAGCCTATTCTGTAATAGCCCCAGCAAATTACTTGCTTGCTCCTGGTAGGTAGACAGGGCTTCCCAAGCCTATTCTGTAATAGTCCCAGCAAATTACTTGCTTGCCCCTGGTAGGTAGACAGGCCTTCCCAAACCAATTCTTTTATAGCCAAAGCAAATTCTCGAATAGCCCCAGCACATTACTTGCTTGCCCCAAGTAGGTAGACCGGCTTTCCCAAGCCTATTCTGTAATAGTCCCAGCAAATTACTTGCTTGCCCCTGGTTGGTAGACAGGCCTTCACAAAACCAATTCTCTTATAGCCCAAGCCAATTCTCGAATAGCCCCTGCACATTACTTGCTTGCTCCTGGTAGGTAGACAGGGCTTTCCAAGCCTATTCTGTAATAGTCCCAGCAAATTAATTGCTTGCCCCTGGTAGGTAGACAGGCCTTCCCAAGCAAATTCTCGAATAGCCCCAGCACATTATTTGCTTGCCCCTGGTAGGTAGACAGGCCTTCCCAAGCCAATTCTCTAATAGCTTCTGTACATTACTTGCTTGCCCCTGATAGGTAGACAGGCTTTCCCAAGCCTATTCTGTAATAGTCCCAGCAAATTACTTGCTTGCCCCTGGTAGGTAGATAGGCCTTCCCAAGCCTATTCTCTCATCGCCTCAGCCCATGACTTATTTCTCCTTGGTAGGTAGACAGGCCTTCCCAAGCCTATTCTGTAATAGTCCCAGCAAATTACTTGCTTGTCCCTGGTAGGTAGACAGGCCTTCCCAAACCAATTCTCTTATAGCCCAAGCCAATTATCGAATAGCCCCAGCACATTACTTGCTTGCCCCAGGTAGGTAGACAGGCTTTCCCAAGCCTATTCTGTAATAGCCCCAGCAAATTACTTGCTTGCCCCTGGTATGTAGACAGGCTTTCCTAAGCCTATTCTGTAATCGTTCCAGCAAATTACTTGCTTGCCCCTGTTAGGTAGACAGGCCTTCCCAAGCCTATTCTGTAAAAGCCCCAGCAAATTACTTGCTTGCTCCTGGTAGGTAGACAGGGCTTCCCAAGCCTATTCTGTAATAGTCCCAGCAAATTACTTGCTTGCCCCTGGTAGGTAGATAGGCCTTCCCAAGCCTATTCTCTCATCGCCTCAGCCCATGACTTATTTCTCCTTGGTAGGTAGACAGGCCTTACCAAGCCTATTCTGTAATAGTCCCAGCAAATTACTTGCTTGTCCCTGGTAGGTAGACAGGCCTTCCCAAACCAATTCTCTTATAGCTCAAGCCAATTATCGAATAGCCCCAGCACATTACTTGCTTGCCCCAGGTAGGTAGATTGGCTTTCCCAAGCCTATTCTGTAATAGCCCCAGGAAATTACTTGCTTGCCTCTGGTATGTAGACAGGCCTTCCTAAGCCTATTCTGTAATAGTTCCAGCAAATTACTTGCTTGCCCCTGGTAGGTAGACAGGCCTTCCCAAGCCTATTCTGTAATAGCCCCAGCAAATTACTTGGTTGCCCAAGTATGGTAGGCAGGGCTTCCCAAGCCTATTCTGTAATAGTCCCAGCAAATTACTTGCTTGCCCCTGGTAGGTAGACAGGCCTTCCCAAGCCTATTCTGTAATAGTCCCAGCAAATTACTTGCTTGCCCCTGGTAGGTAGACAGGCCTTCCCAAGCCTATTCTGTAATAGTCCCAGCAAATTACTTGCTTGGCCTTGGTTGGTAGACAGGCCTTCACAAAACCAATTCTCTTATAGCCTAAGCCAATTCTCGAATAGCCCCAGCATATTATTTGCTTGCCCCTGGTAGGTAGACAGGCCTTCCCAAGCCAATTCTCTAATAGCCCCTGCACTTTAATTGCTTGCCCTTGGTAGGTAGACAGGCCTTCCCAAACCAATTCTCTCATAGCCCAAGCCAATTCTCGAATAGCCCCAGCATATTATTTGCTTGCCCCTGGTAGGTAGACAGGCCTTCCCAAGCCAATTCTCTAATAGCCCCAGCAAAATACTTGCTTGCCCCTGGTAGGTAGACTGCCCTTCCCAAGCCTATTCTCTCATTGCCTCAGCCCATGACTTACTTCTTCCTGGTAGGTCCACTGGCCTTCCCGAGCCAATTCTCTTATATCCCAAGCCAATTCTCTAATAGCCCCTGCACATTACTTGCTTGCCCCTGGTAGGTAGACAGGCCTTCCCAAGCCTATTCTGTAATAGCCCCTGCAAATTACTTGCTTGCCCCTGGTAGGCAGACAGGCCTTCCCAAGCCTTTTCTCTCATATCCACTGCACATTACTTGCTTGCCCCTGGTAGGTAGACAGGCCTTCCCAAGCCTATTCTGTAATAGTCCCAGCAAATTACTTGCTTGCCCCTGGTAGGTAGACAGGCTTTCCCAAGCCTATTCTGTAATAGTCCCAGCAAATTACTTGCTTGTCCCTGGTAGGTAGACAGGCCTTCCCAAGCCTATTCTGTAATAGCCCCAGCAAATTACTTGCTTGCCCCTGGTAGGTAGACAGGCCTTCCCAAGCCTATTCTGTAATAGCCCCAGCAAATTACTTGCTTGCCCCTGGTATTTAGACAGGCCTTCCTAAGCCTATTCTGTAATAGTCCCAGCAAATTACTTGCTTGCCCCTGGTAGGTAGACAGGCCTTCCCAAGCCTATTCTGTAATAGCCCCAGCAAATTACTTGCTTGCCCAAGTATGGTAGGCTGGGCTTCCCAAGCCTATTCTGTAATAGTCCCAGCAAATTACTTGCTTGCCCCTGGTAGGTAGACAGGCCTTCCCAAGCCTATTCTGTAATAGTCCCAGCAAATTACTTGCTTGTCCCTGGTAGGTAGACAGGCCTTCCCAAACCAATTCTCTTATAGCCCAAGCCAATTCTCGAATAGCCCCAGCAAATTATTTGCTTTCCCCTGGTAGGTAGACAGGCCTTCCCAAGCAAATTCTCGAATAGCCCCAGCACATTATCTGCTTGCCCCTGGTAGGTAGACAGGCCTTCCTAAGCCAATTCTCTAATAGCCCCTGCACATTACTTGCTTGCCCCTGATAGGTAGACAGGCTTTCCTAAGCCTATTCTGTAATAGTCCCAGCAAATTACTTGCTTGCCCCTGGTAGGTAGACAGGCCTTCCCAAGCCTATTCTCTCATCGCCTCAGCCCATGGCTTATTTCTCCCTGGTAGTTTGACAGGCCTTCCCAAGCCTATTCTGTAATAGCCCCAGCAAATTACTTGCTTGCCCCTGGTAGGCAGACAGGCCTTCCCAAGCCTATACTGTAATAGCCCCTGCAAATTCCTTGCTTGCCCTTGGTAGGCAGACAGGCCTTCCCAAGCCAATTCTCTAATAGCCCCTGTACTTTACTTGCTTGCCCAAGTATGGTAGGCAGGGCTTCCCAAGCCTATTCTGTAATAGTCCCAGCAAATTACTTGCTTGCCCCTGGTAGGTAGACAGGCCTTCCCAAGCCTATTCTGTAATAGTCCCAACAAATTACTTGCTTGCCCCAGGTAGGTAGACACGCCTTCCCAAGCCTTTTCTCTCATAGCCCCTGCACATTACTTGCTTGCCCCTGGTAGGTAGACAGGCCTTCCCAAGCCTATTCTGTAATAGCCCCAGCAAATTACTTGCTTGCCCAAGTATGGTAGGCGGGGCTTCCCAAGCCTATTCTGTAATAGTCCCAGCAAATTACTTGCTTGCCCCTGGTAGGTAGACAGGCCTTCCCAAGCCTATTCTGTAATAGTCCCAACAAATTACTTGCTTTCCCCTGGTAGGTAGACAGGCCTTCCCAAACCAATTCTCTTTTAGCCCAAGCCAATTCTCGAATAGCTCCAGCATATTATTTGCTTGCCCCTGGTAGGTAGACAGGCCTTCCCAAGCCAATTCTCTAATAGCCCCTGCACTTTACTTGCTTGCCCCTGGTGGTTAGACAGGCTTTCCCAAGCCTATTCTGTAATAGTCCCAGCAAATTACTTGCTTGCCCCTGGTAGGTAGATAGGCCTTCCCAAGCCTATTCTCTCATCGCCTCAGCCCATGACTTATTTCTCCCTGGTAGGTAAACAGGCCTTCCCAAGCCTCTTCTGTAATAGCCGCTGTAAATTACTTTCTTGCCCCTGGTAGGTAGACAGGCCTTCCCAAGCCTATTCTGTAATAGCCCCAGCAAATTACTTGCTTGCCCCTGGTAGGCAGACAGGCCTTCCCAAGCCTATACTGTAATAGCCCCTGCAAATTCCTTGCTTGCCCTTGGTAGGCAGACAGGCCTTCCCAAGCCAATTCTCTAATAGCCCCTGTACTTTACTTGCTTGCCCCTGGTAGGTAGACAGGCCTTCCCAAGCCTATTCTGTAATAGTCCCAGCAAATTACTTGCTTGCCCCTGGTAGGTAGACAGGCCTTCCCAAACCAATTCTCTCATAGCCCAAGCCAATTCTCGAATAGCCCCAGCATATTATTTGCTTGCCCCTGGTAGGTAGACAGGCCTTCCCAAGCCAATTCTCTAATAGCCCCAGCAAAATACTTGCTTGCCCCTGGTAGGTAGACTGCCCTTCCCAAGCCTATTCTCTCATTGCCTCAGCCCATGACTTACTTCTTCCTGGTAGGTCCACTGGCCTTCCCGAGCCAATTCTCTTATATCCCAAGCCAATTCTCTAATAGCCCCTGCACATTACTTGCTTGCCCCTGGTAGGTAGACAGGCCTTCCCAAGCCTATTCTGTAATAGCCCCTGCAAATTACTTGCTTGCCCCTGGTAGGCAGACAGGCCTTCCCAAGCCTTTTCTCTCATATCCACTGCACATTACTTGCTTGCCCCTGGTAGGTAGACAGGCCTTCCCAAGCCTATTCTGTAATAGTCCCAGCAAATTACTTGCTTGCCCCTGGTAGGTAGACAGGCTTTCCCAAGCCTATTCTGTAATAGTCCCAGCAAATTACTTGCTTGTCCCTGGTAGGTAGACAGGCCTTCCCAAGCCTATTCTGTAATAGCCCCAGCAAATTACTTGCTTGCCCCTGGTAGGTAGACAGGCCTTCCCAAGCCTATTCTGTAATAGCCCCAGCAAATTACTTGCTTGCCCCTGGTATTTAGACAGGCCTTCCTAAGCCTATTCTGTAATAGTCCCAGCAAATTACTTGCTTGCCCCTGGTAGGTAGACAGGCCTTCCCAAGCCTATTCTGTAATAGCCCCAGCAAATTACTTGCTTGCCCAAGTATGGTAGGCTGGGCTTCCCAAGCCTATTCTGTAATAGTCCCAGCAAATTACTTGCTTGCCCCTGGTAGGTAGACAGGCCTTCCCAAGCCTATTCTGTAATAGTCCCAGCAAATTACTTGCTTGTCCCTGGTAGGTAGACAGGCCTTCCCAAACCAATTCTCTTATAGCCCAAGCCAATTCTCGAATAGCCCCAGCAAATTATTTGCTTTCCCCTGGTAGGTAGACAGGCCTTCCCAAGCAAATTCTCGAATAGCCCCAGCACATTATCTGCTTGCCCCTGGTAGGTAGACAGGCCTTCCTAAGCCAATTCTCTAATAGCCCCTGCACATTACTTGCTTGCCCCTGATAGGTAGACAGGCTTTCCTAAGCCTATTCTGTAATAGTCCCAGCAAATTACTTGCTTGCCCCTGGTAGGTAGACAGGCCTTCCCAAGCCTATTCTCTCATCGCCTCAGCCCATGGCTTATTTCTCCCTGGTAGGTAGACAGGCCTTCCCAAGCCTATTCTGTAATAGTCCCAGCAAATTACTTGCTTCCCCCTGGTAGGTAGACAGGCCTTCCCAAACCAATTCTCTTTTAGCCCAAGCCAATTCTCGAATAGCTCCAGCATATTATTTGCTTGCCCCTGGTAGGTAGACAGGCCTTCCCAAGCCAATTCTCTAATAGCCCCTGCACTTTACTTGCTTGCCCCTGGTGGTTAGACAGGCTTTCCCAAGCCTATTCTGTAATAGTCCCAGCAAATTACTTGCTTGCCCCTGGTAGGTAGACAGGCCTTCCCAAGCCTATTCTGTAATAGTCCCAGCAAATTACTTGCTTGCCCCTGGTAGGTAGATAGGCCTTCCCAAACCAATTCTCTTATAGCCCAAGCCAATTCTCGAATAGCACCAGCATATTATTTGCTTGCCCCTGGTAGGTAGACAGGCCTTCCCAAGCCAATTCTCTAATAGCCCCAGCAAAATACTTGCTTGCCCCTGGTAGGTAGACTGCCCTTCCCAAGCCTATTCTCTCATTGCCTCAGCCCATGACTTACTTCTTCCTGGTAGGTCCACTGGCCTTCCCGAGCCAATTCTCTTATATCCCAAGCCAATTCTCTAATAGCCCCTGCACATTACTTGCTTGCCCCTGGTAGGTAGACAGGCCCTCCCAAGCCTATTCTGTAATAGTCCCAGCAAATTACTTGCTTGTCCCTGGTAGCTAGACAGGCCTTCCCAAACCTATTCTGTAATAGCCCCTGCAAATTACTTGCTTGCCCCTGGTAGGCAGACAGGCCTTCCCAAGCCTTTTCTCTCATATCCCCTGCACATTACTTGCTTGCCCCTGGTAGGTAGACAGGCCTTCCCAAGCCTATTCTGTAATAGTCCCAGCAAATTACTTGCTTGCCCCTGGTAGGTAGACAGGCTTTCCCAAACCAATTCTCTTATAGCCCAAGCCAATTCTCGAATAGCCCCAGCAAATTATTTGCTTTCCCCTGGTAGGTAGACAGGCCTTCCCAAGCCAATTCTCGAATAGCCCCAGCACATTATTTGCTTGCCCCTGGTAGGTAGACAGGCCTTCCCAAGCCTATTCTGTAATAGCCCCTGCACTTTACTTGCTTGCCCCTGGTGGTTAGACAGGCTTTCCCAAGCCTATTCTGTAATAGTCCCAGCAAATTACTTGCTTGCCCCTGGTAGGTAGATAGGCCTTCCCAAGCCTATTCTCTCATCGCCTCAGCCGATGACTTATTTCTCCTTGGTAGGTAGACAGGCCTTCCCAAGCCTATTCTGTAATAGCCGCTGCAAATTACTTGCTTGCCTCTGGTAGGTAGACAAGCCTTCCCAAGCCTATTCTGTAATAGTCCCAGCAAATTACTTGCTTGCCCCTGGGAGGTAGATAGGCCTTCCCAAGCCTATTCTCTCATCGCCTTAGCCCATGACTTATTTCTCCCTGGTAGCTAGACAGGCCTTCCCAAGCCTATTCTGTAATAGCCCCAGCAAATTCCTTGCTTGCCCCTGGTAGGTAGACAGGCCTTCCCAAACCAATTCTCCTATAGCCCAAGCCAATTCTCGAATAGCCCCAGAACATTACTTGCTTGCCCCTGGTAGGTAGACAGGCCTTCCCAAGCCTATTCTGTAATAGCCCCAGCAAATTACTTGCTTGCCCCAGGAAGGTAGAAAGGCTTTCCCAAGCCTATTCTGTAATAGCCCCAGCAAATTACTTGCTTGCCCAAGTATGGTAGACAGGGCTTCCCAAGCCTATTCTGTAATAGTCCCAGCAAATTACTTGCTTGCCCCTGGTAGGTAGACAGGCCTTCCCAAACCTATTCTGTAATAGCACCAGCAAATTACTTGCTTGCCCCTGGTATATAGACAGGCCTTCCTAAGCCTATTCTGTAATAGCCCCAGCAAATTACTTGCTTGCCCCAGGTAGGTAGACACGCCTTCCCAAGCCTTTTCTCTCATAGCCCCTGCACATTACTTGCTTGCCCCTGGTAGGTAGACAGGCCTTCCCAAACCTATTCTGTAATAGTCCCAGCAAATTACTTGCTTGCCCCTGGTAGGTAGACAGGCTTTCCCAAGCCTATTCTGTAATAGTCCCAGCAAATTACTTGCTTGTCCCTGGTAGGTAGACAGGCCTTCCCAAGCCTATTCTGTAATAGCCCCAGCAAATTACTTGCTTGCCCCTGGTAGGTAGACAACCTTCCCAAGCCTATTCTCTCATCGCCTCAGCCCATGGCTTATTTCTCCCTGGTAGGTAGACAGGCCTTCCCAAGCCTATTCTGTAATAGTCCCAGCAAATTACTTGCTTGCCCCTGGTAGGTAGACAGGCCTTCCCAAACCAATTCTCTTATAGCCCAAGCCAATTCTCGAATAGCTCCAGCATATTATTTGCTTGCCCCTGGTAGGTAGACAGGCCTTCCCAAGCCAATTCTCTAATAGCCCCTGCACTTTACTTGCTTGCCCCTGGTGGTTAGACAGGCTTTCCCAAGCCTATTCTGTAATAGTCCCAGCAAATTACTTGCTTGCCCCTGGTAGGTAGATAGGCCTTCCCAAGCCTATTCTCTCATCGCCTCAGCCCATGACTTATTTCTCCTTGGTAGGTAGACAGGCCTTCCCAAGCCTATTCTGTAATAGTCCCAGGAAATTACTTGCTTGTCCCTGGTAGGTAGACAGGCCTTCCCAAACCAATTCTCTTATAGCCCAAGCCAATTCTCGAATAGTCCCAGCAAATTACTTGCTTGTCCCTGGTAGGTAGACAGGCCTTCCCAAGCCTATTCTGTAATAGCCCCAGCAAATTACTTGCTTGCCCCTGGTAGGTAGACAGGCCTTCCCAAGCCTATTCTGTAATAGCCCCAGCAAATTACTTGCTTGCCCCTGGTATTTAGACAGGCCTTCCTAAGCCTATTCTGTAATAGTCCCAGCAAATTACTTGCTTGCCCCTGGTAGGTAGACAGGCCTTCCCAAGCCTATTCTGTAATAGCCCCAGCAAATTACTTGCTTGCCCAAGTATGGTAGGCTGGGCTTCCCAAGCCTATTCTGTAATAGTCCCAGCAAATTACTTGCTTGCCCCTGGTAGGTAGACAGGCCTTCCCAAGCCTATTCTGTAATAGTCCCAGCAAATTACTTGCTTGTCCCTGGTAGGTAGACAGGCCTTCCCAAACCAATTCTCTTATAGCCCAAGCCAATTCTCGAATAGCCCCAGCAAATTATTTGCTTTCCCCTGGTAGGTAGACAGGCCTTCCCAAGCAAATTCTCGAATAGCCCCAGCACATTATCTGCTTGCCCCTGGTAGGTAGACAGGCCTTCCTAAGCCAATTCTCTAATAGCCCCTGCACATTACTTGCTTGCCCCTGATAGGTAGACAGGCTTTCCTAAGCCTATTCTGTAATAGTCCCAGCAAATTACTTGCTTGCCCCTGGTAGGTAGACAGGCCTTCCCAAGCCTATTCTCTCATCGCCTCAGCCCATGGCTTATTTCTCCCTGGTAGGTAGACAGGCCTTCCCAAGCCTATTCTGTAATAGTCCCAGCAAATTACTTGCTTCCCCCTGGTAGGTAGACAGGCCTTCCCAAACCAATTCTCTTTTAGCCCAAGCCAATTCTCGAATAGCTCCAGCATATTATTTGCTTGCCCCTGGTAGGTAGACAGGCCTTCCCAAGCCAATTCTCTAATAGCCCCTGCACTTTACTTGCTTGCCCCTGGTGGTTAGACAGGCTTTCCCAAGCCTATTCTGTAATAGTCCCAGCAAATTACTTGCTTGCCCCTGGTAGGTAGACAGGCCTTCCCAAGCCTATTCTGTAATAGTCCCAGCAAATTACTTGCTTGCCCCTGGTAGGTAGATAGGCCTTCCCAAACCAATTCTCTTATAGCCCAAGCCAATTCTCGAATAGCACCAGCATATTATTTGCTTGCCCCTGGTAGGTAGACAGGCCTTCCCAAGCCAATTCTCTAATAGCCCCAGCAAAATACTTGCTTGCCCCTGGTAGGTAGACTGCCCTTCCCAAGCCTATTCTCTCATTGCCTCAGCCCATGACTTACTTCTTCCTGGTAGGTCCACTGGCCTTCCCGAGCCAATTCTCTTATATCCCAAGCCAATTCTCTAATAGCCCCTGCACATTACTTGCTTGCCCCTGGTAGGTAGACAGGCCCTCCCAAGCCTATTCTGTAATAGTCCCAGCAAATTACTTGCTTGTCCCTGGTAGCTAGACAGGCCTTCCCAAACCTATTCTGTAATAGCCCCTGCAAATTACTTGCTTGCCCCTGGTAGGCAGACAGGCCTTCCCAAGCCTTTTCTCTCATATCCCCTGCACATTACTTGCTTGCCCCTGGTAGGTAGACAGGCCTTCCCAAGCCTATTCTGTAATAGTCCCAGCAAATTACTTGCTTGCCCCTGGTAGGTAGACAGGCTTTCCCAAACCAATTCTCTTATAGCCCAAGCCAATTCTCGAATAGCCCCAGCAAATTATTTGCTTTCCCCTGGTAGGTAGACAGGCCTTCCCAAGCCAATTCTCGAATAGCCCCAGCACATTATTTGCTTGCCCCTGGTAGGTAGACAGGCCTTCCCAAGCCTATTCTGTAATAGCCCCTGCACTTTACTTGCTTGCCCCTGGTGGTTAGACAGGCTTTCCCAAGCCTATTCTGTAATAGTCCCAGCAAATTACTTGCTTGCCCCTGGTAGGTAGATAGGCCTTCCCAAGCCTATTCTCTCATCGCCTCAGCCGATGACTTATTTCTCCTTGGTAGGTAGACAGGCCTTCCCAAGCCTATTCTGTAATAGCCGCTGCAAATTACTTGCTTGCCTCTGGTAGGTAGACAAGCCTTCCCAAGCCTATTCTGTAATAGTCCCAGCAAATTACTTGCTTGCCCCTGGGAGGTAGATAGGCCTTCCCAAGCCTATTCTCTCATCGCCTTAGCCCATGACTTATTTCTCCCTGGTAGCTAGACAGGCCTTCCCAAGCCTATTCTGTAATAGCCCCAGCAAATTCCTTGCTTGCCCCTGGTAGGTAGACAGGCCTTCCCAAACCAATTCTCCTATAGCCCAAGCCAATTCTCGAATAGCCCCAGAACATTACTTGCTTGCCCCTGGTAGGTAGACAGGCCTTCCCAAGCCTATTCTGTAATAGCCCCAGCAAATTACTTGCTTGCCCCAGGAAGGTAGAAAGGCTTTCCCAAGCCTATTCTGTAATAGCCCCAGCAAATTACTTGCTTGCCCAAGTATGGTAGACAGGGCTTCCCAAGCCTATTCTGTAATAGTCCCAGCAAATTACTTGCTTGCCCCTGGTAGGTAGACAGGCCTTCCCAAACCTATTCTGTAATAGCACCAGCAAATTACTTGCTTGCCCCTGGTATATAGACAGGCCTTCCTAAGCCTATTCTGTAATAGCCCCAGCAAATTACTTGCTTGCCCCAGGTAGGTAGACACGCCTTCCCAAGCCTTTTCTCTCATAGCCCCTGCACATTACTTGCTTGCCCCTGGTAGGTAGACAGGCCTTCCCAAACCTATTCTGTAATAGTCCCAGCAAATTACTTGCTTGCCCCTGGTAGGTAGACAGGCTTTCCCAAGCCTATTCTGTAATAGTCCCAGCAAATTACTTGCTTGTCCCTGGTAGGTAGACAGGCCTTCCCAAGCCTATTCTGTAATAGCCCCAGCAAATTACTTGCTTGCCCCTGGTAGGTAGACAACCTTCCCAAGCCTATTCTCTCATCGCCTCAGCCCATGGCTTATTTCTCCCTGGTAGGTAGACAGGCCTTCCCAAGCCTATTCTGTAATAGTCCCAGCAAATTACTTGCTTGCCCCTGGTAGGTAGACAGGCCTTCCCAAACCAATTCTCTTATAGCCCAAGCCAATTCTCGAATAGCTCCAGCATATTATTTGCTTGCCCCTGGTAGGTAGACAGGCCTTCCCAAGCCAATTCTCTAATAGCCCCTGCACTTTACTTGCTTGCCCCTGGTGGTTAGACAGGCTTTCCCAAGCCTATTCTGTAATAGTCCCAGCAAATTACTTGCTTGCCCCTGGTAGGTAGATAGGCCTTCCCAAGCCTATTCTCTCATCGCCTCAGCCCATGACTTATTTCTCCTTGGTAGGTAGACAGGCCTTCCCAAGCCTATTCTGTAATAGTCCCAGGAAATTACTTGCTTGTCCCTGGTAGGTAGACAGGCCTTCCCAAACCAATTCTCTTATAGCCCAAGCCAATTCTCGAATAGCCCCAGCACATTACTTGCTTGCCCCTGGTATGTAGACAGGCCTTCCTAAGCCTATTCTGTAATAGTCCCAGCAAATTACTTGCTTGCCCCTGGTGTGTAGACAGGCCTTCCTAAGCCTATTCTGTAATAGTCCCAGCAAATTACTTGCTTGCCCCTGGTATGTAGACAGGCCTTCCTAAGCCTATTCTGTAATAGTCCCAGCAAATTACTTGCTTGCCCCTGGTAGGTAGACAGGCCTTCCCAAGCCTATTCTGTAATAGCCCCAGCAAATTACTTGCTTGCCCCTGGTAGGTAGACAGGCCTTCCCAAGCCTATTCTGTAATAGTCCCAGCAAATTACTTGCTTGGCCTTGGTTGGTAGACAGGCCTTCACAAAACCAATTCTCTTATAGCCCAAGCCAATTCTCGAATAGCCCCAGCATATTATTTGCTTGCCCCTGGTAGGTAGACAGGCCTTCCCAAGCCAATTCTCTAATAGCCCCTGCACTTTACTTGCTTGCCCCTGGTATGTAGACAGGTTTTCCCAAGCCTATTCTGTAATAGCTGCTGCAAATTACTTGCTTGCCCCTGGTAGGTAGACACGCCTTCCCAATCCTATTCTCTCATCGCCTCAGCCCATGACTTATTTCTCCCTGGTAGGTAAACAGGCCTTTCCAAGCCTCTTCTGTAATAGCCGCTGTAAATTACTTGCTTGCCCCTGGTAGGTAGACAGGCCTTCCCAAGCCTATTCTGTAATAGCCCCAGCAAATTACTTGCTTGCCCCTGGTAGGCAGACAGGCCTTCCCAAGCCTATACTGTAATAGCCCCTGCAAATTCCTTGCTTGCCCTTGGTAGGCAGACAGGCCTTCCCAAGCCAATTCTCTAATAGCCCCTGTACTTTACTTGCTTGCCCCTGGTAGGTAGACAGGCCTTCCCAAGCCTATTCTGTAATAGTCCCAGCAAATTACTTGCTTGCCCCTGGTAGGTAGACAGGCCTTCCCAAACCAATTCTCTCATAGCCCAAGCCAATTCTCGAATAGCCCCAGCATATTATTTGCTTGCCCCTGGTAGGTAGACAGGCCTTCCCAAGCCAATTCTCTAATAGCCCCAGCAAAATACTTGCTTGCCCTTGGTAGGTAGACTGCCCTTCCCAAGCCTATTCTCTCATTGCCTCAGCCCATGACTTACTTCTCCCTGGTAGGTCCACTGGCCTTCCCGAGCCAATTCTCTTATATCCCAAGCCAATTCTCTAATAGCCCCTGCACATTACTTGCTTGCCCCTGGTAGGTAGACAGGCCTTACCAAGCCTATTCTGTAATAGTCCCAGCAAATTACTTGCTTGTCCCTGGTAGCTAGACAGGCCTTCCCAAACCTATTCTGTAATAGCCCCTGCAAATTACTTGCTTGCCCCTGGTAGGCAGACAGGCCTTCCCAAGCCTTTTCTCTCATAGCCCCTGCACATTACTGGCTTGCCCCTGGTAGGTAGACAGGCCTTCCCAAGCCTATTCTGTAATAGTCCCAGCAAATTACTTGCTTGTCCCTGGTAGGTAGACAGGCCTTCCCAAGCCTATTCTGTAATAGCCCCAGCAAATTACTTGCTTGCTCCTGGTAGGTAGACAGGGCTTCCCAAGCCTATTCTGTAATAGTCCCAGCAAATTACTTGCTTGCCCCTGGTAGGTAGACAGGCCTTCCCAAACCAATTCTTTTATAGCCAAAGCAAATTCTCGAATAGCCCCAGCACATTACTTGCTTGCCCCAAGTAGGTAGACCGGCTTTCCCAAGCCTATTCTGTAATAGTCCCAGCAAATTACTTGCTTGCCCCTGGTTGGTAGACAGGCCTTCACAAAACCAATTCTCTTATAGCCCAAGCCAATTCTCGAATAGCCCCTGCACATTACTTGCTTGCTCCTGGTAGGTAGACAGGGCTTTCCAAGCCTATTCTGTAATAGTCCCAGCAAATTAATTGCTTGCCCCTTGTAGGTAGACAGGCCTTCCCAAGCAAATTCTCGAATAGCCCCAGCACATTATTTGCTTGCCCCTGGTAGGTAGACAGGCCTTCCCAAGCCAATTCTCTAATAGCTTCTGTACATTACTTGCTTGCCCCTGATAGGTAGACAGGCTTTCCCAAGCCTATTCTGTAATAGTCCCAGCAAATTACTTGCTTGCCCCTGGTAGGTAGATAGGCCTTCCCAAGCCTATTCTCTCATCGCCTCAGCCCATGACTTATTTCTCCTTGGTAGGTAGACAGGCCTTCCCAAGCCTATTCTGTAATAGTCCCAGCAAATTACTTGCTTGTCCCTGGTAGGTAGACAGGCCTTCCCAAACCAATTCTCTTATAGCCCAAGCCAATTATCGAATAGCCCCAGCACATTACTTGCTTGCCCCAGGTAGGTAGACAGGCTTTCCCAAGCCTATTCTGTAATAGCCCCAGCAAATTACTTTCTTGCCCCTGGTATGTAGACAGGCCTTCCTAAGCCTATTCTGTAATCGTTCCAGCAAATTACTTGCTTGCCCCTGTTAGGTAGACAGGCCTTCCCAAGCCTATTCTGTAAAAGCCCCAGCAAATTACTTGCTTGCTCCTGGTAGGTAGACAGGGCTTCCCAAGCCTATTCTGTAATAGTCCCAGCAAATTACTTGCTTGCCCCTGGTAGGTAGATAGGCCTTCCCAAGCCTATTCTCTCATCGCCTCAGCCCATGACTTATTTCTCCTTGGTAGGTAGACAGGCCTTACCAAGCCTATTCTGTAATAGTCCCAGCAAATTACTTGCTTGTCCCTGGTAGGTAGACAGGCCTTCCCAAACCAATTCTCTTATAGCTCAAGCCAATTATCGAATAGCCCCAGCACATTACTTGCTTGCCCCAGGTAGGTAGATTGGCTTTCCCAAGCCTATTCTGTAATAGCCCCAGCAAATTACTTGCTTGCCTCTGGTATGTAGACAGGCCTTCCTAAGCCTATTCTGTAATAGTTCCAGCAAATTACTTGCTTGCCCCTGGTAGGTAGACAGGCCTTCCCAAGCCTATTCTGTAATAGCCCCAGCAAATTACTTGCTTGCCCAAGTATGGTAGGCAGGGCTTCCCAAGCCTATTCTGTAATATTCCCAGCAAATTACTTGCTTGCCTCTGGTATGTAGACAGGCCTTCCTAAGCCTATTCTGTAATAGTTCCAGCAAATTACTTGCTTGCCCCTGGTAGGTAGACAGGCCTTACCAAGCCTATTCTGTAATAGTCCCAGCAAATTACTTGTTTGCCCCTGATAGGTAGACAGGCTTTCCCAAGCCTATTCTGTAATAGTCCCAGCAAATTACTTGCTTGCCCAAGTATGGTAGGCGGGGCTTCCCAAGCCTATTCTGTAATAGTCCCAGCAAATTACTTGCTTGCCCCTGGTAGGTAGACAGGCCTTCCCAAGCCTATTCTGTAATAGTCCCAGCAAATTACTTGCTTGCCCCTGGTAGGTAGACAGGCCTTCCCAAACCAATTCTCTTATAACCCAAGCCAATTCTCGAATAGCACCAGCATATTATTTGCTTGCCCCTGGTAGGTAGACAGGCCTTCCCAAGCCAATTCTCTAATAGCCCCTGCACTTTACTTGCTTGCCCCTGGTAGGTAGACAGGCTTTCCGAAGCCTATTCAGTAATAGTCCCAGCAAATTACTTGCTTGCCCCTGGTAGGTAGACAGGCCTTCCCAAGCCTTTTCTCTCATCGCCCCAGCAAATTACTTGCTTTGTCCTGGTAGGTAGACTGCCCTTCCCAAGCCTATTCTTTCATTGCCTCAGCCCATGACTTACTTCTCCCTGGTAGGTCGACTGGCCTTCCCGAACCAATTCTCTTATATCCCAAGCCAATTCTCTAATAGCGCCAGCACATTATTTGCTTGTAGGTAGACAGGCCTTCCCAAGCCAATTCTCTAATAACCCTTGGACATTACTTGCTTGCCCCTGGTATGTAGACAGGTTTTCCCAAGCCTATTCTGTAATAGCCGCTGCAAATTACTTGCTTGCCCCTGGTAGGTAGACACGCCTTCCCAATCCTATTCTCTCATCGCCTCAGCCCATGACTTATTTCTCCCTGGTAGGTAAACAGGCCTTCCCAAGCCTCTTCTGTAATAGCCGCTGTAAATTACTTGCTTGCCCCTGGTAGTTTGACAGGCCTTCCCAAGCCTATTCTGTAATAGCCCCAGCAAATTACTTGCTTGCCCCTGGTAGGCAGACAGGCCTTCCCAAGCCTATACTGTAATAGCCCCTGCAAATTCCTTGCTTGCCCTTGGTAGGCAGACAGGCCTTCCCAAGCCAATTCTCTAATAGCCCCTGTACTTTACTTGCTTGCCCCTGGTAGGTAGACAGGCCTTCCCAAGCCTATTCTGTAATAGTCCCAGCAAATTACTTGCTTGCCCCTGGTAGGTAGACTGGCCTTCCCAAACCAATTCTCTCATAGCCCAAGCCAATTCTCGAATAGCCCCAGCATATTATTTGCTTACCCCTGGTAGGTAGACAGGCCTTCCCAAGCCAATTCTCTAATAGCCCCAGCAAAATACTTGCTTGCCCCTGGTAGGTAGACTGCCCTTCCCAAGCCTATTCTCTCATTGCCTCAGCCCATGACTTACTTCTTCCTGGTAAGTCCACTGGCCTTCCCGAGCCAATTCTCTTATATCCCAAGCCAATTCTCTAATAGCCCCTGCACATTACTTGCTTGCCCCTGGTAGGTAGACAGGCCTTCCCAAGCCTATTCTGTAATAGTCCCAGCAAATTACTTGCTTGTCCCTGGTAGCTAGACAGGCCTTCCCAAACCTATTCTGTAATAGCCCCTGCAAATTACTTGCTTGCCCCTGATAGGCAGACAGGCCTTCCCAAGCCTTTTCTCTCATATCCCCTGCACATTACTTGCTTGCCCCTGGTAGGTAGACAGGCCTTCCCAAGCCTATTCTGTAATAGTCCCAGCAAATTACTTGCTTGCCCCTGGTAGGTAGACAGGCTTTCCCAAGCCTATTCTGTAATAGTCCCAGCAAAATACTTGCTTCTCCCTGGTAGGTAGACAGGCCTTCCCAAGCCTATTCTGTAATAGCCCCAGCAAATTACTTGCTTGCTCCTGGTAGGTAGACAGGGCTTCCCAAGCCTATTCTGTAATAGTCCCAGCAAATTACTTGCTTGCCCCTGGTAGGTAGACAGGCCTTCCCAAACCAATTCTCTTATAGCTCAAGCCAATTCTCGAATAGCCCCAGCAAATTATTTGCTTTCCCCTGGTAGGTAGACAGGCCTTCCCAAGCCTATTCTGTAATAGCCCCAGCACATTATTTGCTTGCCCCTGGTAGGTAGACAGGCCTTCCTAAGCCAATTCTCTAATAGCCCCTGCACATTACTTGCTTGCCCCTGATAGGTAGACAGCTTTCCCAAGCCTATTCTGTAATAGTCCCAGCAAATTACTTGCTTGCCCCTAGTAGGTAGACAGGCCTTCCCAAGCCTATTCTGTAATAGCCGCAGCAAATTACTTGCTTGCCCCTGGTATGTAGACAGGCCTTCCTAAGCCTATTCTGTAATAGTCCCAGCAAATTACTTGCTTGCCCCTGGTAGGTAGACAGGCCTTCCCAAGCCTATTCTGTAATAGTCCCAGCAAATTACTTGCTTGCCCCTGGTAGGTAGATAGGCCTTCCCAAGCCTATTCTCTCATCGCCTCAGCCCATGACTTATTTCTCCTTGGTAGGTAGACAGGCCTTCCCAAGCCTATTCTGTAATAGTCCCAGCAAATTACTTGCTTGCACCTGGTAGGTAGACAGGCCTTCCCAAACCAATTCTCTTTTAGCCCAAGCCAATTCTCGAATAGCTCCAGGATATTATTTGCTTGCCCCTGGTAGGTAGACAGGCCTTCCCAAGCCAATTCTCTAATAGCCCCTGCACTTTACTTGCTTGCCCCTGGTGGTTAGACAGGCTTTCCCAAGCCTATTCTGTAATAGTCCCAGCAAATTACTTGCTTGCCCCTGGTAGGTAGACAGGCCTTCCCAAGCCTATTCTGTAATAGTCCCAGCAAATTACTTGCTTGCCCCTGGTAGGTAGACAGGCCTTCCCAAACCAATTCTCTTATAGCCCAAGCCAATTCTCGAATAGCACCAGCATATTATTTGCTTGCCCCTGGTAGGTAGACAGGCCTTCCCAAGCCAATTCTCTAATAGCCCCAGCAAAATACTTGCTTGCCCCTGGTAGGTAGACTGCCCTTCCCAAGCCTATTCTCTCATTGCCTCAGCCCATGACTTACTTCTTCCTGGTAGGTCCACTGGCCTTCCCGAGCCAATTATCTTATATCCCAAGCCAATTCTCTAATAGCCCCTGCACATTACTTGCTTGCCCCTGGTAGGTAGACAGGCCCTCCCAAGCCTATTCTGTAATAGTCCCAGCAAATTACTTGCTTGTCCCTGGTAGCTAGACAGGCCTTCCCAAACCTATTCTGTAATAGCCCCTGCAAATTACTTGCTTGCCCCCTGGTAGGCAGACAGGCCTTCCCAAGCCTTTTCTCTCATATCCCCTGCACATTACTTGCTTGCCCCTGGTAGGTAGACAGGCCTTCCCAAGCCTATTCTGTAATAGTCCCAGCAAATTACTTGCTTGCCCCTGGTAGGTAGACAGGCTTTCCCAAGCCTATTCTGTAATAGTCCCAGCAAATTACTTGCTTGTCCCTGGTAGGTAGACAGGCCTTCCCAAGCCTATTCTGTAATAGCCCCAGCAAATTACTTGCTTGCTCCTGGTAGGTAGACAGGGCTTCCCAAGCCTATTCTGTAATAGTCCCAGCAAATTACTTGCTTGCCCCTGGTAGGTAGACAGGCCTTCCCAAACCAATTCTCTTATAGCCCAAGCCAATTCTCGAATAGCCCCAGCAAATTATTTGCTTTCCCCTGGTAGGTAGACAGGCCTTCCCAAGCCAATTCTCGAATAGCCCCAGCACATTATTTGCTTGCCCCTGGTAGGTAGACAGGCCTTCCCAAGCCTATTCTGTAATAGTCCCAGCAAATTACTTGCTTGCCCCTGGTAGGTAGACAGGCCTTCCCAAACCAATTCTCTTATAGCCCAAGCCAATTCTCGAATAGCTCCAGCATATTATTTGCTTGCCCCTGGTAGGTAGACAGGCCTTCCCAAGCCAATTCTCTAATAGCCCCTGCACTTTACTTGCTTGCCCCTGGTGGTTAGACAGGCTTTCCCAAGCCTATTCTGTAATAGTCCCAGCAAATTACTCTCTTGCCCCTGGTAGGTAGATAGGCCTTCCCAAGCCTATTCTCTCATCGCCTCAGCCCATGACTTAGTTCTCCTTGGTAGGTAGACAGGCCTTCCCAAGCCTATTCTGTAATAGCTGCTGCAAATTACTTGCTTGCCTCTGGTAGGTAGACAAGCCTTCCCAAGCCTATTCTGTAATAGTCCCAGCAAATTACTTGCTTGCCCCTGGGAGGTAGATAGGCCTTCCCAAGCCTATTCTCTCATCGCCTTAGCCCATGACTTATTTCTCCCTGGTAGCTAGACAGGCCTTCCCAAGCCTATTCTGTAATAGCCCCAGCAAATTCCTTGCTTGCCCCTGGTAGGTAGACAGGCCTTCCCAAACCAATTCTCCTATAGCCCAAGCCAATTCTCGAATAGCCCCAGAACATTACTTGCTTGCCCCTGGTAGGTAGACAGGCCTTCCCAAGCCTATTCTGTAATAGCCCCAGCAAATTACTTGCTTGCCCCAGGAAGGTAGAAAGGCTTTCCCAAGCCTATTCTGTAATAGTCCCAGCAAATTACTTGCTTGTCCGTGGTAGGTTCACAGGCCTTCCCAAGCCTATTCTGTAATAGCCCCAGCAAATTACTTGCTTGCCCAAGTATGGTAGACAGGGCTTCCCAAGCCTATTCTGTAATAGTCCCAGCAAATTACTTGCTTGTCCCTGGTAGGTAGACAGGCCTTCCCAAACCTATTCTGTAATAGCACCAGCAAATTACTTGCTTGCCCCTGGTATATAGACAGGCCTTCCTTAGCCTATTCTGTAATAGCCCCAGCAAATTACTTGCTTGCCCCAGGTAGGTAGACACGCCTTCCCAAGCCTTTTCTCTCATAGCCCCTGCACATTACTTGCTTGCCCCTGGTAGGTAGACAGGCCTTCCCAAACCTATTCTGTAATAGTCCCAGCAAATTACTTGCTTGCCCCTGGTAGGTAGACAGGCTTTCCCAAGCCTATTCTGTAATAGTCCCAGCAAATTACTTGCTTGTCCCTGGTAGGTAGACAGGCCTTCCCAAGCCTATTCTGTAATAGCCCCAGCAAATTACTTGCTTGCCCCTGGTAGGTAGACAACCTTCCCAAGCCTATTCTCTCATCGCCTCAGCCCATGGCTTATTTCTCCCTGGTAGGTAGACAGGCCTTCCCAAGCCTATTCTGTAATAGTCCCAGCAAATTACTTGCTTGCCCCTGGTAGGTAGACAGGCCTTCCCAAACCAATTCTCTTATAGCCCAAGCCAATTCTCGAATAGCTCCAGCATATTATTTGCTTGCCCCTGGTAGGTAGACAGGCCTTCCCAAGCCAATTCTCTAATAGCCCCTGCACTTTACTTGCTTGCCCCTGGTGGTTAGACAGGCTTTCCCAAGCCTATTCTGTAATAGTCCCAGCAAATTACTTGCTTGCCCCTGGTAGGTAGATAGGCCTTCCCAAGCCTATTCTCTTATCGCCTCAGCCCATGACTTATTTCTCCTTGGTAGGTAGACAGGCCTTCCCAAGCCTATTCTGTAATAGTCCCAGGAAATTACTTGCTTGTCCCTGGTAGGTAGACAGGCCTTCCCAAACCAATTCTCTTATAGCCCAAGCCAATTCTCGAATAGCCCCAGCACATTACTTGCTTGCCCCTGGTATGTAGACAGGCCTTCCTAAGCCTATTCTGTAATAGTCCCAGCAAATTACTTGCTTGCCCCTGGTATGTAGACAGACCTTCCTAAGCCTATTCTGTAATAGTCCCAGCAAATTACTTGCTTGCCCCTGGTAGGTAGACAGGCCTTCCCAAGCCTATTCTGTAATAGCCCCAGCAAATTACTTGCTTGCCCAAGTATGGTAGGCGGGGCTTCCCAAGCCTATTCTGTAATAGTCCCAGCAAATTACTTGCTTGCCCCTGGTAGGTAGACAGGCCTTCCCAAACCAATTCTCTTATAGCCCAAGCCAATTCTCGAATAGCACCAGCATATTATTTGCTTGTCCCTGGTAGGTAGACAGGCCTTCCCAAGCCAATTCTCTAATAGCCCCTGCACTTTACTTGCTTGCCCCTGGTATGTAGACAGGTTTTCCCAAGCCTATTCTGTAATAGCTGCTGCAAATTACTTGCTTGCCCCTGGTAGGTAGACACGCCTTCCCAATCCTATTCTCTCATCGCCTCAGCCCATGACTTATTTCTCCCTGGTAGGTAAACAGGCCTTCCCAAGCCTCTTATGTAATAGCCGCTGTAAATTACTTGCTTGCCCCTGGTAGGTAGACAGGCCTTCCCAAGCCTATTCTGTAATAGCCCCAGCAAATTACTTGCTTGCCCCTGGTAGGCAGACAGGCCTTCCCAAGCCTATACTGTAATAGCCCCTGCAAATTCCTTGCTTGCCCTTGGTAGGCAGACAGGCCTTCCCAAGCCAATTCTCTAATAGCCCCTGTACTTTACTTGCTTGCCCCTGGTAGGTAGACAGGCCTTCCCAAGCCTATTCTGTAATAGTCCCAGCAAATTACTTGCTTGCCCCTGGTAGGTAGACAGGCCTTCCCAAACCAATTCTCTCATAGCCCAAGCCAATTCTCGAATAGCCCCAGCATATTATTTGCTTGCCCCTGGTAGGTAGACAGGCCTTCCCAAGCCAATTCTCTAATAGCCCCAGCAAAATACTTGCTTGCCCCTGGTAGGTAGACTGCCCTTCCCAAGCCTATTCTCTCATTGCCTCAGCCCATGACTTACTTCTTCCTGGTAGGTCCACTGGCCTTCCCGAGCCAATTCTCTTATATCCCAAGCCAATTCTCTAATAGCCCCTGCACATTACTTGCTTGCCCCTGGTAGGTAGACAGGCCTTCCCAAGCCTATTTTGTAATAGTCCCAGCAAATTACTTGCTTGTCCCTGGTAGCTAGACAGGCCTTCCCAAACCTATTCTGTAATAGCCCCTGCAAATTACTTGCTTGCCCCTGGTAGGCAGACAGGCCTTCCCAAGCCTTTTCTCTCTTATCCCCTGCACATTACTTGCTTGTCCCTGGTAGGTAGACAGGCCTTCCCAAGCCTATTCTGTAATAGCCCCAGCAAATTACTTGCTTGCCCCTGGTAGGTAGACAGGCCTTCCCAAGCCTATTCTGTAATAGCCCCAGCAAATTACTTGCTTGCCCCTGGTATTTAGACAGGCCTTCCTAAGCCTATTCTGTAATAGTCCCAGCAAATTACTTGCTTGCCCCTGGTAGGTAGACAGGCCTTCCCAAGCCTATTCTGTAATAGTCCCAGCAAATTACTTGCTTGCCCAAGTATGGTAGGCTGGGCTTCCCAAGCCTATTCTGTAATAGTCCCAGCAAATTACTTGCTTGCCCCTGGTAGGTAGACAGGCCTTCCCAAGCCTATTCGTTAATAGTCCCAGCAAATTACTTGCTTGTCCCTGGTAGGTAGACAGGCCTTCCCAAACCAATTCTCTTATAGCCCAAGCCAATTCTCGAATAGCCCCAGCAAATTATTTGCTTTCCCCTGGTAGGTAGACAGGCCTTCCCAAGCAAATTCTCGAATAGCCCCAGCACATTATTTGCTTGCCCCTGGTAGGTAGACAGGCCTTCCTAAGCCAATTCTCTAATAGCCCCTGCACATTACTTGCTTGCCCCTGATAGGTAGACAGGCTTTCCTAAGCCTATTCTGT
This sequence comes from Corythoichthys intestinalis, assembly GCF_030265065.1. Classification (NCBI taxonomy): domain Eukaryota; kingdom Metazoa; phylum Chordata; class Actinopteri; order Syngnathiformes; family Syngnathidae; genus Corythoichthys; species Corythoichthys intestinalis. The sequence goes on along the minus strand of NC_080398.1, from coordinate 66,719,105 downwards.
AATAGTCCCAGCAAATTACTTGCTTGCCCCTGGTAGGTAGACAGGCCTTCCCAAGCCTATTCTCTCATCGCCTCAGCCCATGGCTTATTTCTCCCTGGTAGGTAGACAGGCCTTCCCAAGCCTATTCTGTAATAGTCCCAGCAAATTACTTGCTTCCCCCTGGTAGGTAGACAGGCCTTCCCAAACCAATTCTCTTTTAGCCCAAGCCAATTCTCGAATAGCTCCAGCATATTATTTGCTTGCCCCTGGTAGGTAGACAGGCCTTCCCAAGCCAATTCTCTAATAGCCCCTGCACTTTACTTGCTTGCCCCTGGTGGTTAGACAGGCTTTCCCAAGCCTATTCTGTAATAGTCCCAGCAAATTACTTGCTTGCCCCTGGTAGGTAGATAGGCCTTCCCAAGCCTATTCTCTCATCGCCTCAGCCCATGACTTATTTCTCCTTGGTAGGTAGACAGGCCTTCCCAAGCCTATTCTGTAATAGTCCCAGGAAATTACTTGCTTGTCCCTGGTAGGTAGACAGGCCTTCCCAAACCAATTCTCTTATAGCCCAAGCCAATTCTCGAATAGCCCCAGCACATTACTTGCTTGCCCCTGGTATGTAGACAGGCCTTCCTAAGCCTATTCTGTAATAGCCCCTGCAAATTCCTTGCTTGCCCTTGGTAGGCAGACAGGCCTTCCCAAGCCAATTCTCTAATAGCCCCTGTACTTTACTTGCTTGCCCCTGGTAGGTAGACAGGCCTTCCCAAGCCTATTCTGTAATAGTCCCAGCAAATTACTTGCTTGCCCCTGGTAGGTAGACAGGCCTTCCCAAACCAATTCTCTCATAGCCCAAGCCAATTCTCGAATAGCCCCAGCATATTATTTGCTTGCCCCTGGTAGGTAGACAGGCCTTCCCAAGCCAATTCTCTAATAGCCCCAGCAAAATACTTGCTTGCCCCTGGTAGGTAGACTGCCCTTCCCAAGCCTATTCTCTCATTGCCTCAGCCCATGACTTACTTCTTCCTGGTAGGTCCACTGGCCTTCCCGAGCCAATTCTCTTATATCCCAAGCCAATTCTCTAATAGCCCCTGCACATTACTTGCTTGCCCCTGGTAGGTAGACAGGCCTTCCCAAGCCTATTCTGTAATAGCCCCTGCAAATTACTTGCTTGCCCCTGGTAGGCAGACAGGCCTTCCCAAGCCTTTTCTCTCATATCCACTGCACATTACTTGCTTGCCCCTGGTAGGTAGACAGGCCTTCCCAAGCCTATTCTGTAATAGTCCCAGCAAATTACTTGCTTGCCCCTGGTAGGTAGACAGGCTTTCCCAAGCCTATTCTGTAATAGTCCCAGCAAATTACTTGCTTGTCCCTGGTAGGTAGACAGGCCTTCCCAAGCCTATTCTGTAATAGCCCCAGCAAATTACTTGCTTGCCCCTGGTAGGTAGACAGGCCTTCCCAAGCCTATTCTGTAATAGCCCCAGCAAATTACTTGCTTGCCCCTGGTATTTAGACAGGCCTTCCTAAGCCTATTCTGTAATAGTCCCAGCAAATTACTTGCTTGCCCCTGGTAGGTAGACAGGCCTTCCCAAGCCTATTCTGTAATAGCCCCAGCAAATTACTTGCTTGCCCAAGTATGGTAGGCTGGGCTTCCCAAGCCTATTCTGTAATAGTCCCAGCAAATTACTTGCTTGCCCCTGGTAGGTAGACAGGCCTTCCCAAGCCTATTCTGTAATAGTCCCAGCAAATTACTTGCTTGTCCCTGGTAGGTAGACAGGCCTTCCCAAACCAATTCTCTTATAGCCCAAGCCAATTCACGAATAGCCCCAGCAAATTATTTGCTTTCCCCTGGTAGGTAGACAGGCCTTCCCAAGCAAATTCTCGAATAGCCCCAGCACATTATCTGCTTGCCCCTGGTAGGTAGACAGGCCTTCCTAAGCCAATTCTCTAATAGCCCCTGCACATTACTTGCTTGCCCCTGATAGGTAGACAGGCTTTCCTAAGCCTATTCTGTAATAGTCCCAGCAAATTACTTGCTTGCCCCTGGTAGGTAGACAGGCCTTCCCAAGCCTATTCTCTCATCGCCTCAGCCCATGGCTTATTTCTCCCTGGTAGGTAGACAGGCCTTCCCAAGCCTATTCTGTAATAGTCCCAGCAAATTACTTGCTTCCCCCTGGTAGGTAGACAGGCCTTCCCAAACCAATTCTCTTTTAGCCCAAGCCAATTCTCGAATAGCTCCAGCATATTATTTGCTTGCCCCTGGTAGGTAGACAGGCCTTCCCAAGCCAATTCTCTAATAGCCCCTGCACTTTACTTGCTTGCCCCTGGTGGTTAGACAGGCTTTCCCAAGCCTATTCTGTAATAGTCCCAGCAAATTACTTGCTTGCCCCTGGTAGGTAGACAGGCCTTCCCAAGCCTATTCTGTAATAGTCCCAGCAAATTATTTGCTTGCCCCTGGTAGGTAGATAGGCCTTCCCAAACCAATTCTCTTATAGCCCAAGCCAATTCTCGAATAGCACCAGCATATTATTTGCTTGCCCCTGGTAGGTAGACAGGCCTTCCCAAGCCAATTCTCTAATAGCCCCAGCAAAATACTTGCTTGCCCCTGGTAGGTAGACTGCCCTTCCCAAGCCTATTCTCTCATTGCCTCAGCCCATGACTTACTTCTTCCTGGTAGGTCCACTGGCCTTCCCGAGCCAATTCTCTTATATCCCAAGCCAATTCTCTAATAGCCCCTGCACATTACTTGCTTGCCCCTGGTAGGTAGACAGGCCCTCCCAAGCCTATTCTGTAATAGTCCCAGCAAATTACTTGCTTGTCCCTGGTAGCTAGACAGGCCTTCCCAAACCTATTCTGTAATAGCCCCTGCAAATTACTTGCTTGCCCCTGGTAGGCAGACAGGCCTTCCCAAGCCTTTTCTCTTATAGCCCAAGCCAATTCTCGAATAGCCCCAGCACATTACTTGCTTGCCCCTGGTATGTAGACAGGCCTTCCTAAGCCTATTCTGTAATAGCCCCTGCAAATTCCTTGCTTGCCCTTGGTAGGCAGACAGGCCTTCCCAAGCCAATTCTCTAATAGCCCCTGTACTTTACTTGCTTGCCCCTGGTAGGTAGACAGGCCTTCCCAAGCCTATTCTGTAATAGTCCCAGCAAATTACTTGCTTGCCCCTGGTAGGTAGACAGGCCTTCCCAAACCAATTCTCTCATAGCCCAAGCCAATTCTCGAATAGCCCCAGCATATTATTTGCTTGCCCCTGGTAGGTAGACAGGCCTTCCCAAGCCAATTCTCTAATAGCCCCAGCAAAATACTTGCTTGCCCCTGGTAGGTAGACTGCCCTTCCCAAGCCTATTCTCTCATTGCCTCAGCCCATGACTTACTTCTTCCTGGTAGGTCCACTGGCCTTCCCGAGCCAATTCTCTTATATCCCAAGCCAATTCTCTAATAGCCCCTGCACATTACTTGCTTGCCCCTGGTAGGTAGACAGGCCTTCCCAAGCCTATTCTGTAATAGCCCCTGCAAATTACTTGCTTGCCCCTGGTAGGCAGACAGGCCTTCCCAAGCCTTTTCTCTCATATCCACTGCACATTACTTGCTTGCCCCTGGTAGGTAGACAGGCCTTCCCAAGCCTATTCTGTAATAGTCCCAGCAAATTACTTGCTTGCCCCTGGTAGGTAGACAGGCTTTCCCAAGCCTATTCTGTAATAGTCCCAGCAAATTACTTGCTTGTCCCTGGTAGGTAGACAGGCCTTCCCAAGCCTATTCTGTAATAGCCCCAGCAAATTACTTGCTTGCCCCTGGTAGGTAGACAGGCCTTCCCAAACCTATTCTGTAATAGTCCCAGCAAATTACTTGCTTGCCCCTGGTAGGTAGACAGGCTTTCCCAAGCCTATTCTGTAATAGCCCCAGCAAATTACTTGCTTGCCCCTGGTATTTAGACAGGCCTTCCTAAGCCTATTCTGTAATAGTCCCAGCAAATTACTTGCTTGCCCCTGGTAGGTAGACAGGCCTTCCCAAGCCTATTCTGTAATAGCCCCAGCAAATTACTTGCTTGCCCAAGTATGGTAGGCTGGGCTTCCCAAGCCTATTCTGTAATAGTCCCAGCAAATTACTTGCTTGCCCCTGGTAGGTAGACAGGCCTTCCCAAGCCTATTCTGTAATAGTCCCAGCAAATTACTTGCTTGTCCCTGGTAGGTAGACAGGCCTTCCCAAACCAATTCTCTTATAGCCCAAGCCAATTCTCGAATAGCTCCAGCATATTATTTGCTTGCCCCTGGTAGGTAGACAGGCCTTCCCAAGCCAATTCTCTAATAGCCCCTGCACTTTACTTGCTTGCCCCTGGTGGTTAGACAGGCTTTCCCAAGCCTATTCTGTAATAGTCCCAGCAAATTACTTGCTTGCCCCTGGTAGGTAGATAGGCCTTCCCAAGCCTATTCTCTCATCGCCTCAGCCCATGACTTAGTTCTCCTTGGTAGGTAGACAGGCCTTCCCAAGCCTATTCTGTAATAGCTGCTGCAAATTACTTGCTTGCCTCTGGTAGGTAGACAAGCCTTCCCAAGCCTATTCTGTAATAGTCCCAGCAAATTACTTGCTTGCCCCTGGGAGGTAGATAGGCCTTCCCAAGCCTATTCTCTCATCGCCTTAGCCCATGACTTATTTCTCCCTGGTAGCTAGACAGGCCTTCCCAAGCCTATTCTGTAATAGCCCCAGCAAATTCCTTGCTTGCCCCTGGTAGGTAGACAGGCCTTCCCAAACCAATTCTCCTATAGCCCAAGCCAATTCTCGAATAGCCCCAGAACATTACTTGCTTGCCCCTGGTAGGTAGACAGGCCTTCCCAAGCCTATTCTGTAATAGCCCCAGCAAATTACTTGCTTGCCCCAGGAAGGTAGAAAGGCTTTCCCAAGCCTATTCTGTAATAGTCCCAGCAAATTACTTGCTTGTCCGTGGTAGGTTCACAGGCCTTCCCAAGCCTATTCTGTAATAGCCCCAGCAAATTACTTGCTTGCCCAAGTATGGTAGACAGGGCTTCCCAAGCCTATTCTGTAATAGTCCCAGCAAATTACTTGCTTGCCCCTGGTAGGTAGACAGGCCTTCCCAAACCTATTCTGTAATAGCACCAGCAAATTACTTGCTTGCCCCTGGTATATAGACAGGCCTTCCTTAGCCTATTCTGTAATAGCCCCAGCAAATTACTTGCTTGCCCCAGGTAGGTAGACACGCCTTCCCAAGCCTTTTCTCTCATAGCCCCTGCACATTACTTGCTTGCCCCTGGTAGGTAGACAGGCCTTCCCAAACCTATTCTGTAATAGTCCCAGCAAATTACTTGCTTGCCCCTGGTAGGTAGACAGGCTTTCCCAAGCCTATTCTGTAATAGTCCCAGCAAATTACTTGCTTGTCCCTGGTAGGTAGACAGGCCTTCCCAAGCCTATTCTGTAATAGCCCCAGCAAATTACTTGCTTGCCCCTGGTAGGTAGACAACCTTCCCAAGCCTATTCTCTCATCGCCTCAGCCCATGGCTTATTTCTCCCTGGTAGGTAGACAGGCCTTCCCAAGCCTATTCTGTAATAGTCCCAGCAAATTACTTGCTTGCCCCTGGTAGGTAGACAGGCCTTCCCAAACCAATTCTCTTATAGCCCAAGCCAATTCTCGAATAGCTCCAGCATATTATTTGCTTGCCCCTGGTAGGTAGACAGGCCTTCCCAAGCCAATTCTCTAATAGCCCCTGCACTTTACTTGCTTGCCCCTGGTGGTTAGACAGGCTTTCCCAAGCCTATTCTGTAATAGTCCCAGCAAATTACTTGCTTGCCCCTGGTAGGTAGATAGGCCTTCCCAAGCCTATTCTCTTATCGCCTCAGCCCATGACTTATTTCTCCTTGGTAGGTAGACAGGCCTTCCCAAGCCTATTCTGTAATAGTCCCAGGAAATTACTTGCTTGTCCCTGGTAGGTAGACAGGCCTTCCCAAACCAATTCTCTTATAGCCCAAGCCAATTCTCGAATAGCCCCAGCACATTACTTGCTTGCCCCTGGTATGTAGACAGGCCTTCCTAAGCCTATTCTGTAATAGTCCCAGCAAATTACTTGCTTGCCCCTGGTATGTAGACAGACCTTCCTAAGCCTATTCTGTAATAGTCCCAGCAAATTACTTGCTTGCCCCTGGTAGGTAGACAGGCCTTCCCAAGCCTATTCTGTAATAGCCCCAGCAAATTACTTGCTTGCCCAAGTATGGTAGGCGGGGCTTCCCAAGCCTATTCTGTAATAGTCCCAGCAAATTACTTGCTTGCCCCTGGTAGGTAGACAGGCCTTCCCAAACCAATTCTCTTATAGCCCAAGCCAATTCTCGAATAGCACCAGCATATTATTTGCTTGTCCCTGGTAGGTAGACAGGCCTTCCCAAGCCAATTCTCTAATAGCCCCTGCACTTTACTTGCTTGCCCCTGGTATGTAGACAGGTTTTCCCAAGCCTATTCTGTAATAGCTGCTGCAAATTACTTGCTTGCCCCTGGTAGGTAGACACGCCTTCCCAATCCTATTCTCTCATCGCCTCAGCCCATGACTTATTTCTCCCTGGTAGGTAAACAGGCCTTCCCAAGCCTCTTATGTAATAGCCGCTGTAAATTACTTGCTTGCCCCTGGTAGGTAGACAGGCCTTCCCAAGCCTATTCTGTAATAGCCCCAGCAAATTACTTGCTTGCCCCTGGTAGGCAGACAGGCCTTCCCAAGCCTATACTGTAATAGCCCCTGCAAATTCCTTGCTTGCCCTTGGTAGGCAGACAGGCCTTCCCAAGCCAATTCTCTAATAGCCCCTGTACTTTACTTGCTTGCCCCTGGTAGGTAGACAGGCCTTCCCAAGCCTATTCTGTAATAGTCCCAGCAAATTACTTGCTTGCCCCTGGTAGGTAGACAGGCCTTCCCAAACCAATTCTCTCATAGCCCAAGCCAATTCTCGAATAGCCCCAGCATATTATTTGCTTGCCCCTGGTAGGTAGACAGGCCTTCCCAAGCCAATTCTCTAATAGCCCCAGCAAAATACTTGCTTGCCCCTGGTAGGTAGACTGCCCTTCCCAAGCCTATTCTCTCATTGCCTCAGCCCATGACTTACTTCTTCCTGGTAGGTCCACTGGCCTTCCCGAGCCAATTCTCTTATATCCCAAGCCAATTCTCTAATAGCCCCTGCACATTACTTGCTTGCCCCTGGTAGGTAGACAGGCCTTCCCAAGCCTATTTTGTAATAGTCCCAGCAAATTACTTGCTTGTCCCTGGTAGCTAGACAGGCCTTCCCAAACCTATTCTGTAATAGCCCCTGCAAATTACTTGCTTGCCCCTGGTAGGCAGACAGGCCTTCCCAAGCCTTTTCTCTCTTATCCCCTGCACATTACTTGCTTGTCCCTGGTAGGTAGACAGGCCTTCCCAAGCCTATTCTGTAATAGCCCCAGCAAATTACTTGCTTGCCCCTGGTAGGTAGACAGGCCTTCCCAAGCCTATTCTGTAATAGCCCCAGCAAATTACTTGCTTGCCCCTGGTATTTAGACAGGCCTTCCTAAGCCTATTCTGTAATAGTCCCAGCAAATTACTTGCTTGCCCCTGGTAGGTAGACAGGCCTTCCCAAGCCTATTCTGTAATAGTCCCAGCAAATTACTTGCTTGCCCAAGTATGGTAGGCTGGGCTTCCCAAGCCTATTCTGTAATAGTCCCAGCAAATTACTTGCTTGCCCCTGGTAGGTAGACAGGCCTTCCCAAGCCTATTCGTTAATAGTCCCAGCAAATTACTTGCTTGTCCCTGGTAGGTAGACAGGCCTTCCCAAACCAATTCTCTTATAGCCCAAGCCAATTCTCGAATAGCCCCAGCAAATTATTTGCTTTCCCCTGGTAGGTAGACAGGCCTTCCCAAGCAAATTCTCGAATAGCCCCAGCACATTATTTGCTTGCCCCTGGTAGGTAGACAGGCCTTCCTAAGCCAATTCTCTAATAGCCCCTGCACATTACTTGCTTGCCCCTGATAGGTAGACAGGCTTTCCTAAGCCTATTCTGTAATAGTCCCAGCAAATTACTTGCTTGCCCCTGGTAGGTAGACAGGCCTTCCCAAGCCTATTCTCTCATCGCCTCAGCCCATGGCTTATTTCTCCCTGGTAGGTAGACAGGCCTTCCCAAGCCTATTCTGTAATAGTCCCAGCAAATTACTTGCTTCCCCCTGGTAGGTAGACAGGCCTTCCCAAACCAATTCTCTTTTAGCCCAAGCCAATTCTCGAATAGCTCCAGCATATTATTTGCTTGCCCCTGGTAGGTAGACAGGCCTTCCCAAGCCAATTCTCTAATAGCCCCTGCACTTTACTTGCTTGCCCCTGGTGGTTAGACAGGCTTTCCCAAGCCTATTCTGTAATAGTCCCAGCAAATTACTTGCTTGCCCCTGGTAGGTAGATAGGCCTTCCCAAGCCTATTCTCTCATCGCCTCAGCCCATGACTTATTTCTCCTTGGTAGGTAGACAGGCCTTCCCAAGCCTATTCTGTAATAGTCCCAGGAAATTACTTGCTTGTCCCTGGTAGGTAGACAGGCCTTCCCAAACCAATTCTCTTATAGCCCAAGCCAATTCTCGAATAGCCCCAGCACATTACTTGCTTGCCCCTGGTATGTAGACAGGCCTTCCTAAGCCTATTCTGTAATAGCCCCTGCAAATTCCTTGCTTGCCCTTGGTAGGCAGACAGGCCTTCCCAAGCCAATTCTCTAATAGCCCCTGTACTTTACTTGCTTGCCCCTGGTAGGTAGACAGGCCTTCCCAAGCCTATTCTGTAATAGTCCCAGCAAATTACTTGCTTGCCCCTGGTAGGTAGACAGGCCTTCCCAAACCAATTCTCTCATAGCCCAAGCCAATTCTCGAATAGCCCCAGCATATTATTTGCTTGCCCCTGGTAGGTAGACAGGCCTTCCCAAGCCAATTCTCTAATAGCCCCAGCAAAATACTTGCTTGCCCCTGGTAGGTAGACTGCCCTTCCCAAGCCTATTCTCTCATTGCCTCAGCCCATGACTTACTTCTTCCTGGTAGGTCCACTGGCCTTCCCGAGCCAATTCTCTTATATCCCAAGCCAATTCTCTAATAGCCCCTGCACATTACTTGCTTGCCCCTGGTAGGTAGACAGGCCTTCCCAAGCCTATTCTGTAATAGCCCCTGCAAATTACTTGCTTGCCCCTGGTAGGCAGACAGGCCTTCCCAAGCCTTTTCTCTCATATCCACTGCACATTACTTGCTTGCCCCTGGTAGGTAGACAGGCCTTCCCAAGCCTATTCTGTAATAGTCCCAGCAAATTACTTGCTTGCCCCTGGTAGGTAGACAGGCTTTCCCAAGCCTATTCTGTAATAGTCCCAGCAAATTACTTGCTTGTCCCTGGTAGGTAGACAGGCCTTCCCAAGCCTATTCTGTAATAGCCCCAGCAAATTACTTGCTTGCCCCTGGTAGGTAGACAGGCCTTCCCAAGCCTATTCTGTAATAGCCCCAGCAAATTACTTGCTTGCCCCTGGTATTTAGACAGGCCTTCCTAAGCCTATTCTGTAATAGTCCCAGCAAATTACTTGCTTGCCCCTGGTAGGTAGACAGGCCTTCCCAAGCCTATTCTGTAATAGCCCCAGCAAATTACTTGCTTGCCCAAGTATGGTAGGCTGGGCTTCCCAAGCCTATTCTGTAATAGTCCCAGCAAATTACTTGCTTGCCCCTGGTAGGTAGACAGGCCTTCCCAAGCCTATTCTGTAATAGTCCCAGCAAATTACTTGCTTGTCCCTGGTAGGTAGACAGGCCTTCCCAAACCAATTCTCTTATAGCCCAAGCCAATTCACGAATAGCCCCAGCAAATTATTTGCTTTCCCCTGGTAGGTAGACAGGCCTTCCCAAGCAAATTCTCGAATAGCCCCAGCACATTATCTGCTTGCCCCTGGTAGGTAGACAGGCCTTCCTAAGCCAATTCTCTAATAGCCCCTGCACATTACTTGCTTGCCCCTGATAGGTAGACAGGCTTTCCTAAGCCTATTCTGTAATAGTCCCAGCAAATTACTTGCTTGCCCCTGGTAGGTAGACAGGCCTTCCCAAGCCTATTCTCTCATCGCCTCAGCCCATGGCTTATTTCTCCCTGGTAGGTAGACAGGCCTTCCCAAGCCTATTCTGTAATAGTCCCAGCAAATTACTTGCTTCCCCCTGGTAGGTAGACAGGCCTTCCCAAACCAATTCTCTTTTAGCCCAAGCCAATTCTCGAATAGCTCCAGCATATTATTTGCTTGCCCCTGGTAGGTAGACAGGCCTTCCCAAGCCAATTCTCTAATAGCCCCTGCACTTTACTTGCTTGCCCCTGGTGGTTAGACAGGCTTTCCCAAGCCTATTCTGTAATAGTCCCAGCAAATTACTTGCTTGCCCCTGGTAGGTAGACAGGCCTTCCCAAGCCTATTCTGTAATAGTCCCAGCAAATTATTTGCTTGCCCCTGGTAGGTAGATAGGCCTTCCCAAACCAATTCTCTTATAGCCCAAGCCAATTCTCGAATAGCACCAGCATATTATTTGCTTGCCCCTGGTAGGTAGACAGGCCTTCCCAAGCCAATTCTCTAATAGCCCCAGCAAAATACTTGCTTGCCCCTGGTAGGTAGACTGCCCTTCCCAAGCCTATTCTCTCATTGCCTCAGCCCATGACTTACTTCTTCCTGGTAGGTCCACTGGCCTTCCCGAGCCAATTCTCTTATATCCCAAGCCAATTCTCTAATAGCCCCTGCACATTACTTGCTTGCCCCTGGTAGGTAGACAGGCCCTCCCAAGCCTATTCTGTAATAGTCCCAGCAAATTACTTGCTTGTCCCTGGTAGCTAGACAGGCCTTCCCAAACCTATTCTGTAATAGCCCCTGCAAATTACTTGCTTGCCCCTGGTAGGCAGACAGGCCTTCCCAAGCCTTTTCTCTTATAGCCCAAGCCAATTCTCGAATAGCCCCAGCACATTACTTGCTTGCCCCTGGTATGTAGACAGGCCTTCCTAAGCCTATTCTGTAATAGCCCCTGCAAATTCCTTGCTTGCCCTTGGTAGGCAGACAGGCCTTCCCAAGCCAATTCTCTAATAGCCCCTGTACTTTACTTGCTTGCCCCTGGTAGGTAGACAGGCCTTCCCAAGCCTATTCTGTAATAGTCCCAGCAAATTACTTGCTTGCCCCTGGTAGGTAGACAGGCCTTCCCAAACCAATTCTCTCATAGCCCAAGCCAATTCTCGAATAGCCCCAGCATATTATTTGCTTGCCCCTGGTAGGTAGACAGGCCTTCCCAAGCCAATTCTCTAATAGCCCCAGCAAAATACTTGCTTGCCCCTGGTAGGTAGACTGCCCTTCCCAAGCCTATTCTCTCATTGCCTCAGCCCATGACTTACTTCTTCCTGGTAGGTCCACTGGCCTTCCCGAGCCAATTCTCTTATATCCCAAGCCAATTCTCTAATAGCCCCTGCACATTACTTGCTTGCCCCTGGTAGGTAGACAGGCCTTCCCAAGCCTATTCTGTAATAGCCCCTGCAAATTACTTGCTTGCCCCTGGTAGGCAGACAGGCCTTCCCAAGCCTTTTCTCTCATATCCACTGCACATTACTTGCTTGCCCCTGGTAGGTAGACAGGCCTTCCCAAGCCTATTCTGTAATAGTCCCAGCAAATTACTTGCTTGCCCCTGGTAGGTAGACAGGCTTTCCCAAGCCTATTCTGTAATAGTCCCAGCAAATTACTTGCTTGTCCCTGGTAGGTAGACAGGCCTTCCCAAGCCTATTCTGTAATAGCCCCAGCAAATTACTTGCTTGCCCCTGGTAGGTAGACAGGCCTTCCCAAGCCTATTCTGTAATAGCCCCAGCAAATTACTTGCTTGCCCCTGGTATTTAGACAGGCCTTCCTAAGCCTATTCTGTAATAGTCCCAGCAAATTACTTGCTTGCCCCTGGTAGGTAGACAGGCCTTCCCAAGCCTATTCTGTAATAGCCCCAGCAAATTACTTGCTTGCCCAAGTATGGTAGGCTGGGCTTCCCAAGCCTATTCTGTAATAGTCCCAGCAAATTACTTGCTTGCCCCTGGTAGGTAGACAGGCCTTCCCAAGCCTATTCTGTAATAGTCCCAGCAAATTACTTGCTTGTCCCTGGTAGGTAGACAGGCCTTCCCAAACCAATTCTCTTATAGCCCAAGCCAATTCACGAATAGCCCCAGCAAATTATTTGCTTTCCCCTGGTAGGTAGACAGGCCTTCCCAAGCAAATTCTCGAATAGCCCCAGCACATTATCTGCTTGCCCCTGGTAGGTAGACAGGCCTTCCTAAGCCAATTCTCTAATAGCCCCTGCACATTACTTGCTTGCCCCTGATAGGTAGACAGGCTTTCCTAAGCCTATTCTGTAATAGTCCCAGCAAATTACTTGCTTGCCCCTGGTAGGTAGACAGGCCTTCCCAAGCCTATTCTCTCATCGCCTCAGCCCATGGCTTATTTCTCCCTGGTAGGTAGACAGGCCTTCCCAAGCCTATTCTGTAATAGTCCCAGCAAATTACTTGCTTCCCCCTGGTAGGTAGACAGGCCTTCCCAAACCAATTCTCTTTTAGCCCAAGCCAATTCTCGAATAGCTCCAGCATATTATTTGCTTGCCCCTGGTAGGTAGACAGGCCTTCCCAAGCCAATTCTCTAATAGCCCCTGCACTTTACTTGCTTGCCCCTGGTGGTTAGACAGGCTTTCCCAAGCCTATTCTGTAATAGTCCCAGCAAATTACTTGCTTGCCCCTGGTAGGTAGACAGGCCTTCCCAAGCCTATTCTGTAATAGTCCCAGCAAATTATTTGCTTGCCCCTGGTAGGTAGATAGGCCTTCCCAAACCAATTCTCTTATAGCCCAAGCCAATTCTCGAATAGCACCAGCATATTATTTGCTTGCCCCTGGTAGGTAGACAGGCCTTCCCAAGCCAATTCTCTAATAGCCCCAGCAAAATACTTGCTTGCCCCTGGTAGGTAGACTGCCCTTCCCAAGCCTATTCTCTCATTGCCTCAGCCCATGACTTACTTCTTCCTGGTAGGTCCACTGGCCTTCCCGAGCCAATTCTCTTATATCCCAAGCCAATTCTCTAATAGCCCCTGCACATTACTTGCTTGCCCCTGGTAGGTAGACAGGCCCTCCCAAGCCTATTCTGTAATAGTCCCAGCAAATTACTTGCTTGTCCCTGGTAGCTAGACAGGCCTTCCCAAACCTATTCTGTAATAGCCCCTGCAAATTACTTGCTTGCCCCTGGTAGGCAGACAGGCCTTCCCAAGCCTTTTCTCTCATATCCCCTGCACATTACTTGCTTGCCCCTGGTAGGTAGACAGGCCTTCCCAAGCCTATTCTGTAATAGTCCCAGCAAATTACTTGCTTGCCCCTGGTAGGTAGACAGGCTTTCCCAAACCAATTCTCTTATAGCCCAAGCCAATTCTCGAATAGCCCCAGCAAATTATTTGCTTTCCCCTGGTAGGTAGACAGGCCTTCCCAAGCCAATTCTCGAATAGCCCCAGCACATTATTTGCTTGCCCCTGGTAGGTAGACAGGCCTTCCCAAGCCTATTCTGTAATAGCCCCTGCACTTTACTTGCTTGCCCCTGGTGGTTAGACAGGCTTTCCCAAGCCTATTCTGTAATAGTCCCAGCAAATTACTTGCTTGCCCCTGGTAGGTAGATAGGCCTTCCCAAGCCTATTCTCTCATCGCCTCAGCCGATGACTTATTTCTCCTTGGTAGGTAGACAGGCCTTCCCAAGCCTATTCTGTAATAGCCGCTGCAAATTACTTGCTTGCCTCTGGTAGGTAGACAAGCCTTCCCAAGCCTATTCTGTAATAGTCCCAGCAAATTACTTGCTTGCCCCTGGGAGGTAGATAGGCCTTCCCAAGCCTATTCTCTCATCGCCTTAGCCCATGACTTATTTCTCCCTGGTAGCTAGACAGGCCTTCCCAAGCCTATTCTGTAATAGCCCCAGCAAATTCCTTGCTTGCCCCTGGTAGGTAGACAGGCCTTCCCAAACCAATTCTCCTATAGCCCAAGCCAATTCTCGAATAGCCCCAGAACATTACTTGCTTGCCCCTGGTAGGTAGACAGGCCTTCCCAAGCCTATTCTGTAATAGCCCCAGCAAATTACTTGCTTGCCCCAGGAAGGTAGAAAGGCTTTCCCAAGCCTATTCTGTAATAGCCCCAGCAAATTACTTGCTTGCCCAAGTATGGTAGACAGGGCTTCCCAAGCCTATTCTGTAATAGTCCCAGCAAATTACTTGCTTGCCCCTGGTAGGTAGACAGGCCTTCCCAAACCTATTCTGTAATAGCACCAGCAAATTACTTGCTTGCCCCTGGTATATAGACAGGCCTTCCTAAGCCTATTCTGTAATAGCCCCAGCAAATTACTTGCTTGCCCCAGGTAGGTAGACACGCCTTCCCAAGCCTTTTCTCTCATAGCCCCTGCACATTACTTGCTTGCCCCTGGTAGGTAGACAGGCCTTCCCAAACCTATTCTGTAATAGTCCCAGCAAATTACTTGCTTGCCCCTGGTAGGTAGACAGGCTTTCCCAAGCCTATTCTGTAATAGTCCCAGCAAATTACTTGCTTGTCCCTGGTAGGTAGACAGGCCTTCCCAAGCCTATTCTGTAATAGCCCCAGCAAATTACTTGCTTGCCCCTGGTAGGTAGACAACCTTCCCAAGCCTATTCTCTCATCGCCTCAGCCCATGGCTTATTTCTCCCTGGTAGGTAGACAGGCCTTCCCAAGCCTATTCTGTAATAGTCCCAGCAAATTACTTGCTTGCCCCTGGTAGGTAGACAGGCCTTCCCAAACCAATTCTCTTATAGCCCAAGCCAATTCTCGAATAGCTCCAGCATATTATTTGCTTGCCCCTGGTAGGTAGACAGGCCTTCCCAAGCCAATTCTCTAATAGCCCCTGCACTTTACTTGCTTGCCCCTGGTGGTTAGACAGGCTTTCCCAAGCCTATTCTGTAATAGTCCCAGCAAATTACTTGCTTGCCCCTGGTAGGTAGATAGGCCTTCCCAAGCCTATTCTGTAATAGTCCCAGCAAATTACTTGCTTGTCCCTGGTAGGTAGACAGGCCTTCCCAAACCAATTCTCTTATAGCCCAAGCCAATTCACGAATAGCCCCAGCAAATTATTTGCTTTCCCCTGGTAGGTAGACAGGCCTTCCCAAGCAAATTCTCGAATAGCCCCAGCACATTATCTGCTTGCCCCTGGTAGGTAGACAGGCCTTCCTAAGCCAATTCTCTAATAGCCCCTGCACATTACTTGCTTGCCCCTGATAGGTAGACAGGCTTTCCTAAGCCTATTCTGTAATAGTCCCAGCAAATTACTTGCTTGCCCCTGGTAGGTAGACAGGCCTTCCCAAGCCTATTCTCTCATCGCCTCAGCCCATGGCTTATTTCTCCCTGGTAGGTAGACAGGCCTTCCCAAGCCTATTCTGTAATAGTCCCAGCAAATTACTTGCTTCCCCCTGGTAGGTAGACAGGCCTTCCCAAACCAATTCTCTTTTAGCCCAAGCCAATTCTCGAATAGCTCCAGCATATTATTTGCTTGCCCCTGGTAGGTAGACAGGCCTTCCCAAGCCAATTCTCTAATAGCCCCTGCACTTTACTTGCTTGCCCCTGGTGGTTAGACAGGCTTTCCCAAGCCTATTCTGTAATAGTCCCAGCAAATTACTTGCTTGCCCCTGGTAGGTAGACAGGCCTTCCCAAGCCTATTCTGTAATAGTCCCAGCAAATTACTTGCTTGCCCCTGGTAGGTAGATAGGCCTTCCCAAACCAATTCTCTTATAGCCCAAGCCAATTCTCGAATAGCACCAGCATATTATTTGCTTGCCCCTGGTAGGTAGACAGGCCTTCCCAAGCCAATTCTCTAATAGCCCCAGCAAAATACTTGCTTGCCCCTGGTAGGTAGACTGCCCTTCCCAAGCCTATTCTCTCATTGCCTCAGCCCATGACTTACTTCTTCCTGGTAGGTCCACTGGCCTTCCCGAGCCAATTCTCTTATATCCCAAGCCAATTCTCTAATAGCCCCTGCACATTACTTGCTTGCCCCTGGTAGGTAGACAGGCCCTCCCAAGCCTATTCTGTAATAGTCCCAGCAAATTACTTGCTTGTCCCTGGTAGCTAGACAGGCCTTCCCAAACCTATTCTGTAATAGCCCCTGCAAATTACTTGCTTGCCCCTGGTAGGCAGACAGGCCTTCCCAAGCCTTTTCTCTCATATCCCCTGCACATTACTTGCTTGCCCCTGGTAGGTAGACAGGCCTTCCCAAGCCTATTCTGTAATAGTCCCAGCAAATTACTTGCTTGCCCCTGGTAGGTAGACAGGCTTTCCCAAACCAATTCTCTTATAGCCCAAGCCAATTCTCGAATAGCCCCAGCAAATTATTTGCTTTCCCCTGGTAGGTAGACAGGCCTTCCCAAGCCAATTCTCGAATAGCCCCAGCACATTATTTGCTTGCCCCTGGTAGGTAGACAGGCCTTCCCAAGCCTATTCTGTAATAGCCCCTGCACTTTACTTGCTTGCCCCTGGTGGTTAGACAGGCTTTCCCAAGCCTATTCTGTAATAGTCCCAGCAAATTACTTGCTTGCCCCTGGTAGGTAGATAGGCCTTCCCAAGCCTATTCTCTCATCGCCTCAGCCGATGACTTATTTCTCCTTGGTAGGTAGACAGGCCTTCCCAAACCTATTCTGTAATAGCACCAGCAAATTACTTGCTTGCCCCTGGTATATAGACAGGCCTTCCTAAGCCTATTCTGTAATAGCCCCAGCAAATTACTTGCTTGCCCCAGGTAGGTAGACACGCCTTCCCAAGCCTTTTCTCTCATAGCCCCTGCACATTACTTGCTTGCCCCTGGTAGGTAGACAGGCCTTCCCAAACCTATTCTGTAATAGTCCCAGCAAATTACTTGCTTGCCCCTGGTAGGTAGACAGGCTTTCCCAAGCCTATTCTGTAATAGTCCCAGCAAATTACTTGCTTGTCCCTGGTAGGTAGACAGGCCTTCCCAAGCCTATTCTGTAATAGCCCCAGCAAATTACTTGCTTGCCCCTGGTAGGTAGACAACCTTCCCAAGCCTATTCTCTCATCGCCTCAGCCCATGGCTTATTTCTCCCTGGTAGGTAGACAGGCCTTCCCAAGCCTATTCTGTAATAGTCCCAGCAAATTACTTGCTTGCCCCTGGTAGGTAGACAGGCCTTCCCAAACCAATTCTCTTATAGCCCAAGCCAATTCTCGAATAGCTCCAGCATATTATTTGCTTGCCCCTGGTAGGTAGACAGGCCTTCCCAAGCCAATTCTCTAATAGCCCCTGCACTTTACTTGCTTGCCCCTGGTGGTTAGACAGGCTTTCCCAAGCCTATTCTGTAATAGTCCCAGCAAATTACTTGCTTGCCCCTGGTAGGTAGATAGGCCTTCCCAAGCCTATTCTCTCATCGCCTCAGCCCATGACTTATTTCTCCTTGGTAGGTAGACAGGCCTTCCCAAGCCTATTCTGTAATAGTCCCAGGAAATTACTTGCTTGTCCCTGGTAGGTAGACAGGCCTTCCCAAACCAATTCTCTTATAGCCCAAGCCAATTCTCGAATAGCCCCAGCACATTACTTGCTTGCCCCTGGTATGTAGACAGGCCTTCCTAAGCCTATTCTGTAATAGTCCCAGCAAATTACTTGCTTGCCCCTGGTGTGTAGACAGGCCTTCCTAAGCCTATTCTGTAATAGTCCCAGCAAATTACTTGCTTGCCCCTGGTATGTAGACAGGCCTTCCTAAGCCTATTCTGTAATAGTCCCAGCAAATTACTTGCTTGCCCCTGGTAGGTAGACAGGCCTTCCCAAGCCTATTCTGTAATAGCCCCAGCAAATTACTTGCTTGCCCCTGGTAGGTAGACAGGCCTTCCCAAGCCTATTCTGTAATAGTCCCAGCAAATTACTTGCTTGGCCTTGGTTGGTAGACAGGCCTTCACAAAACCAATTCTCTTATAGCCCAAGCCAATTCTCGAATAGCCCCAGCATATTATTTGCTTGCCCCTGGTAGGTAGACAGGCCTTCCCAAGCCAATTCTCTAATAGCCCCTGCACTTTACTTGCTTGCCCCTGGTATGTAGACAGGTTTTCCCAAGCCTATTCTGTAATAGCTGCTGCAAATTACTTGCTTGCCCCTGGTAGGTAGACACGCCTTCCCAATCCTATTCTCTCATCGCCTCAGCCCATGACTTATTTCTCCCTGGTAGGTAAACAGGCCTTCCCAAGCCTCTTCTGTAATAGCTGCTGTAAATTACTTGCTTGCCCCTGGTAGGTAGACAGGCCTTCCCAAGCCTATTCTGTAATAGCCCCAGCAAATTACTTGCTTGCCCCTGGTAGGCAGACAGGCCTTCCCAAGCCTATACTGTAATAGCCCCTGCAAATTCCTTGCTTGCCCTTGGTAGGCAGACAGGCCTTCCCAAGCCAATTCTCTAATAGCCCCTGTACTTTACTTGCTTGCCCCTGGTAGGTAGACAGGCCTTCCCAAGCCTATTCTGTAATAGTCCCAGCAAATTACTTGCTTGCCCCTGGTAGGTAGACAGGCCTTCCCAAACCAATTCTCTCATAGCCCAAGCCAATTCTCGAATAGCCCCAGCATATTATTTGCTTGCCCCTGGTAGGTAGACAGGCCTTCCCAAGCCAATTCTCTAATAGCCCCAGCAAAATACTTGCTTGCCCTTGGTAGGTAGACTGCCCTTCCCAAGCCTATTCTCTCATTGCCTCAGCCCATGACTTACTTCTCCCTGGTAGGTCCACTGGCCTTCCCGAGCCAATTCTCTTATATCCCAAGCCAATTCTCTAATAGCCCCTGCACATTACTTGCTTGCCCCTGGTAGGTAGACAGGCCTTACCAAGCCTATTCTGTAATAGTCCCAGCAAATTACTTGCTTGTCCCTGGTAGCTAGACAGGCCTTCCCAAACCTATTCTGTAATAGCCCCTGCAAATTACTTGCTTGCCCCTGGTAGGCAGACAGGCCTTCCCAAGCCTTTTCTCTCATAGCCCCTGCACATTACTGGCTTGCCCCTGGTAGGTAGACAGGCCTTCCCAAGCCTATTCTGTAATAGTCCCAGCAAATTACTTGCTTGTCCCTGGTAGGTAGACAGGCCTTCCCAAGCCTATTCTGTAATAGCCCCAGCAAATTACTTGCTTGCTCCTGGTAGGTAGACAGGGCTTCCCAAGCCTATTCTGTAATAGTCCCAGCAAATTACTTGCTTGCCCCTGGTAGGTAGACAGGCCTTCCCAAACCAATTCTTTTATAGCCAAAGCAAATTCTCGAATAGCCCCAGCACATTACTTGCTTGCCCCAAGTAGGTAGACCGGCTTTCCCAAGCCTATTCTGTAATAGTCCCAGCAAATTACTTGCTTGCCCCTGGTTGGTAGACAGGCCTTCACAAACCTATTCTGTAATAGCACCAGCAAATTACTTGCTTGCCCCTGGTATATAGACAGGCCTTCCTAAGCCTATTCTGTAATAGCCCCAGCAAATTACTTGCTTGCCCCAGGTAGGTAGACAGGCTTTCCCAAGCCTTTTCTCTCATAGCCCCTGCACATTACTTGCTTGCCCCTGGTAGGTAGACAGGCCTTCCCAAGCCTATTCTGTAATAGTCCCAGCAAATTACTTGCTTGCCCCTGGTAGGTAGACAGGCCTTCCCAAACCTATTCTGTAATAGCACCAGCAAATTACTTGCTTGCCCCTGGTATATAGACAGGCCTTCCTAAGCCTATTCTGTAATAGCCCCAGCAAATTACTTGCTTGCCCCAGGTAGGTAGACACGCCTTCCCAAGCCTTTTCTCTCATAGCACCTGCACATTACTTGCTTGCCCCTGGTAGGTAGACAGGCCTTCCCAAACCTATTCTGTAATAGTCCCAGCAAATTACTTGCTTGCCCCTGGTAGGTAGACAGGCTTTCCCAAGCCTATTCTGTAATAGTCCCAGCAAATTACTTGCTTGTCCCTGGTAGGTAGACAGGCCTTCCCAAGCCTATTCTGTAATAGCCCCAGCAAATTACTTGCTTGCCCCTGGTAGGTAGACAACCTTCCCAAGCCTATTCTCTCATCGCCTCAGCCCATGGCTTATTTCTCCCTGGTAGGTAGACAGGCCTTCCCAAGCCTATTCTGTAATAGTCCCAGCAAATTACTTGCTTGCCCCTGGTAGGTAGACAGGCCTTCCCAAACCAATTCTCTTATAGCCCAAGCCAATTCTCGAATAGCTCCAGCATATTATTTGCTTGCCCCTGGTAGGTAGACAGGCCTTCCCAAGCCAATTCTCTAATAGCCCCTGCACTTTACTTGCTTGCCCCTGGTGGTTAGACAGGCTTTCCCAAGCCTATTCTGTAATAGTCCCAGCAAATTACTTGCTTGCCCCTGGTAGGTAGATAGGCCTTCCCAAGCCTATTCTGTAATAGTCCCAGCAAATTACTTGCTTGTCCCTGGTAGGTAGACAGGCCTTCCCAAACCAATTCTCTTATAGCCCAAGCCAATTCACGAATAGCCCCAGCAAATTATTTGCTTTCCCCTGGTAGGTAGACAGGCCTTCCCAAGCAAATTCTCGAATAGCCCCAGCACATTATCTGCTTGCCCCTGGTAGGTAGACAGGCCTTCCTAAGCCAATTCTCTAATAGCCCCTGCACATTACTTGCTTGCCCCTGATAGGTAGACAGGCTTTCCTAAGCCTATTCTGTAATAGTCCCAGCAAATTACTTGCTTGCCCCTGGTAGGTAGACAGGCCTTCCCAAGCCTATTCTCTCATCGCCTCAGCCCATGGCTTATTTCTCCCTGGTAGGTAGACAGGCCTTCCCAAGCCTATTCTGTAATAGTCCCAGCAAATTACTTGCTTCCCCCTGGTAGGTAGACAGGCCTTCCCAAACCAATTCTCTTTTAGCCCAAGCCAATTCTCGAATAGCTCCAGCATATTATTTGCTTGCCCCTGGTAGGTAGACAGGCCTTCCCAAGCCAATTCTCTAATAGCCCCTGCACTTTACTTGCTTGCCCCTGGTGGTTAGACAGGCTTTCCCAAGCCTATTCTGTAATAGTCCCAGCAAATTACTTGCTTGCCCCTGGTAGGTAGACAGGCCTTCCCAAGCCTATTCTGTAATAGTCCCAGCAAATTACTTGCTTGCCCCTGGTAGGTAGATAGGCCTTCCCAAACCAATTCTCTTATAGCCCAAGCCAATTCTCGAATAGCACCAGCATATTATTTGCTTGCCCCTGGTAGGTAGACAGGCCTTCCCAAGCCAATTCTCTAATAGCCCCAGCAAAATACTTGCTTGCCCCTGGTAGGTAGACTGCCCTTCCCAAGCCTATTCTCTCATTGCCTCAGCCCATGACTTACTTCTTCCTGGTAGGTCCACTGGCCTTCCCGAGCCAATTCTCTTATATCCCAAGCCAATTCTCTAATAGCCCCTGCACATTACTTGCTTGCCCCTGGTAGGTAGACAGGCCCTCCCAAGCCTATTCTGTAATAGTCCCAGCAAATTACTTGCTTGTCCCTGGTAGCTAGACAGGCCTTCCCAAACCTATTCTGTAATAGCCCCTGCAAATTACTTGCTTGCCCCTGGTAGGCAGACAGGCCTTCCCAAGCCTTTTCTCTCATATCCCCTGCACATTACTTGCTTGCCCCTGGTAGGTAGACAGGCCTTCCCAAGCCTATTCTGTAATAGTCCCAGCAAATTACTTGCTTGCCCCTGGTAGGTAGACAGGCTTTCCCAAACCAATTCTCTTATAGCCCAAGCCAATTCTCGAATAGCCCCAGCAAATTATTTGCTTTCCCCTGGTAGGTAGACAGGCCTTCCCAAGCCAATTCTCGAATAGCCCCAGCACATTATTTGCTTGCCCCTGGTAGGTAGACAGGCCTTCCCAAGCCTATTCTGTAATAGCCCCTGCACTTTACTTGCTTGCCCCTGGTGGTTAGACAGGCTTTCCCAAGCCTATTCTGTAATAGTCCCAGCAAATTACTTGCTTGCCCCTGGTAGGTAGATAGGCCTTCCCAAGCCTATTCTCTCATCGCCTCAGCCGATGACTTATTTCTCCTTGGTAGGTAGACAGGCCTTCCCAAGCCTATTCTGTAATAGCCGCTGCAAATTACTTGCTTGCCTCTGGTAGGTAGACAAGCCTTCCCAAGCCTATTCTGTAATAGTCCCAGCAAATTACTTGCTTGCCCCTGGGAGGTAGATAGGCCTTCCCAAGCCTATTCTCTCATCGCCTTAGCCCATGACTTATTTCTCCCTGGTAGCTAGACAGGCCTTCCCAAGCCTATTCTGTAATAGCCCCAGCAAATTCCTTGCTTGCCCCTGGTAGGTAGACAGGCCTTCCCAAACCAATTCTCCTATAGCCCAAGCCAATTCTCGAATAGCCCCAGAACATTACTTGCTTGCCCCTGGTAGGTAGACAGGCCTTCCCAAGCCTATTCTGTAATAGCCCCAGCAAATTACTTGCTTGCCCCAGGAAGGTAGAAAGGCTTTCCCAAGCCTATTCTGTAATAGCCCCAGCAAATTACTTGCTTGCCCAAGTATGGTAGACAGGGCTTCCCAAGCCTATTCTGTAATAGTCCCAGCAAATTACTTGCTTGCCCCTGGTAGGTAGACAGGCCTTCCCAAACCTATTCTGTAATAGCACCAGCAAATTACTTGCTTGCCCCTGGTATATAGACAGGCCTTCCTAAGCCTATTCTGTAATAGCCCCAGCAAATTACTTGCTTGCCCCAGGTAGGTAGACACGCCTTCCCAAGCCTTTTCTCTCATAGCCCCTGCACATTACTTGCTTGCCCCTGGTAGGTAGACAGGCCTTCCCAAACCTATTCTGTAATAGTCCCAGCAAATTACTTGCTTGCCCCTGGTAGGTAGACAGGCTTTCCCAAGCCTATTCTGTAATAGTCCCAGCAAATTACTTGCTTGTCCCTGGTAGGTAGACAGGCCTTCCCAAGCCTATTCTGTAATAGCCCCAGCAAATTACTTGCTTGCCCCTGGTAGGTAGACAACCTTCCCAAGCCTATTCTCTCATCGCCTCAGCCCATGGCTTATTTCTCCCTGGTAGGTAGACAGGCCTTCCCAAGCCTATTCTGTAATAGTCCCAGCAAATTACTTGCTTGCCCCTGGTAGGTAGACAGGCCTTCCCAAACCAATTCTCTTATAGCCCAAGCCAATTCTCGAATAGCTCCAGCATATTATTTGCTTGCCCCTGGTAGGTAGACAGGCCTTCCCAAGCCAATTCTCTAATAGCCCCTGCACTTTACTTACTTGCCCCTGGTGGTTAGACAGGCTTTCCCAAGCCTATTCTGTAATAGTCCCAGCAAATTACTTGCTTGCCCCTGGTAGGTAGATAGGCCTTCCCAAGCCTATTCTCTCATCGCCTCAGCCCATGACTTATTTCTCCTTGGTAGGTAGACAGGCCTTCCCAAGCCTATTCTGTAATAGTCCCAGGAAATTACTTGCTTGTCCCTGGTAGGTAGACAGGCCTTCCCAAACCAATTCTCTTATAGCCCAAGCCAATTCTCGAATAGCCCCAGCACATTACTTGCTTGCCCCTGGTATGTAGACAGGCCTTCCTAAGCCTATTCTGTAATAGTCCCAGCAAATTACTTGCTTGCCCCTGGTGTGTAGACAGGCCTTCCTAAGCCTATTCTGTAATAGTCCCAGCAAATTACTTGCTTGCCCCTGGTATGTAGACAGGCCTTCCTAAGCCTATTCTGTAATAGTCCCAGCAAATTACTTGCTTGCCCCTGGTAGGTAGACAGGCCTTCCCAAGCCTATTCTGTAATAGCCCCAGCAAATTACTTGCTTGCCCCTGGTAGGTAGACAGGCCTTCCCAAGCCTATTCTGTAATAGTCCCAGCAAATTACTTGCTTGGCCTTGGTTGGTAGACAGGCCTTCACAAAACCAATTCTCTTATAGCCCAAGCCAATTCTCGAATAGCCCCAGCATATTATTTGCTTGCCCCGGTAGGTAGACAGGCCTTCCCAAGCCAATTCTCTAATAGCCCCTGCACTTTACTTGCTTGCCCCTGGTATGTAGACAGGTTTTCCCAAGCCTATTCTGTAATAGCTGCTGCAAATTACTTGCTTGCCCCTGGTAGGTAGACACGCCTTCCCAATCCTATTCTCTCATCGCCTCAGCCCATGACTTATTTCTCCCTGGTAGGTAAACAGGCCTTCCCAAGCCTCTTCTGTAATAGCCGCTGTAAATTACTTGCTTGCCCCTGGTAGGTAGACAGGCCTTCCCAAGCCTATTCTGTAATAGCCCCAGCAAATTACTTGCTTGCCCCTGGTAGGCAGACAGGCCTTCCCAAGCCTATACTGTAATAGCCCCTGCAAATTCCTTGCTTGCCCTTGGTAGGCAGACAGGCCTTCCCAAGCCAATTCTCTAATAGCCCCTGTACTTTACTTGCTTGCCCCTGGTAGGTAGACAGGCCTTCCCAAGCCTATTCTGTAATAGTCCCAGCAAATTACTTGCTTGCCCCTGGTAGGTAGACAGGCCTTCCCAAACCAATTCTCTCATAGCCCAAGCCAATTCTCGAATAGCCCCAGCATATTATTTGCTTGCCCCTGGTAGGTAGACAGGCCTTCCCAAGCCAATTCTCTAATAGCCCCAGCAAAATACTTGCTTGCCCTTGGTAGGTAGACTGCCCTTCCCAAGCCTATTCTCTCATTGCCTCAGCCCATGACTTACTTCTCCCTGGTAGGTCCACTGGCCTTCCCGAGCCAATTCTCTTATATCCCAAGCCAATTCTCTAATAGCCCCTGCACATTACTTGCTTGCCCCTGGTAGGTAGACAGGCCTTACCAAGCCTATTCTGTAATAGTCCCAGCAAATTACTTGCTTGTCCCTGGTAGCTAGACAGGCCTTCCCAAACCTATTCTGTAATAGCCCCTGCAAATTACTTGCTTGCCCCTGGTAGGCAGACAGGCCTTCCCAAGCCTTTTCTCTCATAGCCCCTGCACATTACTGGCTTGCCCCTGGTAGGTAGACAGGCCTTCCCAAGCCTATTCTGTAATAGTCCCAGCAAATTACTTGCTTGTCCCTGGTAGGTAGACAGGCCTTCCCAAGCCTATTCTGTAATAGCCCCAGCAAATTACTTGCTTGCTCCTGGTAGGTAGACAGGGCTTCCCAAGCCTATTCTGTAATAGTCCCAGCAAATTACTTGCTTGCCCCTGGTAGGTAGACAGGCCTTCCCAAACCAATTCTTTTATAGCCAAAGCAAATTCTCGAATAGCCCCAGCACATTACTTGCTTGCCCCAAGTAGGTAGACCGGCTTTCCCAAGCCTATTCTGTAATAGTCCCAGCAAATTACTTGCTTGCCCCTGGTTGGTAGACAGGCCTTCCCAAACCAATTCTTTTATAGCCAAAGCAAATTCTCGAATAGCCCCAGCACATTACTTGCTTGCCCCAAGTAGGTAGACCGGCTTTCCCAAGCCTATTCTGTAATAGTCCCAGCAAATTACTTGCTTGCCCCTGGTTGGTAGACAGGCCTTCACAAACCTATTCTGTAATAGCACCAGCAAATTACTTGCTTGCCCCTGGTATATAGACAGGCCTTCCTAAGCCTATTCTGTAATAGCCCCAGCAAATTACTTGCTTGCCCCAGGTAGGTAGACAGGCCTTCCCAAGCCTTTTCTCTCATAGCCCCTGCACATTACTTGCTTGCCCCTGGTAGGTAGACAGGCCTTCCCAAGCCTATTCTGTAATAGTCCCAGCAAATTACTTGCTTGCCCCTGGTAGGTAGACAGGCCTTCCCAAACCTATTCTGTAATAGCACCAGCAAATTACTTGCTTGCCCCTGGTATATAGACAGGCCTTCCTAAGCCTATTCTGTAATAGCCCCAGCAAATTACTTGCTTGCCCCAGGTAGGTAGACACGCCTTCCCAAGCCTTTTCTCTCATAGCCCCTGCACATTACTTGCTTGCCCCTGGTAGGTAGACAGGCCTTCCCAAACCTATTCTGTAATAGTCCCAGCAAATTACTTGCTTGCCCCTGGTAGGTAGACAGGCTTTCCCAAGCCTATTCTGTAATAGTCCCAGCAAATTACTTGCTTGTCCCTGGTAGGTAGACAGGCCTTCCCAAGCCTATTCTGTAATAGCCCCAGCAAATTACTTGCTTGCCCCTGGTAGGTAGACAACCTTCCCAAGCCTATTCTCTCATCGCCTCAGCCCATGGCTTATTTCTCCCTGGTAGGTAGACAGGCCTTCCCAAGCCTATTCTGTAATAGTCCCAGCAAATTACTTGCTTGCCCCTGGTAGGTAGACAGGCCTTCCCAAACCAATTCTCTTATAGCCCAAGCCAATTCTCGAATAGCTCCAGCATATTATTTGCTTGCCCCTGGTAGGTAGACAGGCCTTCCCAAGCCAATTCTCTAATAGCCCCTGCACTTTACTTGCTTGCCCCTGGTGGTTAGACAGGCTTTCCCAAGCCTATTCTGTAATAGTCCCAGCAAATTACTTGCTTGCCCCTGGTAGGTAGATAGGCCTTCCCAAGCCTATTCTCTCATCGCCTCAGCCCATGACTTATTTCTCCTTGGTAGGTAGACAGGCCTTCCCAAGCCTATTCTGTAATAGTCCCAGGAAATTACTTGCTTGTCCCTGGTAGGTAGACAGGCCTTCCCAAACCAATTCTCTTATAGCCCAAGCCAATTCTCGAATAGCCCCAGCACATTACTTGCTTGCCCCTGGTATGTAGACAGGCCTTCCTAAGCCTATTCTGTAATAGTCCCAGCAAATTACTTGCTTGCCCCTGGTGTGTAGACAGGCCTTCCTAAGCCTATTCTGTAATAGTCCCAGCAAATTACTTGCTTGCCCCTGGTATGTAGACAGGCCTTCCTAAGCCTATTCTGTAATAGTCCCAGCAAATTACTTGCTTGCCCCTGGTAGGTAGACAGGCCTTCCCAAGCCTATTCTGTAATAGCCCCAGCAAATTACTTGCTTGCCCCTGGTAGGTAGACAGGCCTTCCCAAGCCTATTCTGTAATAGTCCCAGCAAATTACTTGCTTGGCCTTGGTTGGTAGACAGGCCTTCACAAAACCAATTCTCTTATAGCCCAAGCCAATTCTCGAATAGCCCCAGCATATTATTTGCTTGCCCCTGGTAGGTAGACAGGCCTTCCCAAGCCAATTCTCTAATAGCCCCTGCACTTTACTTGCTTGCCCCTGGTATGTAGACAGGTTTTCCCAAGCCTATTCTGTAATAGCCCCAGCAAATTACTTGCTTGCCCCTGGTATTTAGACAGGCCTTCCTAAGCCTATTCTGTAATAGTCCCAGCAAATTACTTGCTTGCCCCTGGTAGGTAGACAGGCCTTCCCAAGCCTATTCTGTAATAGTCCCAGCAAATTACTTGCTTGCCCAAGTATGGTAGGCTGGGCTTCCCAAGCCTATTCTGTAATAGTCCCAGCAAATTACTTGCTTGCCCCTGGTAGGTAGACAGGCCTTCCCAAGCCTATTCGTTAATAGTCCCAGCAAATTACTTGCTTGTCCCTGGTAGGTAGACAGGCCTTCCCAAACCAATTCTCTTATAGCCCAAGCCAATTCTCGAATAGCCCCAGCAAATTATTTGCTTTCCCCTGGTAGGTAGACAGGCCTTCCCAAGCAAATTCTCGAATAGCCCCAGCACATTATTTGCTTGCCCCTGGTAGGTAGACAGGCCTTCCTAAGCCAATTCTCTAATAGCCCCTGCACATTACTTGCTTGCCCCTGATAGGTAGACAGGCTTTCCTAAGCCTATTCTGTAATAGTCCCAGCAAATTACTTGCTTGCCCCTGGTAGGTAGACAGGCCTTCCCAAGCCTATTCTCTCATCGCCTCAGCCCATGGCTTATTTCTCCCTGGTAGGTAGACAGGCCTTCCCAAGCCTATTCTGTAATAGTCCCAGCAAATTACTTGCTTCCCCCTGGTAGGTAGACAGGCCTTCCCAAACCAATTCTCTTTTAGCCCAAGCCAATTCTCGAATAGCTCCAGCATATTATTTGCTTGCCCCTGGTAGGTAGACAGGCCTTCCCAAGCCAATTCTCTAATAGCCCCTGCACTTTACTTGCTTGCCCCTGGTGGTTAGACAGGCTTTCCCAAGCCTATTCTGTAATAGTCCCAGCAAATTACTTGCTTGCCCCTGGTAGGTAGATAGGCCTTCCCAAGCCTATTCTCTCATCGCCTCAGCCCATGACTTATTTCTCCTTGGTAGGTAGACAGGCCTTCCCAAGCCTATTCTGTAATAGTCCCAGGAAATTACTTGCTTGTCCCTGGTAGGTAGACAGGCCTTCCCAAACCAATTCTCTTATAGCCCAAGCCAATTCTCGAATAGCCCCAGCACATTACTTGCTTGCCCCTGGTATGTAGACAGGCCTTCCTAAGCCTATTCTGTAATAGTCCCAGCAAATTACTTGCTTGCCCCTGGTAGGTAGACAGGCCTTCCTAAGCCTATTCTGTAATAGTCCCAGCAAATTACTTGCTTGCCCCTGGTAGGTAGACAGGCCTTCCCAAGCCTATTCTGTAATAGCCCCAGCAAATTACTTGCTTGCCCAAGTATGGTAGGCGGGGCTTCCCAAGCCTATTCTGTAATAGTCCCAGCAAATTACTTGCTTGCCCCTGGTAGGTAGACAGGCCTTCCCAAGCCTATTCTGTAATAGTCCCAGCAAATTACTTGCTTGCCCCTGGTAGGTAGACAGGCCTTCCCAAACCAATTCTCTTATAGCCCAAGCCAATTCTCGAATAGCACCAGCATATTATTTGCTTGCCCCTGGTAGGTAGACAGGCCTTCCCAAGCCAATTCTCTAATAGCCCCTGCACTTTACTTGCTTGCCCCTGGTAGGTAGACAGGCTTTCCCAAGCCTATTCAGTAATAGTCCCAGCAAATTACTTGCTTGCCCCTGGTAGGTAGACAGGCCTTCCCAAACCAATTCTCTTATAGCCCAAGCCAATTATCGAATAGCCCCAGCACATTACTTGCTTGCCCCAGGTAGGTAGACAGGCTTTCCCAAGCCTATTCTGTAATAGCCCCAGCAAATTACTTGCTTGCCCCTGGTATGTAGACAGGCCTTCCTAAGCCTATTCTGTAATAGTCCCAGCAAATTACTTGCTTGCCCCTGGTAGGTAGACAGGCCTTCCCAAGCCTATTCTGTAATAGCCCCAGCAAATTACTTGCTTGCCCAAGTATGGTAGGCGGGGCTTCCCAAGCCTATTCTGTAATAGTCCCAGCAAATTACTTGCTTGCCCCTGGTAGGTAGACAGGCCTTCCCAAGCCTATTCTGTAATATTCCCAGCAAATTACTTGCTTGCCCCTGGTAGGTAGACAGGCCTTCCCAAACCAATTCTCTTATAGCCCAAGCCAATTCTCGAATAGCACCAGCATATTATTTGCTTGTCCCTGGTAGGTAGACAGGCCTTCCCAAGCCAATTCTCTAATAGCCCCTGCACTTTACTTGCTTGCCCCTGGTATGTAGACAGGTTTTCCCAAGCCTATTCTGTAATAGCCGCTGCAAATTACTTGCTTGCCCCTGGTAGGTAGACACGCCTTCCCAATCCTATTCTCTCATCGCCTCAGCCCATGACTTATTTCTCCCTGGTAGGTAAACAGGCCTTCCCAAGCCTCTTCTGTAATAGCCGCTGTAAATTACTTGCTTGCCCCTGGTAGGTAGACAGGCCTTCCCAAGCCTATTCTGTAATAGCCCCAGCAAATTACTTGCCTGCCCCTGGTAGGCAGACAGGCCTTCCCAAGCCTATACTGTAATAGCCCCTGCAAATTCCTTGCTTGCCCTTGGTAGGCAGACAGGCCTTCCCAAGCCAATTCTCTAATAGCCCCTGTACTTTACTTGCTTGCCCCTGGTAGGTAGACAGGCCTTCCCAAGCCTATTCTGTAATAGTCCCAGCAAATTACTTGCTTGCCCCTGGTAGGTAGACAGGCCTTCCCAAACCAATTCTCTCATAGCCCAAGCCAATTCTCGAATAGCCCCAGCATATTATTTGCTTGCCCCTGGTAGGTAGACAGGCCTTCCCAAGCCAATTCTCTAATAGCCCCAGCAAAATACTTGCTTGCCCCTGGTAGGTAGACTGCCCTTCCCAAGCCTATTCTCTCATTGCCTCAGCCCATGACTTACTTCTTCCTGGTAGGTCCACTGGCCTTCCCGAGCCAATTCTCTTATATCCCAAACCAATTCTCTAATAGCCCCTGCACATTACTTGCTTGCCCCTGGTAGGTAGACAGGCCTTCCCAAGCCTATTCTGTAATAGTCCCAGAAAATTACTTGCTTGTCCCTGGTAGCTAGACAGGCCTTCCCAAACCTATTCTGTAATAGCCCCTGCAAATTACTTGCTTGCCCCTGGTAGGCAGACAGGCCTTCCCAAGCCTTTTCTCTCATATCCACTGCACATTACTTGCTTGCCCCTGGTAGGTAGACAGGCCTTCCCAAGCCTATTCTGTAATAGTCCCAGCAAATTACTTGCTTGCCCCTGGTAGGTAGACAGGCTTTCCCAAGCCTATTCTGTAATAGTCCCAGCAAATTACTTGCTTGTCCCTGGTAGGTAGACAGGCCTTCCCAAGCCTATTCTGTAATAGCCCCAGCAAATTACTTGCTTGCCCCTGGTAGGTAGACAGGCCTTCCCAAGCCTATTCTGTAATAGCCCCAGCAAATTACTTGCTTGCCCCTGGTATTTAGACAGGCCTTCCTAAGCCTATTCTGTAATAGTCCCAGCAAATTACTTGCTTGCCCCTGGGAGGTAGACAGGCCTTCCCAAGCCTATTCTGTAATAGCCCCAGCAAATTACTTGCTTGCCCAAGTATGGTAGGCTGGGCTTCCCAAGCCTATTCTGTAATAGTCCCAGCAAATTACTTGCTTGCCCCTGGTAGGTAGACAGGCCTTCCCAAGCCTATTCTGTAATAGTCCCAGCAAATTACTTGCTTGCCCCTGGTTGGTAGACAGGCCTTCCCAAACCAATTCTCTTATAGCCCAAGCCAATTCTCGAATAGCTCCAGCATATTATTTGCTTGCCCCTGGTAGGTAGACAGGCCTTCCCAAGCCAATTCTCTAATAGCCCCTGCACTTTACTTGCTTGCCCCTGGTGGTTAGACAGGCTTTCCCAAGCCTATTCTGTAATAGTCCCAGCAAATTACTTGCTTGCCCCTGGTAGGTAGATAGGCCTTCCCAAGCCTATTCTCTCATCGCCTCAGCCCATGACTTATTTCTCCTTGGTAGGTAGACAGGCCTTCCCAAGCCTATTCTGTAATAGTCCCAGGAAATTACTTGCTTGTCCCTGGTAGGTAGACAGGCCTTCCCAAACCAATTCTCTTATAGCCCAAGCCAATTCTCGAATAGCCCCAGCACATTACTTGCTTGCCCCTGGTATGTAGACAGGCCTTCCTAAGCCTATTCTGTAATAGTCCCAGCAAATTACTTGCTTGCCCCTGGTATGTAGACAGACCTTCCTAAGCCTATTCTGTAATAGTCCCAGCAAATTACTTGCTTGCCCCTGGTAGGTAGACAGGCCTTCCCAAGCCTATTCTGTAATAGCCCCAGCAAATTACTTGCTTGCCCAAGTATGGTAGGCGGGGCTTCCCAAGCCTATTCTGTAATAGTCCCAGCAAATTACTTGCTTGCCCCTGGTAGGTAGACAGGCCTTCCCAAACCAATTCTCTTATAGCCCAAGCCAATTCTCGAATAGCACCAGCATATTATTTGCTTGTCCCTGGTAGGTAGACAGGCCTTCCCAAGCCAATTCTCTAATAGCCCCTGCACTTTACTTGCTTGCCCCTGGTATGTAGACAGGTTTTCCCAAGCCTATTCTGTAATAGCTGCTGCAAATTACTTGCTTGCCCCTGGTAGGTAGACACGCCTTCCCAATCCTATTCTCTCATCGCCTCAGCCCATGACTTATTTCTCCCTGGTAGGTAAACAGGCCTTCCCAAGCCTCTTCTGTAATAGCCGCTGTAAATTACTTGCTTGCCCCTGGTAGGTAGACAGGCCTTCCCAAGCCTATTCTGTAATAGCCCCAGCAAATTACTTGCTTGCCCCTGGTAGGCAGACAGGCCTTCCCAAGCCTATACTGTAATAGCCCCTGCAAATTCCTTGCTTGCCCTT
This sequence comes from Corythoichthys intestinalis, assembly GCF_030265065.1. Taxonomy (NCBI): domain Eukaryota; kingdom Metazoa; phylum Chordata; class Actinopteri; order Syngnathiformes; family Syngnathidae; genus Corythoichthys; species Corythoichthys intestinalis. Next base: position 66,687,062 of record NC_080398.1, on the reverse strand, counting down.
GGTAGGCAGACAGGCCTTCCCAAGCCAATTCTCTAATAGCCCCTGTACTTTACTTGCTTGCCCCTGGTAGGTAGACAGGCCTTCCCAAGCCTATTCTGTAATAGTCCCAGCAAATTACTTGCTTGCCCCTGGTAGGTAGACAGGCCTTCCCAAACCAATTCTCTCATAGCCCAAGCCAATTCTCGAATAGCCCCAGCATATTATTTGCTTGCCCCTGGTAGGTAGACAGGCCTTCCCAAGCCAATTCTCTAATAGCCCCAGCAAAATACTTGCTTGCCCCTGGTAGGTAGACTGCCCTTCCCAAGCCTATTCTCTCATTGCCTCAGCCCATGACTTACTTCTTCCTGGTAGGTCCACTGGCCTTCCCGAGCCAATTCTCTTATATCCCAAGCCAATTCTCTAATAGCCCCTGCACATTACTTGCTTGCCCCTGGTAGGTAGACAGGCCTTCCCAAGCCTATTTTGTAATAGTCCCAGCAAATTACTTGCTTGTCCCTGGTAGCTAGACAGGCCTTCCCAAACCTATTCTGTAATAGCCCCTGCAAATTACTTGCTTGCCCCTGGTAGGCAGACAGGCCTTCCCAAGCCTTTTCTCTCTTATCCCCTGCACATTACTTGCTTGTCCCTGGTAGGTAGACAGGCCTTCCCAAGCCTATTCTGTAATAGCCCCAGCAAATTACTTGCTTGCCCCTGGTAGGTAGACAGGCCTTCCCAAGCCTATTCTGTAATAGCCCCAGCAAATTACTTGCTTGCCCCTGGTATTTAGACAGGCCTTCCTAAGCCTATTCTGTAATAGTCCCAGCAAATTACTTGCTTGCCCCTGGTAGGTAGACAGGCCTTCCCAAGCCTATTCTGTAATAGTCCCAGCAAATTACTTGCTTGCCCAAGTATGGTAGGCTGGGCTTCCCAAGCCTATTCTGTAATAGTCCCAGCAAATTACTTGCTTGCCCCTGGTAGGTAGACAGGCCTTCCCAAGCCTATTCGTTAATAGTCCCAGCAAATTACTTGCTTGTCCCTGGTAGGTAGACAGGCCTTCCCAAACCAATTCTCTTATAGCCCAAGCCAATTCTCGAATAGCCCCAGCAAATTATTTGCTTTCCCCTGGTAGGTAGACAGGCCTTCCCAAGCAAATTCTCGAATAGCCCCAGCACATTATTTGCTTGCCCCTGGTAGGTAGACAGGCCTTCCTAAGCCAATTCTCTAATAGCCCCTGCACATTACTTGCTTGCCCCTGATAGGTAGACAGGCTTTCCTAAGCCTATTCTGTAATAGTCCCAGCAAATTACTTGCTTGCCCCTGGTAGGTAGACAGGCCTTCCCAAGCCTATTCTCTCATCGCCTCAGCCCATGGCTTATTTCTCCCTGGTAGGTAGACAGGCCTTCCCAAGCCTATTCTGTAATAGTCCCAGCAAATTACTTGCTTCCCCCTGGTAGGTAGACAGGCCTTCCCAAACCAATTCTCTTTTAGCCCAAGCCAATTCTCGAATAGCTCCAGCATATTATTTGCTTGCCCCTGGTAGGTAGACAGGCCTTCCCAAGCCAATTCTCTAATAGCCCCTGCACTTTACTTGCTTGCCCCTGGTGGTTAGACAGGCTTTCCCAAGCCTATTCTGTAATAGTCCCAGCAAATTACTTGCTTGCCCCTGGTAGGTAGATAGGCCTTCCCAAGCCTATTCTCTCATCGCCTCAGCCCATGACTTATTTCTCCTTGGTAGGTAGACAGGCCTTCCCAAGCCTATTCTGTAATAGTCCCAGGAAATTACTTGCTTGTCCCTGGTAGGTAGACAGGCCTTCCCAAACCAATTCTCTTATAGCCCAAGCCAATTCTCGAATAGCCCCAGCACATTACTTGCTTGCCCCTGGTATGTAGACAGGCCTTCCTAAGCCTATTCTGTAATAGTCCCAGCAAATTACTTGCTTGCCCCTGGTAGGTAGACAGGCCTTCCTAAGCCTATTCTGTAATAGTCCCAGCAAATTACTTGCTTGCCCCTGGTAGGTAGACAGGCCTTCCCAAGCCTATTCTGTAATAGCCCCAGCAAATTACTTGCTTGCCCAAGTATGGTAGGCGGGGCTTCCCAAGCCTATTCTGTAATAGTCCCAGCAAATTACTTGCTTGCCCCTGGTAGGTAGACAGGCCTTCCCAAGCCTATTCTGTAATAGTCCCAGCAAATTACTTGCTTGCCCCTGGTAGGTAGACAGGCCTTCCCAAACCAATTCTCTTATAGCCCAAGCCAATTCTCGAATAGCACCAGCATATTATTTGCTTGCCCCTGGTAGGTAGACAGGCCTTCCCAAGCCAATTCTCTAATAGCCCCTGCACTTTACTTGCTTGCCCCTGGTAGGTAGACAGGCTTTCCCAAGCCTATTCAGTAATAGTCCCAGCAAATTACTTGCTTGCCCCTGGTAGGTAGACAGGCCTTCCCAAACCAATTCTCTTATAGCCCAAGCCAATTATCGAATAGCCCCAGCACATTACTTGCTTGCCCCAGGTAGGTAGACAGGCTTTCCCAAGCCTATTCTGTAATAGCCCCAGCAAATTACTTGCTTGCCCCTGGTATGTAGACAGGCCTTCCTAAGCCTATTCTGTAATAGTCCCAGCAAATTACTTGCTTGCCCCTGGTAGGTAGACAGGCCTTCCCAAGCCTATTCTGTAATAGCCCCAGCAAATTACTTGCTTGCCCAAGTATGGTAGGCGGGGCTTCCCAAGCCTATTCTGTAATAGTCCCAGCAAATTACTTGCTTGCCCCTGGTAGGTAGACAGGCCTTCCCAAGCCTATTCTGTAATATTCCCAGCAAATTACTTGCTTGCCCCTGGTAGGTAGACAGGCCTTCCCAAACCAATTCTCTTATAGCCCAAGCCAATTCTCGAATAGCACCAGCATATTATTTGCTTGTCCCTGGTAGGTAGACAGGCCTTCCCAAGCCAATTCTCTAATAGCCCCTGCACTTTACTTGCTTGCCCCTGGTATGTAGACAGGTTTTCCCAAGCCTATTCTGTAATAGCCGCTGCAAATTACTTGCTTGCCCCTGGTAGGTAGACACGCCTTCCCAATCCTATTCTCTCATCGCCTCAGCCCATGACTTATTTCTCCCTGGTAGGTAAACAGGCCTTCCCAAGCCTCTTCTGTAATAGCCGCTGTAAATTACTTGCTTGCCCCTGGTAGGTAGACAGGCCTTCCCAAGCCTATTCTGTAATAGCCCCAGCAAATTACTTGCCTGCCCCTGGTAGGCAGACAGGCCTTCCCAAGCCTATACTGTAATAGCCCCTGCAAATTCCTTGCTTGCCCTTGGTAGGCAGACAGGCCTTCCCAAGCCAATTCTCTAATAGCCCCTGTACTTTACTTGCTTGCCCCTGGTAGGTAGACAGGCCTTCCCAAGCCTATTCTGTAATAGTCCCAGCAAATTACTTGCTTGCCCCTGGTAGGTAGACAGGCCTTCCCAAACCAATTCTCTCATAGCCCAAGCCAATTCTCGAATAGCCCCAGCATATTATTTGCTTGCCCCTGGTAGGTAGACAGGCCTTCCCAAGCCAATTCTCTAATAGCCCCAGCAAAATACTTGCTTGCCCCTGGTAGGTAGACTGCCCTTCCCAAGCCTATTCTCTCATTGCCTCAGCCCATGACTTACTTCTTCCTGGTAGGTCCACTGGCCTTCCCGAGCCAATTCTCTTATATCCCAAACCAATTCTCTAATAGCCCCTGCACATTACTTGCTTGCCCCTGGTAGGTAGACAGGCCTTCCCAAGCCTATTCTGTAATAGTCCCAGCAAATTACTTGCTTGTCCCTGGTAGCTAGACAGGCCTTCCCAAACCTATTCTGTAATAGCCCCTGCAAATTACTTGCTTGCCCCTGGTAGGCAGACAGGCCTTCCCAAGCCTTTTCTCTCATATCCACTGCACATTACTTGCTTGCCCCTGGTAGGTAGACAGGCCTTCCCAAGCCTATTCTGTAATAGTCCCAGCAAATTACTTGCTTGCCCCTGGTAGGTAGACAGGCTTTCCCAAGCCTATTCTGTAATAGTCCCAGCAAATTACTTGCTTGTCCCTGGTAGGTAGACAGGCCTTCCCAAGCCTATTCTGTAATAGCCCCAGCAAATTACTTGCTTGCCCCTGGTAGGTAGACAGGCCTTCCCAAGCCTATTCTGTAATAGCCCCAGCAAATTACTTGCTTGCCCCTGGTATTTAGACAGGCCTTCCTAAGCCTATTCTGTAATAGTCCCAGCAAATTACTTGCTTGCCCCTGGGAGGTAGACAGGCCTTCCCAAGCCTATTCTGTAATAGCCCCAGCAAATTACTTGCTTGCCCAAGTATGGTAGGCTGGGCTTCCCAAGCCTATTCTGTAATAGTCCCAGCAAATTACTTGCTTGCCCCTGGTAGGTAGACAGGCCTTCCCAAGCCTATTCTGTAATAGTCCCAGCAAATTACTTGCTTGTCCCTGGTAGGTAGACAGGCCTTCCCAAACCAATTCTCTTATAGCCCAAGCCAATTCTCGAATAGCCCCAGCAAATTATTTGCTTTCCCCTGGTAGGTAGACAGGCCTTCCCAAGCAAATTCTCGAATAGCCCCAGCACATTATTTGCTTGCCCCTGGTAGGTAGACAGGCCTTCCTAAGCCAATTCTCTAATAGCCCCTGCACATTACTTGCTTGCCCCTGATAGGTAGACAGGCTTTCCTAAGCCTATTCTGTAATAGTCCCAGCAAATTACTTGCTTGCCCCTGGTAGGTAGACAGGCCTTCCCAAGCCTATTCTCTCATCGCCTCAGCCCATGGCTTATTTCTCCCTGGTAGGTAGACAGGCCTTCCCAAGCCTATTCTGTAATAGTCCCAGCAAATTACTTGCTTCCCCCTGGTAGGTAGACAGGCCTTCCCAAACCAATTCTCTTTTAGCCCAAGCCAATTCTCGAATAGCTCCAGCATATTATTTGCTTGCCCCTGGTAGGTAGACAGGCCTTCCCAAGCCAATTCTCTAATAGCCCCTGCACTTTACTTGCTTGCCCCTGGTGGTTAGACAGGCTTTCCCAAGCCTATTCTGTAATAGTCCCAGCAAATTACTTGCTTGCCCCTGGTAGGTAGATAGGCCTTCCCAAGCCTATTCTCTCATCGCCTCAGCCCATGACTTATTTCTCCTTGGTAGGTAGACAGGCCTTCCCAAGCCTATTCTGTAATAGTCCCAGGAAATTACTTGCTTGTCCCTGGTAGGTAGACAGGCCTTCCCAAACCAATTCTCTTATAGCCCAAGCCCATTCTCGAATAGCCCCAGCACATTACTTGCTTGCCCCTGGTATGTAGACAGGCCTTCCTAAGCCTCTTCTGTAATAGTCCCAGCAAATTACTTGCTTGCCCCTGGTAGGTAGAAAGGCCTTCCCAAGCCTATTCTGTAATAGCCCCAGCAAATTACTTGCTTGCCCAAGTATGGTAGGCGGGGCTTCCCAAGCCTATTCTGTAATAGTCCCAGCAAATTACTTGCTTGCCCCTGGTAGGTAGACAGGCCTTCCCAAGCCTATTCTGTAATAGTCCCAGCAAATTACTTGCTTGCCCCTGGTAGGTAGACAGGCCTTCCCAAACCAATTCTCTTATAGCCCAAGCCAATTCTCGAATAGCACCAGCATATTATTTGCTTGCCCCTGGTAGGTAGACAGGCCTTCCCAAGCCAATTCTCTAATAGCCCCTGCACTTTACTTGCTTGCCCCTGGTAGGTAGACAGGCTTTCCCAAGCCTATTCAGTAATAGTCCCAGCAAATTACTTGCTTGCCCCTGGTAGGTAGACAGGCCTTCCCAAACCAATTCTCTTATAGCCCAAGCCAATTATCGAATAGCCCCAGCACATTACTTGCTTGCCCCAGGTAGGTAGACAGGCTTTCCCAAGCCTATTCTGTAATAGCCCCAGCAAATTACTTGCTTGCCCCTGGTATGTAGACAGGCCTTCCTAAGCCTATTCTGTAATAGTTCCAGCAAATTACTTGCTTGCCCCTGGTAGGTAGACAGGCCTTCCCAAGCCTATTCTGTAATAGCCCCAGCACATTATTTAATTGCCCCTGGTAGGTAGACAGGCCTTCCTAAGCCAATTCTCTAATAGCCCCTGCACATTACTTGCTTGCCCCTGATAGGTAGACAGGCTTTCCCAAGCCTATTCTGTAATAGTCCCAGCAAATTATTTGCTTGCCCCTAGTAGGTAGACAGGCCTTCCCAAGCCTATTCTGTAATAGCCGCAGCAAATTACTTGCTTGCCCCTGGTATGTAGACAGGCCTTCCTAAGCCTATTCTGTAATAGTCCCAGCAAATTACTTGCTTGCCCCTGGTAGGTAGACAGGCCTTCCCAAGCCTATTCTGTAATAGCCCCAGCAAATTACTTGCTTGCCCAAGTATGGTAGGCAGGGCTTCCCAAGCCTATTCTGTAATAGTCCCAGCAAATTACTTGCTTGCCCCTGGTAGGTAGACAGGCCTTCCCAAGCCTATTCTGTAATAGTCCCAACAAATTACTTGCTTGCCCCTGGTAGGTAGACAGGCCTTCCCAAACCAATTCTCTTTTAGCCCAAGCCAATTCTCGATTAGCTCCAGCATATTATTTGCTTGCCCCTGGTAGGTAGACAGGCCTTCCCAAGCCAATTCTCTAATAGCCCCTGCACTTTACTTGCTTGCCCCTGGTGGTTAGACAGGCTTTCCCAAGCCTATTCTGTAATAGTCCCAGCAAATTACTTGCTTGCCCCTGGTAGGTAGATAGGCCTTCCCAAGCCTATTCTCTCATCGCCTCAGCCCATGACTTATTTCTCCTTGGTAGGTAGACAGGCCTTCCCAAGCCTATTCTGTAATAGTCCCAGCAAATTACTTGCTTGCCCCTGGTAGGTAGACAGGCCTTCCCAAACCAATTCTCTTTTAGCCCAAGCCAATTCTCGAATAGCTCCAGCATATTATTTGCTTGCCCCTGGTAGGTAGACAGGCCTTCCCAAGCCAATTCTCTAATAGCCCCTGCACTTTACTTGCTTGTCCCTGGTGGTTAGACAGGCTTTCCCAAGCCTATTCTGTAATAGTCCCAGCAAATTACTTGCTTGCCCCTGGTAGGTAGACAGGCCTTCCCAAGCCAATTCTCTAATAGCCCCAGCAAAATACTTGCTTGCCCCTGGTAGGTAGACTGCCCTTCCCAAGCCTATTCTCTCATTGCCTCAGCCCATGACTTACTTCTTCCTGGTAGGTCCACTGGCCTTCCCGAGCCAATTCTCTTATATCCCAAACCAATTCTCTAATAGCCCCTGCACATTACTTGCTTGCCCCTGGTAGGTAGACAGGCCTTCCCAAGCCTATTCTGTAATAGTCCCAGCAAATTACTTGCTTGTCCCTGGTAGCTAGACAGGCCTTCCCAAACCTATTCTGTAATAGCCCCTGCAAATTACTTGCTTGCCCCTGGTAGGCAGACAGGCCTTCCCAAGCCTTTTCTCTCATATCCACTGCACATTACTTGCTTGCCCCTGGTAGGTAGACAGGCCTTCCCAAGCCTATTCTGTAATAGTCCCAGCAAATTACTTGCTTGCCCCTGGTAGGTAGACAGGCTTTCCCAAGCCTATTCTGTAATAGTCCCAGCAAATTACTTGCTTGTCCCTGGTAGGTAGACAGGCCTTCCCAAGCCTATTCTGTAATAGCCCCAGCAAATTACTTGCTTGCCCCTGGTAGGTAGACAGGCCTTCCCAAGCCTATTCTGTAATAGCCCCAGCAAATTACTTGCTTGCCCCTGGTATTTAGACAGGCCTTCCTAAGCCTATTCTGTAATAGTCCCAGCAAATTACTTGCTTGCCCCTGGGAGGTAGACAGGCCTTCCCAAGCCTATTCTCTAATAGTCCCAGCAAATTACTTGCTTGCCCCTGGTATGTAGACAGGCCTTCCCAAACCAATTCTTTTATAGCCCAAGCCAATTCTCTAATAGCCCCTGCACATTACTTGCTTGCCCCTGGTAGGTAAACAGGCTTTCCCAAGCCTATTCTGTAATAGCCCCAGCAAATTACTTGCTTGCCCCTGGTAGGTAGACAGGCTTTCCCAAGCCTATTCTGTAATATTCCCAGCAAATTACTTGCTTGCCCCTGGTAGGTAGACAGGCCTTCCCAAACCAATTCTCTTATAGCCCAAGCCAATTCTCGAATAGCCCCAGCACATTATTTGCTTGCCCTTGGTAGGTAGGTTGGCCTTCCCAAGCCAATTCTCTAATAGCCCCTGCACATTACTTGCTTGCCCCTGGTAGGTAGACAGGCTTTCCCAAGCCTATTCTGTAATAGTCCCAGCAAATTACTTGCTTGCCCCTGGTAGGTAGATAGGCCTTCCCAAGCCTATTCTCTCATCGCCTCAGCCCATGACTTATTTCTCCCTGGTAGGTAGACAGGCCTTCCCAAGCCTATTCTGTAATAGTCCCAGAAAAATGACTTGCTTGCCCCTGGTAGGTAGAAAGGCCTTCCCAAACCAATTCTCTTATAGCCCAAAGCAAATTCTCGAATAGCCCCAGCACATTATTTGCTTGCCCCTGGTAGGTAGGTAGGCCTTCCCAAGCCAATTCTCTAATAGCCCCTGCACATTACTTGCTTGCCCCTGGTAGGTAAACAGGCTTTCCCAAGCCTATTCTGTAATAGTCCCAGCAAATTACTTGCTTGTCCCTGGTAGGTAGACAGGCCTTCCCAAGCCTATTCTGTAATAGCCCCTGCAAATTACTTGCTTGCCCCTGGTAGGTAGACAGGCCTTCCCAAGCCTATTCTGTAATAGTCCCAGCAAATTACTTGCTTGCCCCTGGTAGGTAGAAAGGCCTTCCAAAACCAATTCTCTTATAGCCCAAGCCAATTCTCGAATAGCCCCTGCACATTACTTGCTTGCCCCTGGTAGGTAAACAGGCTTTCCCAAGCCTATTCTGTAATAGTCCCAGCAAATTACTTGTTTGCCCCTGATAGGCCTTCCCAAGCCTATTCTCTCATCGCCTCAGCCCATGACTTATTTCTCCCTGGTAGGTAGACAGGCCTTCCCAAGCATATTCTGTAATAGTCCCAGCAAATTACTTGCTTGCCCCTGGTAGGTAGATAGGCCTTCCCAAGCCTATTCTTTCATCGCCTCAGCCCATGACTTATTTCTCCCTTGTAGGTAGACAGGCCTTCCCAAGCCTATTCTGTATTAGCCCCAGCAAATTACTTGCTTGCCCCTGGTAGGTAGACTGCCCTTCCCATGCCTATTCTCTCATTGCCTCAGCCCATGACTTATTTCTCCCTGGTAGGTAGACAGGCCTTCCCAAGCCTATTCTGTAATAGTCCCAGCAAATTACTTGCTTGTCCCTGGTAGGTAGACAGGCCTTCCCAAGCCTATTCTGTAATAGTCCCAGCAAATTACTTACTTGCCCCTGGTAGGTAGATAGGCCTTCCCAAGCCTATTCTCTCATCGCCTCAGCCCATGACTTATTTCTCCCTGGTAGGTAGACAGGCCTTCCCAAGCCTATTCTGTAATAGTCCCAGGAAATTACTTGCTTGTCCCTGGTAGGTAGACAGGCCTTCCCAAACCAATTCTCTTATAGCCCAAGCCAATTCTCGAATAGCCCCAGCACATTACTTGCTTGCCCCTGGTATGTAGACAGGCCTTCCTAAGCCTATTCTGTAATAGTCCCAGCAAATTACTTGCTTGCCCCTGGTAGGTAGACAGGCCTTCCTAAGCCTATTCTGTAATAGTCCCAGCAAATTACTTGCTTGCCCCTGGTAGGTAGACAGGCCTTCCCAAGCCTATTCTGTAATAGCCCCAGCAAATTACTTGCTTGCCCAAGTATGGTAGGCGGGGCTTCCCAAGCCTATTCTGTAATAGTCCCAGCAAATTACTTGCTTGCCCCTGGTAGGTAGACAGGCCTTCCCAAGCCTATTCTGTAATAGTCCCAGCAAATTACTTGCTTGCCCCTGGTAGGTAGACAGGCCTTCCCAAACCAATTCTCTTATAGCCCAAGCCAATTCTCGAATAGCACCAGCATATTATTTGCTTGCCCCTGGTAGGTAGACAGGCCTTCCCAAGCCAATTCTCTAATAGCCCCTGCACTTTACTTGCTTGCCCCTGGTAGGTAGACAGGCTTTCCCAAGCCTATTCAGTAATAGTCCCAGCAAATTACTTGCTTGCCCCTGGTAGGTAGACAGGCCTTCCCAAACCAATTCTCTTATAGCCCAAGCCAATTATCGAATAGCCCCAGCACATTACTTGCTTGCCCCAGGTAGGTAGACAGGCTTTCCCAAGCCTATTCTGTAATAGCCCCAGCAAATTACTTGCTTGCCCCTGGTATGTAGACAGGCCTTCCTAAGCCTATTCTGTAATAGTTCCAGCAAATTACTTGCTTGCCCCTGGTAGGTAGACAGGCCTTCCCAAGCCTATTCTGTAATAGCCCCAGCAAATTACTTGCTTGCCCCTGGTAGGTAGACAGGGCTTCCCAAGCCTATTCTGTAATAGTCCCAGCAAATTACTTGCTTGCCCCTGGTAGGTAGACAGGCCTTCCCAAACCAATTCTCTTATAGCCCAAGCCAATTCTCGAATAGCCCCAGCAAATTATTTGCTTTCCCCTGGTAGGTAGACAGGCCTTCCCAAGCCTATACTGTAATAGTCCCAGCACATTATTTGCTTGCCCCTGGTAGGTAGACAGGCCTTCCTAAGCCAATTCTCTAATAGCCCCTGCACATTACTTGCTTGCCCCTGATAGGTAGACAGGCCTTCCCAAGCCTATTCTCTAATAGTCCCAGCAAATTACTTGCTTGCCCCTGGTATGTAGACAGGCCTTCCCAAACCAATTCTTTTATAGCCCAAGCCAATTCTCTAATAGCCCCTGCACATTACTTGCTTGCCCCTGGTAGGTAAACAGGCTTTCCCAAGCCTATTCTGTAATAGCCCCAGCAAATTACTTGCTTGCCCCTGGTAGGTAGACAGGCTTTCCCAAGCCTATTCTGTAATATTCCCAGCAAATTACTTGCTTGCCCCTGGTAGGTAGACAGGCCTTCCCAAACCAATTCTCTTATAGCCCAAGCCAATTCTCGAATAGCCCCAGCACATTATTTGCTTGCCCTTGGTAGGTAGGTTGGCCTTCCCAAGCCAATTCTCTAATAGCCCCTGCACATTACTTGCTTGCCCCTGGTAGGTAGACAGGCTTTCCCAAGCCTATTCTGTAATAGTCCCAGCAAATTACTTGCTTGCCCCTGGTAGGTAGATAGGCCTTCCCAAGCCTATTCTCTCATCGCCTCAGCCCATGACTTATTTCTCCCTGGTAGGTAGACAGGCCTTCCCAAGCCTATTCTGTAATAGTCCCAGAAAAATGACTTGCTTGCCCCTGGTAGGTAGAAAGGCCTTCCCAAACCAATTCTCTTATAGCCCAAAGCAAATTCTCGAATAGCCCCAGCACATTATTTGCTTGCCCCTGGTAGGTAGGTAGGCCTTCCCAAGCCAATTCTCTAATAGCCCCTGCACATTACTTGCTTGCCCCTGGTAGGTAAACAGGCTTTCCCAAGCCTATTCTGTAATAGTCCCAGCAAATTACTTGCTTGTCCCTGGTAGGTAGACAGGCCTTCCCAAGCCTATTCTGTAATAGCCCCTGCAAATTACTTGCTTGCCCCTGGTAGGTAGACAGGCCTTCCCAAGCCTATTCTGTAATAGTCCCAGCAAATTACTTGCTTGCCCCTGGTAGGTAGAAAGGCCTTCCAAAACCAATTCTCTTATAGCCCAAGCCAATTCTCGAATAGCCCCTGCACATTACTTGCTTGCCCCTGGTAGGTAAACAGGCTTTCCCAAGCCTATTCTGTAATAGTCCCAGCAAATTACTTGTTTGCCCCTGATAGGCCTTCCCAAGCCTATTCTCTCATCGCCTCAGCCCATGACTTATTTCTCCCTGGTAGGTAGACAGGCCTTCCTAAGCCTATTCTGTAATAGTTCCAGCAAATTACTTGCTTGCCCCTGGTAGGTAGACAGGCCTTCCCAAGCCTATTCTGTAATAGCCCCAGCACATTATTTGCTTGCCCCTGGTAGGTAGACAGGCCTTCCTAAGCCAATTCTCTAATAGCCCCTGCACATTACTTGCTTGCCCCTGATAGGTAGACAGGCTTTCCCAAGCCTATTCTGTAATAGTCCCAGCAAATTATTTGCTTGCCCCTAGTAGGTAGACAGGCCTTCCCAAGCCTATTCTGTAATAGCCGCAGCAAATTACTTGCTTGCCCCTGGTATGTAGACAGGCCTTCCTAAGCCTATTCTGTAATAGTCCCAGCAAATTACTTGCTTGCCCCTGGTAGGTAGACAGGCCTTCCCAAGCCTATTCTGTAATAGCCCCAGCAAATTACTTGCTTGCCCAAGTATGGTAGGCAGGGCTTCCCAAGCCTATTCTGTAATAGTCCCAGCAAATTACTTGCTTGCCCCTGGTAGGTAGACAGGCCTTCCCAAGCCTATTCTGTAATAGTCCCAACAAATTACTTGCTTGCCCCTGGTAGGTAGACAGGCCTTCCCAAACCAATTCTCTTTTAGCCCAAGCCAATTCTCGATTAGCTCCAGCATATTATTTGCTTGCCCCTGGTAGGTAGACAGGCCTTCCCAAGCCAATTCTCTAATAGCCCCTGCACTTTACTTGCTTGCCCCTGGTGGTTAGACAGGCTTTCCCAAGCCTATTCTGTAATAGTCCCAGCAAATTACTTGCTTGCCCCTGGTAGGTAGATAGGCCTTCCCAAGCCTATTCTCTCATCGCCTCAGCCCATGACTTATTTCTCCTTGGTAGGTAGACAGGCCTTCCCAAGCCTATTCTGTAATAGTCCCAGCAAATTACTTGCTTGCCCCTGGTAGGTAGACAGGCCTTCCCAAACCAATTCTCTTTTAGCCCAAGCCAATTCTCGAATAGCTCCAGCATATTATTTGCTTGCCCCTGGTAGGTAGACAGGCCTTCCCAAGCCAATTCTCTAATAGCCCCTGCACTTTACTTGCTTGTCCCTGGTGGTTAGACAGGCTTTCCCAAGCCTATTCTGTAATAGTCCCAGCAAATTACTTGCTTGCCCCTGGTAGGTAGACAGGCCTTCCCAAGCCAATTCTCTAATAGCCCCAGCAAAATACTTGCTTGCCCCTGGTAGGTAGACTGCCCTTCCCAAGCCTATTCTCTCATTGCCTCAGCCCATGACTTACTTCTTCCTGGTAGGTCCACTGGCCTTCCCGAGCCAATTCTCTTATATCCCAAACCAATTCTCTAATAGCCCCTGCACATTACTTGCTTGCCCCTGGTAGGTAGACAGGCCTTCCCAAGCCTATTCTGTAATAGTCCCAGCAAATTACTTGCTTGTCCCTGGTAGCTAGACAGGCCTTCCCAAACCTATTCTGTAATAGCCCCTGCAAATTACTTGCTTGCCCCTGGTAGGCAGACAGGCCTTCCCAAGCCTTTTCTCTCATATCCACTGCACATTACTTGCTTGCCCCTGGTAGGTAGACAGGCCTTCCCAAGCCTATTCTGTAATAGTCCCAGCAAATTACTTGCTTGCCCCTGGTAGGTAGACAGGCTTTCCCAAGCCTATTCTGTAATAGTCCCAGCAAATTACTTGCTTGTCCCTGGTAGGTAGACAGGCCTTCCCAAGCCTATTCTGTAATAGCCCCAGCAAATTACTTGCTTGCCCCTGGTAGGTAGACAGGCCTTCCCAAGCCTATTCTGTAATAGCCCCAGCAAATTACTTGCTTGCCCCTGGTATTTAGACAGGCCTTCCTAAGCCTATTCTGTAATAGTCCCAGCAAATTACTTGCTTGCCCCTGGGAGGTAGACAGGCCTTCCCAAGCCTATTCTCTAATAGTCCCAGCAAATTACTTGCTTGCCCCTGGTATGTAGACAGGCCTTCCCAAACCAATTCTTTTATAGCCCAAGCCAATTCTCTAATAGCCCCTGCACATTACTTGCTTGCCCCTGGTAGGTAAACAGGCTTTCCCAAGCCTATTCTGTAATAGCCCCAGCAAATTACTTGCTTGCCCCTGGTAGGTAGACAGGCTTTCCCAAGCCTATTCTGTAATATTCCCAGCAAATTACTTGCTTGCCCCTGGTAGGTAGACAGGCCTTCCCAAACCAATTCTCTTATAGCCCAAGCCAATTCTCGAATAGCCCCAGCACATTATTTGCTTGCCCTTGGTAGGTAGGTTGGCCTTCCCAAGCCAATTCTCTAATAGCCCCTGCACATTACTTGCTTGCCCCTGGTAGGTAGACAGGCTTTCCCAAGCCTATTCTGTAATAGTCCCAGCAAATTACTTGCTTGCCCCTGGTAGGTAGATAGGCCTTCCCAAGCCTATTCTCTCATCGCCTCAGCCCATGACTTATTTCTCCCTGGTAGGTAGACAGGCCTTCCCAAGCCTATTCTGTAATAGTCCCAGAAAAATGACTTGCTTGCCCCTGGTAGGTAGAAAGGCCTTCCCAAACCAATTCTCTTATAGCCCAAAGCAAATTCTCGAATAGCCCCAGCACATTATTTGCTTGCCCCTGGTAGGTAGGTAGGCCTTCCCAAGCCAATTCTCTAATAGCCCCTGCACATTACTTGCTTGCCCCTGGTAGGTAAACAGGCTTTCCCAAGCCTATTCTGTAATAGTCCCAGCAAATTACTTGCTTGTCCCTGGTAGGTAGACAGGCCTTCCCAAGCCTATTCTGTAATAGCCCCTGCAAATTACTTGCTTGCCCCTGGTAGGTAGACAGGCCTTCCCAAGCCTATTCTGTAATAGTCCCAGCAAATTACTTGCTTGCCCCTGGTAGGTAGAAAGGCCTTCCAAAACCAATTCTCTTATAGCCCAAGCCAATTCTCGAATAGCCCCTGCACATTACTTGCTTGCCCCTGGTAGGTAAACAGGCTTTCCCAAGCCTATTCTGTAATAGTCCCAGCAAATTACTTGTTTGCCCCTGATAGGCCTTCCCAAGCCTATTCTCTCATCGCCTCAGCCCATGACTTATTTCTCCCTGGTAGGTAGACAGGCCTTCCCAAGCATATTCTGTAATAGTCCCAGCAAATTACTTGCTTGCCCCTGGTAGGTAGATAGGCCTTCCCAAGCCTATTCTTTCATCGCCTCAGCCCATGACTTATTTCTCCCTTGTAGGTAGACAGGCCTTCCCAAGCCTATTCTGTATTAGCCCCAGCAAATTACTTGCTTGCCCCTGGTAGGTAGACTGCCCTTCCCATGCCTATTCTCTCATTGCCTCAGCCCATGACTTATTTCTCCCTGGTAGGTAGACAGGCCTTCCCAAGCCTATTCTGTAATAGTCCCAGCAAATTACTTGCTTGTCCCTGGTAGGTAGACAGGCCTTCCCAAGCCTATTCTGTAATAGTCCCAGCAAATTACTTACTTGCCCCTGGTAGGTAGATAGGCCTTCCCAAGCCTATTCTCTCATCGCCTCAGCCCATGACTTATTTCTCCCTGGTAGGTAGACAGGCCTTCCCAAGCCTATTCTGTAATAGTCCCAGGAAATTACTTGCTTGTCCCTGGTAGGTAGACAGGCCTTCCCAAACCAATTCTCTTATAGCCCAAGCCAATTCTCGAATAGCCCCAGCACATTACTTGCTTGCCCCTGGTATGTAGACAGGCCTTCCTAAGCCTATTCTGTAATAGTCCCAGCAAATTACTTGCTTGCCCCTGGTAGGTAGACAGGCCTTCCTAAGCCTATTCTGTAATAGTCCCAGCAAATTACTTGCTTGCCCCTGGTAGGTAGACAGGCCTTCCCAAGCCTATTCTGTAATAGCCCCAGCAAATTACTTGCTTGCCCAAGTATGGTAGGCGGGGCTTCCCAAGCCTATTCTGTAATAGTCCCAGCAAATTACTTGCTTGCCCCTGGTAGGTAGACAGGCCTTCCCAAGCCTATTCTGTAATAGTCCCAGCAAATTACTTGCTTGCCCCTGGTAGGTAGACAGGCCTTCCCAAACCAATTCTCTTATAGCCCAAGCCAATTCTCGAATAGCACCAGCATATTATTTGCTTGCCCCTGGTAGGTAGACAGGCCTTCCCAAGCCAATTCTCTAATAGCCCCTGCACTTTACTTGCTTGCCCCTGGTAGGTAGACAGGCTTTCCCAAGCCTATTCAGTAATAGTCCCAGCAAATTACTTGCTTGCCCCTGGTAGGTAGACAGGCCTTCCCAAACCAATTCTCTTATAGCCCAAGCCAATTATCGAATAGCCCCAGCACATTACTTGCTTGCCCCAGGTAGGTAGACAGGCTTTCCCAAGCCTATTCTGTAATAGCCCCAGCAAATTACTTGCTTGCCCCTGGTATGTAGACAGGCCTTCCTAAGCCTATTCTGTAATAGTTCCAGCAAATTACTTGCTTGCCCCTGGTAGGTAGACAGGCCTTCCCAAGCCTATTCTGTAATAGCCCCAGCAAATTACTTGCTTGCCCCTGGTAGGTAGACAGGGCTTCCCAAGCCTATTCTGTAATAGTCCCAGCAAATTACTTGCTTGCCCCTGGTAGGTAGACAGGCCTTCCCAAACCAATTCTCTTATAGCCCAAGCCAATTCTCGAATAGCCCCAGCAAATTATTTGCTTTCCCCTGGTAGGTAGACAGGCCTTCCCAAGCCTATACTGTAATAGTCCCAGCACATTATTTGCTTGCCCCTGGTAGGTAGACAGGCCTTCCTAAGCCAATTCTCTAATAGCCCCTGCACATTACTTGCTTGCCCCTGATAGGTAGACAGGCCTTCCCAAGCCTATTCTCTAATAGTCCCAGCAAATTACTTGCTTGCCCCTGGTATGTAGACAGGCCTTCCCAAACCAATTCTTTTATAGCCCAAGCCAATTCTCTAATAGCCCCTGCACATTACTTGCTTGCCCCTGGTAGGTAAACAGGCTTTCCCAAGCCTATTCTGTAATAGCCCCAGCAAATTACTTGCTTGCCCCTGGTAGGTAGACAGGCTTTCCCAAGCCTATTCTGTAATATTCCCAGCAAATTACTTGCTTGCCCCTGGTAGGTAGACAGGCCTTCCCAAACCAATTCTCTTATAGCCCAAGCCAATTCTCGAATAGCCCCAGCACATTATTTGCTTGCCCTTGGTAGGTAGGTTGGCCTTCCCAAGCCAATTCTCTAATAGCCCCTGCACATTACTTGCTTGCCCCTGGTAGGTAGACAGGCTTTCCCAAGCCTATTCTGTAATAGTCCCAGCAAATTACTTGCTTGCCCCTGGTAGGTAGATAGGCCTTCCCAAGCCTATTCTCTCATCGCCTCAGCCCATGACTTATTTCTCCCTGGTAGGTAGACAGGCCTTCCCAAGCCTATTCTGTAATAGTCCCAGAAAAATGACTTGCTTGCCCCTGGTAGGTAGAAAGGCCTTCCCAAACCAATTCTCTTATAGCCCAAAGCAAATTCTCGAATAGCCCCAGCACATTATTTGCTTGCCCCTGGTAGGTAGGTAGGCCTTCCCAAGCCAATTCTCTAATAGCCCCTGCACATTACTTGCTTGCCCCTGGTAGGTAAACAGGCTTTCCCAAGCCTATTCTGTAATAGTCCCAGCAAATTACTTGCTTGTCCCTGGTAGGTAGACAGGCCTTCCCAAGCCTATTCTGTAATAGCCCCTGCAAATTACTTGCTTGCCCCTGGTAGGTAGACAGGCCTTCCCAAGCCTATTCTGTAATAGTCCCAGCAAATTACTTGCTTGCCCCTGGTAGGTAGAAAGGCCTTCCAAAACCAATTCTCTTATAGCCCAAGCCAATTCTCGAATAGCCCCTGCACATTACTTGCTTGCCCCTGGTAGGTAAACAGGCTTTCCCAAGCCTATTCTGTAATAGTCCCAGCAAATTACTTGTTTGCCCCTGATAGGCCTTCCCAAGCCTATTCTCTCATCGCCTCAGCCCATGACTTATTTCTCCCTGGTAGGTAGACAGGCCTTCCCAAGCATATTCTGTAATAGTCCCAGCAAATTACTTGCTTGCCCCTGGTAGGTAGATAGGCCTTCCCAAGCCTATTCTTTCATCGCCTCAGCCCATGACTTATTTCTCCCTTGTAGGTAGACAGGCCTTCCCAAGCCTATTCTGTATTAGCCCCAGCAAATTACTTGCTTGCCCCTGGTAGGTAGACTGCCCTTCCCATGCCTATTCTCTCATTGCCTCAGCCCATGACTTATTTCTCCCTGGTAGGTAGACAGGCCTTCCCAAGCCTATTCTGTAATAGTCCCAGCAAATTACTTGCTTGTCCCTGGTAGGTAGACAGGCCTTCCCAAGCCTATTCTGTAATAGTCCCAGCAAATTACTTACTTGCCCCTGGTAGGTAGATAGGCCTTCCCAAGCCTATTCTCTCATCGCCTCAGCCCATGACTTATTTCTCCCTGGTAGGTAGACAGGCCTTCCCAAGCCTATTCTGTAATAGCCCCAGCAAATTACTTGCTTGCCCCTGGTATGTAGACAGGCCTTCCCAAACCAATTCTTTTATAGCCCAAGCCAATTCTCTAATAGCCCCTGCACATTACTTGCTTGCCCCTGGTAGGTAGACAGGCTTTCCCAAGCCTTTTCTGAAATAGTCCCAGCAAATTATTTGCTTGCCCCTGGTAGGTAGATAGGCCTTCCCAAGCCTATTCTCTCATCGCCTCAGCCCATGACTTATTTCTCCCTGGTAGGTAGACAGGCCTTCCCAAGCCTATTCTCTAATAGTCCCAGCATATTACTTGCTTGTCCCTGGTAGGTAGACAGGCCTTCCCAAGCCTAATCTGTAATAGCCCCAGCAAATTACTTGCTTGCCCCTGGTAGGTAGACAGGCCTTCCCAAGCCTATTCTGTAATATTCCCAGCAAATTACTTGCTTGCCCCTGGTAGGTAGACAGGCCTTCCCAAACCAATTCTCTTATAGCCCAAGCCAATTCTCGAATAGCCCCAGCACATTATTTGCTTGCCCTTGGTAGGTAGGTAGGCCTTCCCAAGCCAATTATCTAATAGCCCCTGCACATTACTTGCTTGCCCCTGGTAGGTAGACAGGCTTTCCCAAGCCTATTCTGTAATAGTCCCAGCAAATTACTTGCTTGCCCCTGGTAGGTAGATAGGCCTTCCCAAGCCTATTCTCTCATCGCCTCAGCCCATGACTTATTTCTCCCTGGTAGGTAGACAGGCCTTCCCAAGCCTATTCTGTAATAGTCCCAGAAAAATTACTTGCTTGTCCCTGGTAGGTAGACAGGCCTTCCCAAGCCTAATCTCTCATTGCCTCAGCCCATGACTTACTTCTCCCTGGTAGGTCGACTGGCCTTGCCGAGCCAATTCTCTTATATCCCAAGCCGATTCTCTAATAGCCCCTGCACATTACTTGCTTGCCCCTGGTAGGTAGTCAGGCTTTCCCAAGCCTATTCTCTCATCGCCTCAGCCCATGGCTTATTTCTCCCTGGTAGGTAGACAGGCCTTCCCAAGCCTATTCTGTAATAGTCCCAGCAAATTACTTGCTTCCCCCTGGTAGGTAGACAGGCCTTCCCAAACCAATTCTCTTTTAGCCCAAGCCAATTCTCGAATAGCTCCAGCATATTATTTGCTTGCCCCTGGTAGGTAGACAGGCCTTCCCAAGCCAATTCTCTAATAGCCCCTGCACTTTACTTGCTTGCCCCTGGTGGTTAGACAGGCTTTCCCAAGCCTATTCTGTAATAGTCCCAGCAAATTACTTGCTTGCCCCTGGTAGGTAGATAGGCCTTCCCAAGCCTATTCTCTCATCGCCTCAGCCCATGACTTATTTCTCCTTGGTAGGTAGACAGGCCTTCCCAAGCCTATTCTGTAATAGTCCCAGGAAATTACTTGCTTGTCCCTGGTAGGTAGACAGGCCTTCCCAAACCAATTCTCTTATAGCCCAAGCCAATTCTCGAATAGCCCCAGCACATTACTTGCTTGCCCCTGGTATGTAGACAGGCCTTCCTAAGCCTATTCTGTAATAGTCCCAGCAAATTACTTGCTTGCCCCTGGTAGGTAGACAGGCCTTCCTAAGCCTATTCTGTAATAGTCCCAGCAAATTACTTGCTTGCCCCTGGTAGGTAGACAGGCCTTCCCAAGCCTATTCTGTAATAGCCCCAGCAAATTACTTGCTTGCCCAAGTATGGTAGGCGGGGCTTCCCAAGCCTATTCTGTAATAGTCCCAGCAAATTACTTGCTTGCCCCTGGTAGGTAGACAGGCCTTCCCAAGCCTATTCTGTAATAGTCCCAGCAAATTACTTGCTTGCCCCTGGTAGGTAGACAGGCCTTCCCAAACCAATTCTCTTATAGCCCAAGCCAATTCTCGAATAGCACCAGCATATTATTTGCTTGCCCCTGGTAGGTAGACAGGCCTTCCCAAGCCAATTCTCTAATAGCCCCTGCACTTTACTTGCTTGCCCCTGGTAGGTAGACAGGCTTTCCCAAGCCTATTCAGTAATAGTCCCAGCAAATTACTTGCTTGCCCCTGGTAGGTAGACAGGCCTTCCCAAACCAATTCTCTTATAGCCCAAGCCAATTATCGAATAGCCCCAGCACATTACTTGCTTGCCCCAGGTAGGTAGACAGGCTTTCCCAAGCCTATTCTGTAATAGCCCCAGCAAATTACTTGCTTGCCCCTGGTATGTAGACAGGCCTTCCTAAGCCTATTCTGTAATAGTCCCAGCAAATTACTTGCTTGCCCCTGGTAGGTAGACAGGCCTTCCCAAGCCTATTCTGTAATAGCCCCAGCAAATTACTTGCTTGCCCAAGTATGGTAGGCGGGGCTTCCCAAGCCTATTCTGTAATAGTCCCAGCAAATTACTTGCTTGCCCCTGGTAGGTAGACAGGCCTTCCCAAGCCTATTCTGTAATATTCCCAGCAAATTACTTGCTTGCCCCTGGTAGGTAGACAGGCCTTCCCAAACCAATTCTCTTATAGCCCAAGCCAATTCTCGAATAGCACCAGCATATTATTTGCTTGTCCCTGGTAGGTAGACAGGCCTTCCCAAGCCAATTCTCTAATAGCCCCTGCACTTTACTTGCTTGCCCCTGGTATGTAGACAGGTTTTCCCAAGCCTATTCTGTAATAGCCGCTGCAAATTACTTGCTTGCCCCTGGTAGGTAGACACGCCTTCCCAATCCTATTCTCTCATCGCCTCAGCCCATGACTTATTTCTCCCTGGTAGGTAAACAGGCCTTCCCAAGCCTCTTCTGTAATAGCCGCTGTAAATTACTTGCTTGCCCCTGGTAGGTAGACAGGCCTTCCCAAGCCTATTCTGTAATAGCCCCAGCAAATTACTTGCCTGCCCCTGGTAGGCAGACAGGCCTTCCCAAGCCTATACTGTAATAGCCCCTGCAAATTCCTTGCTTGCCCTTGGTAGGCAGACAGGCCTTCCCAAGCCAATTCTCTAATAGCCCCTGTACTTTACTTGCTTGCCCCTGGTAGGTAGACAGGCCTTCCCAAGCCTATTCTGTAATAGTCCCAGCAAATTACTTGCTTGCCCCTGGTAGGTAGACAGGCCTTCCCAAACCAATTCTCTCATAGCCCAAGCCAATTCTCGAATAGCCCCAGCATATTATTTGCTTGCCCCTGGTAGGTAGACAGGCCTTCCCAAGCCAATTCTCTAATAGCCCCAGCAAAATACTTGCTTGCCCCTGGTAGGTAGACTGCCCTTCCCAAGCCTATTCTCTCATTGCCTCAGCCCATGACTTACTTCTTCCTGGTAGGTCCACTGGCCTTCCCGAGCCAATTCTCTTATATCCCAAACCAATTCTCTAATAGCCCCTGCACATTACTTGCTTGCCCCTGGTAGGTAGACAGGCCTTCCCAAGCCTATTCTGTAATAGTCCCAGCAAATTACTTGCTTGTCCCTGGTAGCTAGACAGGCCTTCCCAAACCTATTCTGTAATAGCCCCTGCAAATTACTTGCTTGCCCCTGGTAGGCAGACAGGCCTTCCCAAGCCTTTTCTCTCATATCCACTGCACATTACTTGCTTGCCCCTGGTAGGTAGACAGGCCTTCCCAAGCCTATTCTGTAATAGTCCCAGCAAATTACTTGCTTGCCCCTGGTAGGTAGACAGGCTTTCCCAAGCCTATTCTGTAATAGTCCCAGCAAATTACTTGCTTGTCCCTGGTAGGTAGACAGGCCTTCCCAAGCCTATTCTGTAATAGCCCCAGCAAATTACTTGCTTGCCCCTGGTAGGTAGACAGGCCTTCCCAAGCCTATTCTGTAATAGCCCCAGCAAATTACTTGCTTGCCCCTGGTATTTAGACAGGCCTTCCTAAGCCTATTCTGTAATAGTCCCAGCAAATTACTTGCTTGCCCCTGGGAGGTAGACAGGCCTTCCCAAGCCTATTCTGTAATAGCCCCAGCAAATTACTTGCTTGCCCAAGTATGGTAGGCTGGGCTTCCCAAGCCTATTCTGTAATAGTCCCAGCAAATTATTTGCTTTCCCCTGGTAGGTAGACAGGCCTTCCCAAGCAAATTCTCGAATAGCCCCAGCACATTATTTGCTTGCCCCTGGTAGGTAGACAGGCCTTCCTAAGCCAATTCTCTAATAGCCCCTGCACATTACTTGCTTGCCCCTGATAGGTAGACAGGCTTTCCTAAGCCTATTCTGTAATAGTCCCAGCAAATTACTTGCTTGCCCCTGGTAGGTAGACAGGCCTTCCCAAGCCTATTCTCTCATCGCCTCAGCCCATGGCTTATTTCTCCCTGGTAGGTAGACAGGCCTTCCCAAGCCTATTCTGTAATAGTCCCAGCAAATTACTTGCTTCCCCCTGGTAGGTAGACAGGCCTTCCCAAACCAATTCTCTTTTAGCCCAAGCCAATTCTCGAATAGCTCCAGCATATTATTTGCTTGCCCCTGGTAGGTAGACAGGCCTTCCCAAGCCAATTCTCTAATAGCCCCTGCACTTTACTTGCTTGCCCCTGGTGGTTAGACAGGCTTTCCCAAGCCTATTCTGTAATAGTCCCAGCAAATTACTTGCTTGCCCCTGGTAGGTAGATAGGCCTTCCCAAGCCTATTCTCTCATCGCCTCAGCCCATGACTTATTTCTCCTTGGTAGGTAGACAGGCCTTCCCAAGCCTATTCTGTAATAGTCCCAGGAAATTACTTGCTTGTCCCTGGTAGGTAGACAGGCCTTCCCAAACCAATTCTCTTATAGCCCAAGCCAATTCTCGAATAGCCCCAGCACATTACTTGCTTGCCCCTGGTATGTAGACAGGCCTTCCTAAGCCTCTTCTGTAATAGTCCCAGCAAATTACTTGCTTGCCCCTGGTAGGTAGACAGGCCTTCCTAAGCCTATTCTGTAATAGTCCCAGCAAATTACTTGCTTGCCCCTGGTAGGTAGAAAGGCCTTCCCAAGCCTATTCTGTAATAGCCCCAGCAAATTACTTGCTTGCCCAAGTATGGTAGGCGGGGCTTCCCAAGCCTATTCTGTAATAGTCCCAGCAAATTACTTGCTTGCCCCTGGTAGGTAGACAGGCCTTCCCAAGCCTATTCTGTAATAGTCCCAGCAAATTACTTGCTTGCCCCTGGTAGGTAGACAGGCCTTCCCAAACCAATTCTCTTATAGCCCAAGCCAATTCTCGAATAGCACCAGCATATTATTTGCTTGCCCCTGGTAGGTAGACAGGCCTTCCCAAGCCAATTCTCTAATAGCCCCTGCACTTTACTTGCTTGCCCCTGGTAGGTAGACAGGCTTTCCCAAGCCTATTCAGTAATAGTCCCAGCAAATTACTTGCTTGCCCCTGGTAGGTAGACAGGCCTTCCCAAACCAATTCTCTTATAGCCCAAGCCAATTATCGAATAGCCCCAGCACATTACTTGCTTGCCCCAGGTAGGTAGACAGGCTTTCCCAAGCCTATTCTGTAATAGCCCCAGCAAATTACTTGCTTGCCCCTGGTATGTAGACAGGCCTTCCTAAGCCTATTCTGTAATAGTTCCAGCAAATTACTTGCTTGCCCCTGGTAGGTAGACAGGCCTTCCCAAGCCTATTCTGTAATAGCCCCAGCAAATTACTTGCTTGCCCCTGGTAGGTAGACAGGGCTTCCCAAGCCTATTCTGTAATAGTCCCAGCAAATTACTTGCTTGCCCCTGGTAGGTAGACAGGCCTTCCCAAACCAATTCTCTTATAGCCCAAGCCAATTCTCGAATAGCCCCAGCAAATTATTTGCTTTCCCCTGGTAGGTAGACAGGCCTTCCCAAGCCTATACTGTAATAGCCCCAGCACATTATTTGCTTGCCCCTGGTAGGTAGACAGGCCTTCCTAAGCCAATTCTCTAATAGCCCCTGCACATTACTTGCTTGCCCCTGATAGGTAGACAGGCCTTCCCAAGCCTATTCTCTAATAGTCCCAGCAAATTACTTGCTTGCCCCTGGTATGTAGACAGGCCTTCCCAAACCAATTCTTTTATAGCCCAAGCCAATTCTCTAATAGCCCCTGCACATTACTTGCTTGCCCCTGGTAGGTAAACAGGCTTTCCCAAGCCTATTCTGTAATAGCCCCAGCAAATTACTTGCTTGCCCCTGGTAGGTAGACAGGCTTTCCCAAGCCTATTCTGTAATATTCCCAGCAAATTACTTGCTTGCCCCTGGTAGGTAGACAGGCCTTCCCAAACCAATTCTCTTATAGCCCAAGCCAATTCTCGAATAGCCCCAGCACATTATTTGCTTGCCCTTGGTAGGTAGGTTGGCCTTCCCAAGCCAATTCTCTAATAGCCCCTGCACATTACTTGCTTGCCCCTGGTAGGTAGACAGGCTTTCCCAAGCCTATTCTGTAATAGTCCCAGCAAATTACTTGCTTGCCCCTGGTAGGTAGATAGGCCTTCCCAAGCCTATTCTCTCATCGCCTCAGCCCATGACTTATTTCTCCCTGGTAGGTAGACAGGCCTTCCCAAGCCTATTCTGTAATAGTCCCAGAAAAATGACTTGCTTGCCCCTGTTAGGTAGAAAGGCCTTCCCAAACCAATTCTCTTATAGCCCAAAGCAAATTCTCGAATAGCCCCAGCACATTATTTGCTTGCCCCTGGTAGGTAGGTAGGCCTTCCCAAGCCAATTCTCTAATAGCCCCTGCACATTACTTGCTTGCCCCTGGTAGGTAAACAGGCTTTCCCAAGCCTATTCTGTAATAGTCCCAGCAAATTACTTGCTTGTCCCTGGTAGGTAGACAGGCCTTCCCAAGCCTATTCTGTAATAGCCCCTGCAAATTACTTGCTTGCCCCTGGTAGGTAGACAGGCCTTCCCAAGCCTATTCTGTAATAGTCCCAGCAAATTACTTGCTTGCCCCTGGTAGGTAGAAAGGCCTTCCAAAACCAATTCTCTTATAGCCCAAGCCAATTCTCGAATAGCCCCTGCACATTACTTGCTTGCCCCTGGTAGGTAAACAGGCTTTCCCAAGCCTATTCTGTAATAGTCCCAGCAAATTACTTGTTTGCCCCTGATAGGCCTTCCCAAGCCTATTCTCTCATCGCCTCAGCCCATGACTTATTTCTCCCTGGTAGGTAGACAGGCCTTCCCAAGCATATTCTGTAATAGTCCCAGCAAATTACTTGCTTGCCCCTGGTAGGTAGATAGGCCTTCCCAAGCCTATTCTTTCATCGCCTCAGCCCATGACTTATTTCTCCCTTGTAGGTAGACAGGCCTTCCCAAGCCTATTCTGTATTAGCCCCAGCAAATTACTTGCTTGCCCCTGGTAGGTAGACTGCCCTTCCCATGCCTATTCTCTCATTGCCTCAGCCCATGACTTATTTCTCCCTGGTAGGTAGACAGGCCTTCCCAAGCCTATTCTGTAATAGTCCCAGCAAATTACTTGCTTGTCCCTGGTAGGTAGACAGGCCTTCCCAAGCCTATTCTGTAATAGTCCCAGCAAATTACTTACTTGCCCCTGGTAGGTAGATAGGCCTTCCCAAGCCTATTCTCTCATCGCCTCAGCCCATGACTTATTTCTCCCTGGTAGGTAGACAGGCCTTCCCAAGCCTATTCTGTAATAGCCCCAGCAAATTACTTGCTTGCCCCTGGTATGTAGACAGGCCTTCCCAAACCAATTCTTTTATAGCCCAAGCCAATTCTCTAATAGCCCCTGCACATTACTTGCTTGCCCCTGGTAGGTAGACAGGCTTTCCCAAGCCTTTTCTGAAATAGTCCCAGCAAATTATTTGCTTGCCCCTGGTAGGTAGATAGGCCTTCCCAAGCCTATTCTCTCATCGCCTCAGCCCATGACTTATTTCTCCCTGGTAGGTAGACAGGCCTTCCCAAGCCTATTCTCTAATAGTCCCAGCATATTACTTGCTTGTCCCTGGTAGGTAGACAGGCCTTCCCAAGCCTAATCTGTAATAGCCCCAGCAAATTACTTGCTTGCCCCTGGTAGGTAGACAGGGCTTCCCAAGCCTATTCTGTAATAGTCCCAGCAAATTACTTGCTTGCCCCTGGTAGGTAGACAGGCCTTCCCAAACCAATTCTCTTATAGCCCAAGCCAATTCTCGAATAGCCCCAGCAAATTATTTGCTTTCCCCTGGTAGGTAGACAGGCCTTCCCAAGCCTATACTGTAATAGTCCCAGCACATTATTTGCTTGCCCCTGGTAGGTAGACAGGCCTTCCTAAGCCAATTCTCTAATAGCCCCTGCACATTACTTGCTTGCCCCTGATAGGTAGACAGGCCTTCCCAAGCCTATTCTCTAATAGTCCCAGCAAATTACTTGCTTGCCCCTGGTATGTAGACAGGCCTTCCCAAACCAATTCTTTTATAGCCCAAGCCAATTCTCTAATAGCCCCTGCACATTACTTGCTTGCCCCTGGTAGGTAAACAGGCTTTCCCAAGCCTATTCTGTAATAGCCCCAGCAAATTACTTGCTTGCCCCTGGTAGGTAGACAGGCTTTCCCAAGCCTATTCTGTAATATTCCCAGCAAATTACTTGCTTGCCCCTGGTAGGTAGACAGGCCTTCCCAAACCAATTCTCTTATAGCCCAAGCCAATTCTCGAATAGCCCCAGCACATTATTTGCTTGCCCTTGGTAGGTAGGTTGGCCTTCCCAAGCCAATTCTCTAATAGCCCCTGCACATTACTTGCTTGCCCCTGGTAGGTAGACAGGCTTTCCCAAGCCTATTCTGTAATAGTCCCAGCAAATTACTTGCTTGCCCCTGGTAGGTAGATAGGCCTTCCCAAGCCTATTCTCTCATCGCCTCAGCCCATGACTTATTTCTCCCTGGTAGGTAGACAGGCCTTCCCAAGCCTATTCTGTAATAGTCCCAGAAAAATGACTTGCTTGCCCCTGGTAGGTAGAAAGGCCTTCCCAAACCAATTCTCTTATAGCCCAAAGCAAATTCTCGAATAGCCCCAGCACATTATTTGCTTGCCCCTGGTAGGTAGGTAGGCCTTCCCAAGCCAATTCTCTAATAGCCCCTGCACATTACTTGCTTGCCCCTGGTAGGTAAACAGGCTTTCCCAAGCCTATTCTGTAATAGTCCCAGCAAATTACTTGCTTGTCCCTGGTAGGTAGACAGGCCTTCCCAAGCCTATTCTGTAATAGCCCCTGCAAATTACTTGCTTGCCCCTGGTAGGTAGACAGGCCTTCCCAAGCCTATTCTGTAATAGTCCCAGCAAATTACTTGCTTGCCCCTGGTAGGTAGAAAGGCCTTCCAAAACCAATTCTCTTATAGCCCAAGCCAATTCTCGAATAGCCCCTGCACATTACTTGCTTGCCCCTGGTAGGTAAACAGGCTTTCCCAAGCCTATTCTGTAATAGTCCCAGCAAATTACTTGTTTGCCCCTGATAGGCCTTCCCAAGCCTATTCTCTCATCGCCTCAGCCCATGACTTATTTCTCCCTGGTAGGTAGACAGGCCTTCCCAAGCATATTCTGTAATAGTCCCAGCAAATTACTTGCTTGCCCCTGGTAGGTAGATAGGCCTTCCCAAGCCTATTCTTTCATCGCCTCAGCCCATGACTTATTTCTCCCTTGTAGGTAGACAGGCCTTCCCAAGCCTATTCTGTATTAGCCCCAGCAAATTACTTGCTTGCCCCTGGTAGGTAGACTGCCCTTCCCATGCCTATTCTCTCATTGCCTCAGCCCATGACTTATTTCTCCCTGGTAGGTAGACAGGCCTTCCCAAGCCTATTCTGTAATAGTCCCAGCAAATTACTTGCTTGTCCCTGGTAGGTAGACAGGCCTTCCCAAGCCTATTCTGTAATAGTCCCAGCAAATTACTTACTTGCCCCTGGTAGGTAGATAGGCCTTCCCAAGCCTATTCTCTCATCGCCTCAGCCCATGACTTATTTCTCCCTGGTAGGTAGACAGGCCTTCCCAAGCCTATTCTGTAATAGCCCCAGCAAATTACTTGCTTGCCCCTGGTATGTAGACAGGCCTTCCCAAACCAATTCTTTTATAGCCCAAGCCAATTCTCTAATAGCCCCTGCACATTACTTGCTTGCCCCTGGTAGGTAGACAGGCTTTCCCAAGCCTTTTCTGAAATAGTCCCAGCAAATTATTTGCTTGCCCCTGGTAGGTAGATAGGCCTTCCCAAGCCTATTCTCTCATCGCCTCAGCCCATGACTTATTTCTCCCTGGTAGGTAGACAGGCCTTCCCAAGCCTATTCTCTAATAGTCCCAGCATATTACTTGCTTGTCCCTGGTAGGTAGACAGGCCTTCCCAAGCCTAATCTGTAATAGCCCCAGCAAATTACTTGCTTGCCCCTGGTAGGTAGACAGGCCTTCCCAAGCCTATTCTGTAATATTCCCAGCAAATTACTTGCTTGCCCCTGGTAGGTAGACAGGCCTTCCCAAACCAATTCTCTTATAGCCCAAGCCAATTCTCGAATAGCCCCAGCACATTATTTGCTTGCCCTTGGTAGGTAGGTAGGCCTTCCCAAGCCAATTATCTAATAGCCCCTGCACATTACTTGCTTGCCCCTGGTAGGTAGACAGGCTTTCCCAAGCCTATTCTGTAATAGTCCCAGCAAATTACTTGCTTGCCCCTGGTAGGTAGATAGGCCTTCCCAAGCCTATTCTCTCATCGCCTCAGCCCATGACTTATTTCTCCCTGGTAGGTAGACAGGCCTTCCCAAGCCTATTCTGTAATAGTCCCAGAAAAATTACTTGCTTGTCCCTGGTAGGTAGACAGGCCTTCCCAAGCCTAATCTCTCATTGCCTCAGCCCATGACTTACTTCTCCCTGGTAGGTCGACTGGCCTTGCCGAGCCAATTCTCTTATATCCCAAGCCGATTCTCTAATAGCCCCTGCACATTACTTGCTTGCCCCTGGTAGGTAGTCAGGCTTTCCCAAGCCTATTCTCTCATCGCCTCAGCCCATGGCTTATTTCTCCCTGGTAGGTAGACAGGCCTTCCCAAGCCTATTCTGTAATAGTCCCAGCAAATTACTTGCTTCCCCCTGGTAGGTAGACAGGCCTTCCCAAACCAATTCTCTTTTAGCCCAAGCCAATTCTCGAATAGCTCCAGCATATTATTTGCTTGCCCCTGGTAGGTAGACAGGCCTTCCCAAGCCAATTCTCTAATAGCCCCTGCACTTTACTTGCTTGCCCCTGGTGGTTAGACAGGCTTTCCCAAGCCTATTCTGTAATAGTCCCAGCAAATTACTTGCTTGCCCCTGGTAGGTAGATAGGCCTTCCCAAGCCTATTCTCTCATCGCCTCAGCCCATGACTTATTTCTCCTTGGTAGGTAGACAGGCCTTCCCAAGCCTATTCTGTAATAGTCCCAGGAAATTACTTGCTTGTCCCTGGTAGGTAGACAGGCCTTCCCAAACCAATTCTCTTATAGCCCAAGCCAATTCTCGAATAGCCCCAGCACATTACTTGCTTGCCCCTGGTATGTAGACAGGCCTTCCTAAGCCTATTCTGTAATAGTCCCAGCAAATTACTTGCTTGCCCCTGGTAGGTAGACAGGCCTTCCTAAGCCTATTCTGTAATAGTCCCAGCAAATTACTTGCTTGCCCCTGGTAGGTAGACAGGCCTTCCCAAGCCTATTCTGTAATAGCCCCAGCAAATTACTTGCTTGCCCAAGTATGGTAGGCGGGGCTTCCCAAGCCTATTCTGTAATAGTCCCAGCAAATTACTTGCTTGCCCCTGGTAGGTAGACAGGCCTTCCCAAGCCTATTCTGTAATAGTCCCAGCAAATTACTTGCTTGCCCCTGGTAGGTAGACAGGCCTTCCCAAACCAATTCTCTTATAGCCCAAGCCAATTCTCGAATAGCACCAGCATATTATTTGCTTGCCCCTGGTAGGTAGACAGGCCTTCCCAAGCCAATTCTCTAATAGCCCCTGCACTTTACTTGCTTGCCCCTGGTAGGTAGACAGGCTTTCCCAAGCCTATTCAGTAATAGTCCCAGCAAATTACTTGCTTGCCCCTGGTAGGTAGACAGGCCTTCCCAAACCAATTCTCTTATAGCCCAAGCCAATTATCGAATAGCCCCAGCACATTACTTGCTTGCCCCAGGTAGGTAGACAGGCTTTCCCAAGCCTATTCTGTAATAGCCCCAGCAAATTACTTGCTTGCCCCTGGTATGTAGACAGGCCTTCCTAAGCCTATTCTGTAATAGTCCCAGCAAATTACTTGCTTGCCCCTGGTAGGTAGACAGGCCTTCCCAAGCCTATTCTGTAATAGCCCCAGCAAATTACTTGCTTGCCCAAGTATGGTAGGCGGGGCTTCCCAAGCCTATTCTGTAATAGTCCCAGCAAATTACTTGCTTGCCCCTGGTAGGTAGACAGGCCTTCCCAAGCCTATTCTGTAATATTCCCAGCAAATTACTTGCTTGCCCCTGGTAGGTAGACAGGCCTTCCCAAACCAATTCTCTTATAGCCCAAGCCAATTCTCGAATAGCACCAGCATATTATTTGCTTGTCCCTGGTAGGTAGACAGGCCTTCCCAAGCCAATTCTCTAATAGCCCCTGCACTTTACTTGCTTGCCCCTGGTATGTAGACAGGTTTTCCCAAGCCTATTCTGTAATAGCCGCTGCAAATTACTTGCTTGCCCCTGGTAGGTAGACACGCCTTCCCAATCCTATTCTCTCATCGCCTCAGCCCATGACTTATTTCTCCCTGGTAGGTAAACAGGCCTTCCCAAGCCTCTTCTGTAATAGCCGCTGTAAATTACTTGCTTGCCCCTGGTAGGTAGACAGGCCTTCCCAAGCCTATTCTGTAATAGCCCCAGCAAATTACTTGCCTGCCCCTGGTAGGCAGACAGGCCTTCCCAAGCCTATACTGTAATAGCCCCTGCAAATTCCTTGCTTGCCCTTGGTAGGCAGACAGGCCTTCCCAAGCCAATTCTCTAATAGCCCCTGTACTTTACTTGCTTGCCCCTGGTAGGTAGACAGGCCTTCCCAAGCCTATTCTGTAATAGTCCCAGCAAATTACTTGCTTGCCCCTGGTAGGTAGACAGGCCTTCCCAAACCAATTCTCTCATAGCCCAAGCCAATTCTCGAATAGCCCCAGCATATTATTTGCTTGCCCCTGGTAGGTAGACAGGCCTTCCCAAGCCAATTCTCTAATAGCCCCAGCAAAATACTTGCTTGCCCCTGGTAGGTAGACTGCCCTTCCCAAGCCTATTCTCTCATTGCCTCAGCCCATGACTTACTTCTTCCTGGTAGGTCCACTGGCCTTCCCGAGCCAATTCTCTTATATCCCAAACCAATTCTCTAATAGCCCCTGCACATTACTTGCTTGCCCCTGGTAGGTAGACAGGCCTTCCCAAGCCTATTCTGTAATAGTCCCAGCAAATTACTTGCTTGTCCCTGGTAGCTAGACAGGCCTTCCCAAACCTATTCTGTAATAGCCCCTGCAAATTACTTGCTTGCCCCTGGTAGGCAGACAGGCCTTCCCAAGCCTTTTCTCTCATATCCACTGCACATTACTTGCTTGCCCCTGGTAGGTAGACAGGCCTTCCCAAGCCTATTCTGTAATAGTCCCAGCAAATTACTTGCTTGCCCCTGGTAGGTAGACAGGCTTTCCCAAGCCTATTCTGTAATAGTCCCAGCAAATTACTTGCTTGTCCCTGGTAGGTAGACAGGCCTTCCCAAGCCTATTCTGTAATAGCCCCAGCAAATTACTTGCTTGCCCCTGGTAGGTAGACAGGCCTTCCCAAGCCTATTCTGTAATAGCCCCAGCAAATTACTTGCTTGCCCCTGGTATTTAGACAGGCCTTCCTAAGCCTATTCTGTAATAGTCCCAGCAAATTACTTGCTTGCCCCTGGGAGGTAGACAGGCCTTCCCAAGCCTATTCTGTAATAGCCCCAGCAAATTACTTGCTTGCCCAAGTATGGTAGGCTGGGCTTCCCAAGCCTATTCTGTAATAGTCCCAGCAAATTATTTGCTTTCCCCTGGTAGGTAGACAGGCCTTCCCAAGCAAATTCTCGAATAGCCCCAGCACATTATTTGCTTGCCCCTGGTAGGTAGACAGGCCTTCCTAAGCCAATTCTCTAATAGCCCCTGCACATTACTTGCTTGCCCCTGATAGGTAGACAGGCTTTCCTAAGCCTATTCTGTAATAGTCCCAGCAAATTACTTGCTTGCCCCTGGTAGGTAGACAGGCCTTCCCAAGCCTATTCTCTCATCGCCTCAGCCCATGGCTTATTTCTCCCTGGTAGGTAGACAGGCCTTCCCAAGCCTATTCTGTAATAGTCCCAGCAAATTACTTGCTTCCCCCTGGTAGGTAGACAGGCCTTCCCAAACCAATTCTCTTTTAGCCCAAGCCAATTCTCGAATAGCTCCAGCATATTATTTGCTTGCCCCTGGTAGGTAGACAGGCCTTCCCAAGCCAATTCTCTAATAGCCCCTGCACTTTACTTGCTTGCCCCTGGTGGTTAGACAGGCTTTCCCAAGCCTATTCTGTAATAGTCCCAGCAAATTACTTGCTTGCCCCTGGTAGGTAGATAGGCCTTCCCAAGCCTATTCTCTCATCGCCTCAGCCCATGACTTATTTCTCCTTGGTAGGTAGACAGGCCTTCCCAAGCCTATTCTGTAATAGTCCCAGGAAATTACTTGCTTGTCCCTGGTAGGTAGACAGGCCTTCCCAAACCAATTCTCTTATAGCCCAAGCCAATTCTCGAATAGCCCCAGCACATTACTTGCTTGCCCCTGGTATGTAGACAGGCCTTCCTAAGCCTCTTCTGTAATAGTCCCAGCAAATTACTTGCTTGCCCCTGGTAGGTAGACAGGCCTTCCTAAGCCTATTCTGTAATAGTCCCAGCAAATTACTTGCTTGCCCCTGGTAGGTAGAAAGGCCTTCCCAAGCCTATTCTGTAATAGCCCCAGCAAATTACTTGCTTGCCCAAGTATGGTAGGCGGGGCTTCCCAAGCCTATTCTGTAATAGTCCCAGCAAATTACTTGCTTGCCCCTGGTAGGTAGACAGGCCTTCCCAAGCCTATTCTGTAATAGTCCCAGCAAATTACTTGCTTGCCCCTGGTAGGTAGACAGGCCTTCCCAAACCAATTCTCTTATAGCCCAAGCCAATTCTCGAATAGCACCAGCATATTATTTGCTTGCCCCTGGTAGGTAGACAGGCCTTCCCAAGCCAATTCTCTAATAGCCCCTGCACTTTACTTGCTTGCCCCTGGTAGGTAGACAGGCTTTCCCAAGCCTATTCAGTAATAGTCCCAGCAAATTACTTGCTTGCCCCTGGTAGGTAGACAGGCCTTCCCAAACCAATTCTCTTATAGCCCAAGCCAATTATCGAATAGCCCCAGCACATTACTTGCTTGCCCCAGGTAGGTAGACAGGCTTTCCCAAGCCTATTCTGTAATAGCCCCAGCAAATTACTTGCTTGCCCCTGGTATGTAGACAGGCCTTCCTAAGCCTATTCTGTAATAGTTCCAGCAAATTACTTGCTTGCCCCTGGTAGGTAGACAGGCCTTCCCAAGCCTATTCTGTAATAGCCCCAGCAAATTACTTGCTTGCCCCTGGTAGGTAGACAGGGCTTCCCAAGCCTATTCTGTAATAGTCCCAGCAAATTACTTGCTTGCCCCTGGTAGGTAGACAGGCCTTCCCAAACCAATTCTCTTATAGCCCAAGCCAATTCTCGAATAGCCCCAGCAAATTATTTGCTTTCCCCTGGTAGGTAGACAGGCCTTCCCAAGCCTATACTGTAATAGCCCCAGCACATTATTTGCTTGCCCCTGGTAGGTAGACAGGCCTTCCTAAGCCAATTCTCTAATAGCCCCTGCACATTACTTGCTTGCCCCTGATAGGTAGACAGGCCTTCCCAAGCCTATTCTCTAATAGTCCCAGCAAATTACTTGCTTGCCCCTGGTATGTAGACAGGCCTTCCCAAACCAATTCTTTTATAGCCCAAGCCAATTCTCTAATAGCCCCTGCACATTACTTGCTTGCCCCTGGTAGGTAAACAGGCTTTCCCAAGCCTATTCTGTAATAGCCCCAGCAAATTACTTGCTTGCCCCTGGTAGGTAGACAGGCTTTCCCAAGCCTATTCTGTAATATTCCCAGCAAATTACTTGCTTGCCCCTGGTAGGTAGACAGGCCTTCCCAAACCAATTCTCTTATAGCCCAAGCCAATTCTCGAATAGCCCCAGCACATTATTTGCTTGCCCTTGGTAGGTAGGTTGGCCTTCCCAAGCCAATTCTCTAATAGCCCCTGCACATTACTTGCTTGCCCCTGGTAGGTAGACAGGCTTTCCCAAGCCTATTCTGTAATAGTCCCAGCAAATTACTTGCTTGCCCCTGGTAGGTAGATAGGCCTTCCCAAGCCTATTCTCTCATCGCCTCAGCCCATGACTTATTTCTCCCTGGTAGGTAGACAGGCCTTCCCAAGCCTATTCTGTAATAGTCCCAGAAAAATGACTTGCTTGCCCCTGTTAGGTAGAAAGGCCTTCCCAAACCAATTCTCTTATAGCCCAAAGCAAATTCTCGAATAGCCCCAGCACATTATTTGCTTGCCCCTGGTAGGTAGGTAGGCCTTCCCAAGCCAATTCTCTAATAGCCCCTGCACATTACTTGCTTGCCCCTGGTAGGTAAACAGGCTTTCCCAAGCCTATTCTGTAATAGTCCCAGCAAATTACTTGCTTGTCCCTGGTAGGTAGACAGGCCTTCCCAAGCCTATTCTGTAATAGCCCCTGCAAATTACTTGCTTGCCCCTGGTAGGTAGACAGGCCTTCCCAAGCCTATTCTGTAATAGTCCCAGCAAATTACTTGCTTGCCCCTGGTAGGTAGAAAGGCCTTCCAAAACCAATTCTCTTATAGCCCAAGCCAATTCTCGAATAGCCCCTGCACATTACTTGCTTGCCCCTGGTAGGTAAACAGGCTTTCCCAAGCCTATTCTGTAATAGTCCCAGCAAATTACTTGTTTGCCCCTGATAGGCCTTCCCAAGCCTATTCTCTCATCGCCTCAGCCCATGACTTATTTCTCCCTGGTAGGTAGACAGGCCTTCCCAAGCATATTCTGTAATAGTCCCAGCAAATTACTTGCTTGCCCCTGGTAGGTAGATAGGCCTTCCCAAGCCTATTCTTTCATCGCCTCAGCCCATGACTTATTTCTCCCTTGTAGGTAGACAGGCCTTCCCAAGCCTATTCTGTATTAGCCCCAGCAAATTACTTGCTTGCCCCTGGTAGGTAGACTGCCCTTCCCATGCCTATTCTCTCATTGCCTCAGCCCATGACTTATTTCTCCCTGGTAGGTAGACAGGCCTTCCCAAGCCTATTCTGTAATAGTCCCAGCAAATTACTTGCTTGTCCCTGGTAGGTAGACAGGCCTTCCCAAGCCTATTCTGTAATAGTCCCAGCAAATTACTTACTTGCCCCTGGTAGGTAGATAGGCCTTCCCAAGCCTATTCTCTCATCGCCTCAGCCCATGACTTATTTCTCCCTGGTAGGTAGACAGGCCTTCCCAAGCCTATTCTGTAATAGCCCCAGCAAATTACTTGCTTGCCCCTGGTATGTAGACAGGCCTTCCCAAACCAATTCTTTTATAGCCCAAGCCAATTCTCTAATAGCCCCTGCACATTACTTGCTTGCCCCTGGTAGGTAGACAGGCTTTCCCAAGCCTTTTCTGAAATAGTCCCAGCAAATTATTTGCTTGCCCCTGGTAGGTAGATAGGCCTTCCCAAGCCTATTCTCTCATCGCCTCAGCCCATGACTTATTTCTCCCTGGTAGGTAGACAGGCCTTCCCAAGCCTATTCTCTAATAGTCCCAGCATATTACTTGCTTGTCCCTGGTAGGTAGACAGGCCTTCCCAAGCCTAATCTGTAATAGCCCCAGCAAATTACTTGCTTGCCCCTGGTAGGTAGACAGGCCTTCCCAAGCCTATTCTGTAATATTCCCAGCAAATTACTTGCTTGCCCCTGGTAGGTAGACAGGCCTTCCCAAACCAATTCTCTTATAGCCCAAGCCAATTCTCGAATAGCCCCAGCACATTATTTGCTTGCCCTTGGTAGGTAGGTAGGCCTTCCCAAGCCAATTATCTAATAGCCCCTGCACATTACTTGCTTGCCCCTGGTAGGTAGACAGGCTTTCCCAAGCCTATTCTGTAATAGTCCCAGCAAATTACTTGCTTGCCCCTGGTAGGTAGATAGGCCTTCCCAAGCCTATTCTCTCATCGCCTCAGCCCATGACTTATTTCTCCCTGGTAGGTAGACAGGCCTTCCCAAGCCTATTCTGTAATAGTCCCAGAAAAATTACTTGCTTGTCCCTGGTAGGTAGACAGGCCTTCCCAAGCCTAATCTCTCATTGCCTCAGCCCATGACTTACTTCTCCCTGGTAGGTCGACTGGCCTTGCCGAGCCAATTCTCTTATATCCCAAGCCGATTCTCTAATAGCCCCTGCACATTACTTGCTTGCCCCTGGTAGGTAGTCAGGCTTTCCCAAGCCTATTCTGTAATAGTCCCAGCAAATTACTTGCTTGTCCCTGGTAGGTAGACAGGCCTTCCCAAGCCTATTCTGTAATAGCCCCTGCAAATTACTTGCTTGCCCCTGGTAGGTAGACAGGCCTTCCCAAGCCTATTCTGTAATAGTCCCAGCAATTTACTTGCTTGCCCCTGGTAGGTAGAAAGGCCTTCCCAAACCAATTCTCTTAATGCCCAAAGCAAATTCTCGAATAGCCCCAGCACATTATTTGCTTGCCCCTGGTAGGTAGGTAGGCCTTCCCAAGCCAATTCTCTAATAGCCCCTGCACATTACTTGCTTGCCCCTGGTAGGTAAACAGGCTTTCCCAAGCCTATTCTGTAATAGTCCCAGCAAATTACTTGCTTGTCCCTGGTAGGTAGACAGGCCTTCCCAAGCCTATTCTGTAATAGCCCCTGCAAATTACTTGCTTGCCCCTGGTAGGTAGACAGGCCTTCCCAAGCCTATTCTGTAATAGTCCCAGCAAATTACTTGCTTGCCCCTGGTAGGTAGAAAGGCCTTCCAAAACCAATTCTCTTATAGCCCAAGCCAATTCTCGAATAGCACCAGCATATTATTTGCTTGCCCCTGGTAGGTAGACAGGCCTTCCCAAGCCAATTCTCTAATAGCCCCTGCACTTTACTTGCTTGCCCCTGGTAGGTAGACAGGCTTTCCCAAGCCTATTCAGTAATAGTCCCAGCAAATTACTTGCTTGCCCCTGGTAGGTAGACAGGCCTTCCCAAACCAATTCTCTTATAGCCCAAGCCAATTATCGAATAGCCCCAGCACATTACTTGCTTGCCCCAGGTAGGTAGACAGGCTTTCCCAAGCCTATTCTGTAATAGCCCCAGCAAATTACTTGCTTGCCCCTGGTATGTAGACAGGCCTTCCTAAGCCTATTCTGTAATAGTTCCAGCAAATTACTTGCTTGCCCCTGGTAGGTAGACAGGCCTTCCCAAGCCTATTCTGTAATAGTCCCAGGAAATTACTTGCTTGTCCCTGGTAGGTAGACAGGCCTTCCCAAACCAATTCTCTTATAGCCCAAGCCAATTCTCGAATAGCCCCAGCACATTACTTGCTTGCCCCTGGTATGTAGACAGGCCTTCCTAAGCCTATTCTGTAATAGTCCCAGCAAATTACTTGCTTGCCCCTGGTAGGTAGACAGGCCTTCCTAAGCCTATTCTGTAATAGTCCCAGCAAATTACTTGCTTGCCCCTGGTAGGTAGACAGGCCTTCCCAAGCCTATTCTGTAATAGCCCCAGCAAATTACTTGCTTGCCCAAGTATGGTAGGCGGGGCTTCCCAAGCCTATTCTGTAATAGTCCCAGCAAATTACTTGCTTGCCCCTGGTAGGTAGACAGGCCTTCCCAAGCCTATTCTGTAATAGTCCCAGCAAATTACTTGCTTGCCCCTGGTAGGTAGACAGGCCTTCCCAAACCAATTCTCTTATAGCCCAAGCCAATTCTCGAATAGCACCAGCATATTATTTGCTTGCCCCTGGTAGGTAGACAGGCCTTCCCAAGCCAATTCTCTAATAGCCCCTGCACTTTACTTGCTTGCCCCTGGTAGGTAGACAGGCTTTCCCAAGCCTATTCAGTAATAGTCCCAGCAAATTACTTGCTTGCCCCTGGTAGGTAGACAGGCCTTCCCAAACCAATTCTCTTATAGCCCAAGCCAATTATCGAATAGCCCCAGCACATTACTTGCTTGCCCCAGGTAGGTAGACAGGCTTTCCCAAGCCTATTCTGTAATAGCCCCAGCAAATTACTTGCTTGCCCCTGGTATGTAGACAGGCCTTCCTAAGCCTATTCTGTAATAGTTCCAGCAAATTACTTGCTTGCCCCTGGTAGGTAGACAGGCCTTCCCAAGCCTATTCTGTAATAGCCCCAGCAAATTACTTGCTTGCCCCTGGTAGGTAGACAGGGCTTCCCAAGCCTATTCTGTAATAGTCCCAGCAAATTACTTGCTTGCCCCTGGTAGGTAGACAGGCCTTCCCAAACCAATTCTCTTATAGCCCAAGCCAATTCTCGAATAGCCCCAGCAAATTATTTGCTTTCCCCTGGTAGGTAGACAGGCCTTCCCAAGCCTATACTGTAATAGCCCCAGCACATTATTTGCTTGCCCCTGGTAGGTAGACAGGCCTTCCTAAGCCAATTCTCTAATAGCCCCTGCACATTACTTGCTTGCCCCTGATAGGTAGACAGGCCTTCCCAAGCCTATTCTCTAATAGTCCCAGCAAATTACTTGCTTGCCCCTGGTATGTAGACAGGCCTTCCCAAACCAATTCTTTTATAGCCCAAGCCAATTCTCTAATAGCCCCTGCACATTACTTGCTTGCCCCTGGTAGGTAAACAGGCTTTCCCAAGCCTATTCTGTAATAGCCCCAGCAAATTACTTGCTTGCCCCTGGTAGGTAGACAGGCTTTCCCAAGCCTATTCTGTAATATTCTCAGCAAATTACTTGCTTGCCCCTGGTAGGTAGACAGGCCTTCCCAAACCAATTCTCTTATAGCCCAAGCCAATTCTCGAATAGCCCCAGCACATTATTTGCTTGCCCTTGGTAGGTAGGTTGGCCTTCCCAAGCCAATTCTCTAATAGCCCCTGCACATTACTTGCTTGCCCCTGGTAGGTAGACAGGCTTTCCCAAGCCTATTCTGTAATAGTCCCAGCAAATTACTTGCTTGCCCCTGGTAGGTAGATAGGCCTTCCCAATCCTATTCTCTCATCGCCTCAGCCCATGACTTATTTCTCCCTGGTAGGTAGACAGGCCTTCCCAAGCCTATTCTGTAATAGTCCCAGAAAAATGACTTGCTTGCCCCTGGTAGGTAGAAAGGCCTTC
The DNA here is from genome assembly GCF_030265065.1 of Corythoichthys intestinalis. NCBI lineage: Eukaryota > Metazoa > Chordata > Actinopteri > Syngnathiformes > Syngnathidae > Corythoichthys > Corythoichthys intestinalis. Next base: position 66,647,519 of record NC_080398.1, on the reverse strand, counting down.
CCAAACCAATTCTCTTATAGCCCAAAGCAAATTCTCGAATAGCCCCAGCACATTATTTGCTTGCCCCTGGTAGGTAGGTAGGCCTTCCCAAGCCAATTCTCTAATAGCCCCTGCACATTACTTGCTTGCCCCTGGTAGGTAAACAGGCTTTCCCAAGCCTATTCTGTAATAGTCCCAGCAAATTACTTGCTTGTCCCTGGTAGGTAGACAGGCCTTCCCAAGCCTATTCTGTAATAGCCCCTGCAAATTACTTGCTTGCCCCTGGTAGGTAGACAGGCCTTCCCAAGCCTATTCTGTAATAGTCCCAGCAAATTACTTGCTTGCCCCTGGTAGGTAGAAAGGCCTTCCAAAACCAATTCTCTTATAGCCCAAGCCAATTCTCGAATAGCCCCTGCACATTACTTGCTTGCCCCTGGTAGGTAAACAGGCTTTCCCAAGCCTATTCTGTAATAGTCCCAGCAAATTACTTGTTTGCCCCTGATAGGCCTTCCCAAGCCTATTCTCTCATCGCCTCAGCCCATGACTTATTTCTCCCTGGTAGGTAGACAGGCCTTCCCAAGCATATTCTGTAATAGTCCCAGCAAATTACTTGCTTGCCCCTGGTAGGTAGATAGGCCTTCCCAAGCCTATTCTTTCATCGCCTCAGCCCATGACTTATTTCTCCCTTGTAGGTAGACAGGCCTTCCCAAGCCTATTCTGTATTAGCCCCAGCAAATTACTTGCTTGCCCCTGGTAGGTAGACTGCCCTTCCCATGCCTATTCTCTCATTGCCTCAGCCCATGACTTATTTCTCCCTGGTAGGTAGACAGGCCTTCCCAAGCCTATTCTGTAATAGTCCCAGCAAATTACTTGCTTGTCCCTGGTAGGTAGACCGGCCTTCCCAAGCCTATTCTGTAATAGTCCCAGCAAATTACTTACTTGCCCCTGGTAGGTAGATAGGCCTTCCCAAGCCTATTCTCTCATCGCCTCAGCCCATGACTTATTTCTCCCTGGTAGGTAGACAGGCCTTCCCAAGCCTATTATGTAATAGCCCCAGCAAATTACTTGCTTGCCCCTGGTATGTAGACAGGCCTTCCCAAACCAATTCTTTTATAGCCCAAGCCAATTCTCTAATAGCCCCTGCACATTACTTGCTTGCCCCTGGTAGGTAGACAGGCTTTCCCAAGCCTTTTCTGAAATAGTCCCAGCAAATTATTTGCTTGCCCCTGGTAGGTAGATAGGCCTTCCCAAGCCTATTCTCTCATCGCCTCAGCCCATGACTTATTTCTCCCTGGTAGGTAGACAGGCCTTCCCAAGCCTATTCTCTAATAGTCCCAGCATATTACTTGCTTGTCCCTGGTAGGTAGACAGGCCTTCCCAAGCCTAATCTGTAATAGCCCCAGCAAATTACTTGCTTGCCCCTGGTAGGTAGAAAGGCCTTCCCAAGCCTATTCTGTAATATTCCCAGCAAATTACTTGCTTGCCCCTGGTAGGTAGACAGGCCTTCCCAAACCAATTCTCTTATAGCCCAAGCCAATTCTCGAATAGCCCCAGCACATTATTTGCTTGCCCTTGGTAGGTAGGTAGGCCTTCCCAAGCCAATTATCTAATAGCCCCTGCACATTACTTGCTTGCCCCTGGTAGGTAGACAGGCTTTCCCAAGCCTATTCTGTAATAGTCCCAGCAAATTACTTGCTTGCCCCTGGTAGGTAGATAGGCCTTCCCAAGCCTATTCTCTCATCGCCTCAGCCCATGACTTATTTCTCCCTGGTAGGTAGACAGGCCTTCCCAAGCCTATTCTGTAATAGCCCCAGCAAATTACTTGCTTGCCCCTGGTAGGTAGACAGGCCTTCCCAAGCCTATTCTGTAATAGCCCCAGCAAATTACTTGCTTGCCCCTGGTATTTAGACAGGCCTTCCTAAGCCTATTCTGTAATAGTCCCAGCAAATTACTTGCTTGCCCCTGGGAGGTAGACAGGCCTTCCCAAGCCTATTCTGTAATAGCCCCAGCAAATTACTTGCTTGCCCAAGTATGGTAGGCTGGGCTTCCCAAGCCTATTCTGTAATAGTCCCAGCAAATTATTTGCTTTCCCCTGGTAGGTAGACAGGCCTTCCCAAGCAAATTCTCGAATAGCCCCAGCACATTATTTGCTTGCCCCTGGTAGGTAGACAGGCCTTCCTAAGCCAATTCTCTAATAGCCCCTGCACATTACTTGCTTGCCCCTGATAGGTAGACAGGCTTTCCTAAGCCTATTCTGTAATAGTCCCAGCAAATTACTTGCTTGCCCCTGGTAGGTAGACAGGCCTTCCCAAGCCTATTCTCTCATCGCCTCAGCCCATGGCTTATTTCTCCCTGGTAGGTAGACAGGCCTTCCCAAGCCTATTCTGTAATAGTCCCAGCAAATTACTTGCTTCCCCCTGGTAGGTAGACAGGCCTTCCCAAACCAATTCTCTTTTAGCCCAAGCCAATTCTCGAATAGCTCCAGCATATTATTTGCTTGCCCCTGGTAGGTAGACAGGCCTTCCCAAGCCAATTCTCTAATAGCCCCTGCACTTTACTTGCTTGCCCCTGGTGGTTAGACAGGCTTTCCCAAGCCTATTCTGTAATAGTCCCAGCAAATTACTTGCTTGCCCCTGGTAGGTAGATAGGCCTTCCCAAGCCTATTCTCTCATCGCCTCAGCCCATGACTTATTTCTCCTTGGTAGGTAGACAGGCCTTCCCAAGCCTATTCTGTAATAGTCCCAGGAAATTACTTGCTTGTCCCTGGTAGGTAGACAGGCCTTCCCAAACCAATTCTCTTATAGCCCAAGCCAATTCTCGAATAGCCCCAGCACATTACTTGCTTGCCCCTGGTATGTAGACAGGCCTTCCTAAGCCTCTTCTGTAATAGTCCCAGCAAATTACTTGCTTGCCCCTGGTAGGTAGACAGGCCTTCCTAAGCCTATTCTGTAATAGTCCCAGCAAATTACTTGCTTGCCCCTGGTAAGTAGAAAGGCCTTCCCAAGCCTATTCTGTAATAGCCCCAGCAAATTACTTGCTTGCCCAAGTATGGTAGGCGGGGCTTCCCAAGCCTATTCTGTAATAGTCCCAGCAAATTACTTGCTTGCCCCTGGTAGGTAGACAGGCCTTCCCAAGCCTATTCTGTAATAGTCCCAGCAAATTACTTGCTTGCCCCTGGTAGGTAGACAGGCCTTCCCAAACCAATTCTCTTATAGCCCAAGCCAATTCTCGAATAGCACCAGCATATTATTTGCTTGCCCCTGGTAGGTAGACAGGCCTTCCCAAGCCAATTCTCTAATAGCCCCTGCACTTTACTTGCTTGCCCCTGGTAGGTAGACAGGCTTTCCCAAGCCTATTCAGTAATAGTCCCAGCAAATTACTTGCTTGCCCCTGGTAGGTAGACAGGCCTTCCCAAACCAATTCTCTTATAGCCCAAGCCAATTATCGAATAGCCCCAGCACATTACTTGCTTGCCCCAGGTAGGTAGACAGGCTTTCCCAAGCCTATTCTGTAATAGCCCCAGCAAATTACTTGCTTGCCCCTGGTATGTAGACAGGCCTTCCTAAGCCTATTCTGTAATAGTTCCAGCAAATTACTTGCTTGCCCCTGGTAGGTAGACAGGCCTTCCCAAGCCTATTCTGTAATAGCCCCAGCAAATTACTTGCTTGCCCCTGGTAGGTAGACAGGGCTTCCCAAGCCTATTCTGTAATAGTCCCAGCAAATTACTTGCTTGCCCCTGGTAGGTAGACAGGCCTTCCCAAACCAATTCTCTTATAGCCCAAGCCAATTCTCGAATAGCCCCAGCAAATTATTTGCTTTCCCCTGGTAGGTAGACAGGCCTTCCCAAGCCTATACTGTAATAGCCCCAGCACATTATTTGCTTGCCCCTGGTAGGTAGACAGGCCTTCCTAAGCCAATTCTCTAATAGCCCCTGCACATTACTTGCTTGCCCCTGATAGGTAGACAGGCCTTCCCAAGCCTATTCTCTAATAGTCCCAGCAAATTACTTGCTTGCCCCTGGTATGTAGACAGGCCTTCCCAAACCAATTCTTTTATAGCCCAAGCCAATTCTCTAATAGCCCCTGCACATTACTTGCTTGCCCCTGGTAGGTAAACAGGCTTTCCCAAGCCTATTCTGTAATAGCCCCAGCAAATTACTTGCTTGCCCCTGGTAGGTAGACAGGCTTTCCCAAGCCTATTCTGTAATATTCCCAGCAAATTACTTGCTTGCCCCTGGTAGGTAGACAGGCCTTCCCAAACCAATTCTCTTATAGCCCAAGCCAATTCTCGAATAGCCCCAGCACATTATTTGCTTGCCCTTGGTAGGTAGGTTGGCCTTCCCAAGCCAATTCTCTAATAGCCCCTGCACATTACTTGCTTGCCCCTGGTAGGTAGACAGGCTTTCCCAAGCCTATTCTGTAATAGTCCCAGCAAATTACTTGCTTGCCCCTGGTAGGTAGATAGGCCTTCCCAAGCCTATTCTCTCATCGCCTCAGCCCATGACTTATTTCTCCCTGGTAGGTAGACAGGCCTTCCCAAGCCTATTCTGTAATAGTCCCAGAAAAATGACTTGCTTGCCCCTGGTAGGTAGAAAGGCCTTCCCAAACCAATTCTCTTATAGCCCAAAGCAAATTCTCGAATAGCCCCAGCACATTATTTGCTTGCCCCTGGTAGGTAGGTAGGCCTTCCCAAGCCAATTCTCTAATAGCCCCTGCACATTACTTGCTTGCCCCTGGTAGGTAAACAGGCTTTCCCAAGCCTATTCTGTAATAGTCCCAGCAAATTACTTGCTTGTCCCTGGTAGGTAGACAGGCCTTCCCAAGCCTATTCTGTAATAGCCCCTGCAAATTACTTGCTTGCCCCTGGTAGGTAGACAGGCCTTCCCAAGCCTATTCTGTAATAGTCCCAGCAAATTACTTGCTTGCCCCTGGTAGGTAGAAAGGCCTTCCAAAACCAATTCTCTTATAGCCCAAGCCAATTCTCGAATAGCCCCTGCACATTACTTGCTTGCCCCTGGTAGGTAAACAGGCTTTCCCAAGCCTATTCTGTAATAGTCCCAGCAAATTACTTGTTTGCCCCTGATAGGCCTTCCCAAGCCTATTCTCTCATCGCCTCAGCCCATGACTTATTTCTCCCTGGTAGGTAGACAGGCCTTCCCAAGCATATTCTGTAATAGTCCCAGCAAATTACTTGCTTGCCCCTGGTAGGTAGATAGGCCTTCCCAAGCCTATTCTTTCATCGCCTCAGCCCATGACTTATTTCTCCCTTGTAGGTAGACAGGCCTTCCCAAGCCTATTCTGTATTAGCCCCAGCAAATTACTTGCTTGCCCCTGGTAGGTAGACTGCCCTTCCCATGCCTATTCTCTCATTGCCTCAGCCCATGACTTATTTCTCCCTGGTAGGTAGACAGGCCTTCCCAAGCCTATTCTGTAATAGTCCCAGCAAATTACTTGCTTGTCCCTGGTAGGTAGACAGGCCTTCCCAAGCCTATTCTGTAATAGTCCCAGCAAATTACTTACTTGCCCCTGGTAGGTAGATAGGCCTTCCCAAGCCTATTCTCTCATCGCCTCAGCCCATGACTTATTTCTCCCTGGTAGGTAGACAGGCCTTCCCAAGCCTATTCTGTAATAGCCCCAGCAAATTACTTGCTTGCCCCTGGTATGTAGACAGGCCTTCCCAAACCAATTCTTTTATAGCCCAAGCCAATTCTCTAATAGCCCCTGCACATTACTTGCTTGCCCCTGGTAGGTAGACAGGCTTTCCCAAGCCTTTTCTGAAATAGTCCCAGCAAATTATTTGCTTGCCCCTGGTAGGTAGATAGGCCTTCCCAAGCCTATTCTCTCATCGCCTCAGCCCATGACTTATTTCTCCCTGGTAGGTAGACAGGCCTTCCCAAGCCTATTCTCTAATAGTCCCAGCATATTACTTGCTTGTCCCTGGTAGGTAGACAGGCCTTCCCAAGCCTAATCTGTAATAGCCCCAGCAAATTACTTGCTTGCCCCTGGTAGGTAGACAGGCCTTCCCAAGCCTATTCTGTAATATTCCCAGCAAATTACTTGCTTGCCCCTGGTAGGTAGACAGGCCTTCCCAAACCAATTCTCTTATAGCCCAAGCCAATTCTCGAATAGCCCCAGCACATTATTTGCTTGCCCTTGGTAGGTAGGTAGGCCTTCCCAAGCCAATTATCTAATAGCCCCTGCACATTACTTGCTTGCCCCTGGTAGGTAGACAGGCTTTCCCAAGCCTATTCTGTAATAGTCCCAGCAAATTACTTGCTTGCCCCTGGTAGGTAGATAGGCCTTCCCAAGCCTATTCTCTCATCGCCTCAGCCCATGACTTATTTCTCCCTGGTAGGTAGACAGGCCTTCCCAAGCCTATTCTGTAATAGTCCCAGAAAAATTACTTGCTTGTCCCTGGTAGGTAGACAGGCCTTCCCAAGCCTAATCTCTCATTGCCTCAGCCCATGACTTACTTCTCCCTGGTAGGTCGACTGGCCTTGCCGAGCCAATTCTCTTATATCCCAAGCCGATTCTCTAATAGCCCCTGCACATTACTTGCTTGCCCCTGGTAGGTAGTCAGGCTTTCCCAAGCCTATTCTCTCATCGCCTCAGCCCATGGCTTATTTCTCCCTGGTAGGTAGACAGGCCTTCCCAAGCCTATTCTGTAATAGTCCCAGCAAATTACTTGCTTCCCCCTGGTAGGTAGACAGGCCTTCCCAAACCAATTCTCTTTTAGCCCAAGCCAATTCTCGAATAGCTCCAGCATATTATTTGCTTGCCCCTGGTAGGTAGACAGGCCTTCCCAAGCCAATTCTCTAATAGCCCCTGCACTTTACTTGCTTGCCCCTGGTGGTTAGACAGGCTTTCCCAAGCCTATTCTGTAATAGTCCCAGCAAATTACTTGCTTGCCCCTGGTAGGTAGATAGGCCTTCCCAAGCCTATTCTCTCATCGCCTCAGCCCATGACTTATTTCTCCTTGGTAGGTAGACAGGCCTTCCCAAGCCTATTCTGTAATAGTCCCAGGAAATTACTTGCTTGTCCCTGGTAGGTAGACAGGCCTTCCCAAACCAATTCTCTTATAGCCCAAGCCAATTCTCGAATAGCCCCAGCACATTACTTGCTTGCCCCTGGTATGTAGACAGGCCTTCCTAAGCCTATTCTGTAATAGTCCCAGCAAATTACTTGCTTGCCCCTGGTAGGTAGACAGGCCTTCCTAAGCCTATTCTGTAATAGTCCCAGCAAATTACTTGCTTGCCCCTGGTAGGTAGACAGGCCTTCCCAAGCCTATTCTGTAATAGCCCCAGCAAATTACTTGCTTGCCCAAGTATGGTAGGCGGGGCTTCCCAAGCCTATTCTGTAATAGTCCCAGCAAATTACTTGCTTGCCCCTGGTAGGTAGACAGGCCTTCCCAAGCCTATTCTGTAATAGTCCCAGCAAATTACTTGCTTGCCCCTGGTAGGTAGACAGGCCTTCCCAAACCAATTCTCTTATAGCCCAAGCCAATTCTCGAATAGCACCAGCATATTATTTGCTTGCCCCTGGTAGGTAGACAGGCCTTCCCAAGCCAATTCTCTAATAGCCCCTGCACTTTACTTGCTTGCCCCTGGTAGGTAGACAGGCTTTCCCAAGCCTATTCAGTAATAGTCCCAGCAAATTACTTGCTTGCCCCTGGTAGGTAGACAGGCCTTCCCAAACCAATTCTCTTATAGCCCAAGCCAATTATCGAATAGCCCCAGCACATTACTTGCTTGCCCCAGGTAGGTAGACAGGCTTTCCCAAGCCTATTCTGTAATAGCCCCAGCAAATTACTTGCTTGCCCCTGGTATGTAGACAGGCCTTCCTAAGCCTATTCTGTAATAGTCCCAGCAAATTACTTGCTTGCCCCTGGTAGGTAGACAGGCCTTCCCAAGCCTATTCTGTAATAGCCCCAGCAAATTACTTGCTTGCCCAAGTATGGTAGGCGGGGCTTCCCAAGCCTATTCTGTAATAGTCCCAGCAAATTACTTGCTTGCCCCTGGTAGGTAGACAGGCCTTCCCAAGCCTATTCTGTAATATTCCCAGCAAATTACTTGCTTGCCCCTGGTAGGTAGACAGGCCTTCCCAAACCAATTCTCTTATAGCCCAAGCCAATTCTCGAATAGCACCAGCATATTATTTGCTTGTCCCTGGTAGGTAGACAGGCCTTCCCAAGCCAATTCTCTAATAGCCCCTGCACTTTACTTGCTTGCCCCTGGTATGTAGACAGGTTTTCCCAAGCCTATTCTGTAATAGCCGCTGCAAATTACTTGCTTGCCCCTGGTAGGTAGACACGCCTTCCCAATCCTATTCTCTCATCGCCTCAGCCCATGACTTATTTCTCCCTGGTAGGTAAACAGGCCTTCCCAAGCCTCTTCTGTAATAGCCGCTGTAAATTACTTGCTTGCCCCTGGTAGGTAGACAGGCCTTCCCAAGCCTATTCTGTAATAGCCCCAGCAAATTACTTGCCTGCCCCTGGTAGGCAGACAGGCCTTCCCAAGCCTATACTGTAATAGCCCCTGCAAATTCCTTGCTTGCCCTTGGTAGGCAGACAGGCCTTCCCAAGCCAATTCTCTAATAGCCCCTGTACTTTACTTGCTTGCCCCTGGTAGGTAGACAGGCCTTCCCAAGCCTATTCTGTAATAGTCCCAGCAAATTACTTGCTTGCCCCTGGTAGGTAGACAGGCCTTCCCAAACCAATTCTCTCATAGCCCAAGCCAATTCTCGAATAGCCCCAGCATATTATTTGCTTGCCCCTGGTAGGTAGACAGGCCTTCCCAAGCCAATTCTCTAATAGCCCCAGCAAAATACTTGCTTGCCCCTGGTAGGTAGACTGCCCTTCCCAAGCCTATTCTCTCATTGCCTCAGCCCATGACTTACTTCTTCCTGGTAGGTCCACTGGCCTTCCCGAGCCAATTCTCTTATATCCCAAACCAATTCTCTAATAGCCCCTGCACATTACTTGCTTGTCCCTGGTAGCTAGACAGGCCTTCCCAAACCTATTCTGTAATAGCCCCTGCAAATTACTTGCTTGCCCCTGGTAGGCAGACAGGCCTTCCCAAGCCTTTTCTCTCATATCCACTGCACATTACTTGCTTGCCCCTGGTAGGTAGACAGGCCTTCCCAAGCCTATTCTGTAATAGTCCCAGCAAATTACTTGCTTGCCCCTGGTAGGTAGACAGGCTTTCCCAAGCCTATTCTGTAATAGTCCCAGCAAATTACTTGCTTGTCCCTGGTAGGTAGACAGGCCTTCCCAAGCCTATTCTGTAATAGCCCCAGCAAATTACTTGCTTGCCCCTGGTAGGTAGACAGGCCTTCCCAAGCCTATTCTGTAATAGCCCCAGCAAATTACTTGCTTGCCCCTGGTATTTAGACAGGCCTTCCTAAGCCTATTCTGTAATAGTCCCAGCAAATTACTTGCTTGCCCCTGGGAGGTAGACAGGCCTTCCCAAGCCTATTCTGTAATAGCCCCAGCAAATTACTTGCTTGCCCAAGTATGGTAGGCTGGGCTTCCCAAGCCTATTCTGTAATAGTCCCAGCAAATTATTTGCTTTCCCCTGGTAGGTAGACAGGCCTTCCCAAGCAAATTCTCGAATAGCCCCAGCACATTATTTGCTTGCCCCTGGTAGGTAGACAGGCCTTCCTAAGCCAATTCTCTAATAGCCCCTGCACATTACTTGCTTGCCCCTGATAGGTAGACAGGCTTTCCTAAGCCTATTCTGTAATAGTCCCAGCAAATTACTTGCTTGCCCCTGGTAGGTAGACAGGCCTTCCCAAGCCTATTCTCTCATCGCCTCAGCCCATGGCTTATTTCTCCCTGGTAGGTAGACAGGCCTTCCCAAGCCTATTCTGTAATAGTCCCAGCAAATTACTTGCTTCCCCCTGGTAGGTAGACAGGCCTTCCCAAACCAATTCTCTTTTAGCCCAAGCCAATTCTCGAATAGCTCCAGCATATTATTTGCTTGCCCCTGGTAGGTAGACAGGCCTTCCCAAGCCAATTCTCTAATAGCCCCTGCACTTTACTTGCTTGCCCCTGGTGGTTAGACAGGCTTTCCCAAGCCTATTCTGTAATAGTCCCAGCAAATTACTTGCTTGCCCCTGGTAGGTAGATAGGCCTTCCCAAGCCTATTCTCTCATCGCCTCAGCCCATGACTTATTTCTCCTTGGTAGGTAGACAGGCCTTCCCAAGCCTATTCTGTAATAGTCCCAGGAAATTACTTGCTTGTCCCTGGTAGGTAGACAGGCCTTCCCAAACCAATTCTCTTATAGCCCAAGCCAATTCTCGAATAGCCCCAGCACATTACTTGCTTGCCCCTGGTATGTAGACAGGCCTTCCTAAGCCTCTTCTGTAATAGTCCCAGCAAATTACTTGCTTGCCCCTGGTAGGTAGACAGGCCTTCCTAAGCCTATTCTGTAATAGTCCCAGCAAATTACTTGCTTGCCCCTGGTAGGTAGAAAGGCCTTCCCAAGCCTATTCTGTAATAGCCCCAGCAAATTACTTGCTTGCCCAAGTATGGTAGGCGGGGCTTCCCAAGCCTATTCTGTAATAGTCCCAGCAAATTACTTGCTTGCCCCTGGTAGGTAGACAGGCCTTCCCAAGCCTATTCTGTAATAGTCCCAGCAAATTACTTGCTTGCCCCTGGTAGGTAGACAGGCCTTCCCAAACCAATTCTCTTATAGCCCAAGCCAATTCTCGAATAGCACCAGCATATTATTTGCTTGCCCCTGGTAGGTAGACAGGCCTTCCCAAGCCAATTCTCTAATAGCCCCTGCACTTTACTTGCTTGCCCCTGGTAGGTAGACAGGCTTTCCCAAGCCTATTCAGTAATAGTCCCAGCAAATTACTTGCTTGCCCCTGGTAGGTAGACAGGCCTTCCCAAACCAATTCTCTTATAGCCCAAGCCAATTATCGAATAGCCCCAGCACATTACTTGCTTGCCCCAGGTAGGTAGACAGGCTTTCCCAAGCCTATTCTGTAATAGCCCCAGCAAATTACTTGCTTGCCCCTGGTATGTAGACAGGCCTTCCTAAGCCTATTCTGTAATAGTTCCAGCAAATTACTTGCTTGCCCCTGGTAGGTAGACAGGCCTTCCCAAGCCTATTCTGTAATAGCCCCAGCAAATTACTTGCTTGCCCCTGGTAGGTAGACAGGGCTTCCCAAGCCTATTCTGTAATAGTCCCAGCAAATTACTTGCTTGCCCCTGGTAGGTAGACAGGCCTTCCCAAACCAATTCTCTTATAGCCCAAGCCAATTCTCGAATAGCCCCAGCAAATTATTTGCTTTCCCCTGGTAGGTAGACAGGCCTTCCCAAGCCTATACTGTAATAGCCCCAGCACATTATTTGCTTGCCCCTGGTAGGTAGACAGGCCTTCCTAAGCCAATTCTCTAATAGCCCCTGCACATTACTTGCTTGCCCCTGATAGGTAGACAGGCCTTCCCAAGCCTATTCTCTAATAGTCCCAGCAAATTACTTGCTTGCCCCTGGTATGTAGACAGGCCTTCCCAAACCAATTCTTTTATAGCCCAAGCCAATTCTCTAATAGCCCCTGCACATTACTTGCTTGCCCCTGGTAGGTAAACAGGCTTTCCCAAGCCTATTCTGTAATAGCCCCAGCAAATTACTTGCTTGCCCCTGGTAGGTAGACAGGCTTTCCCAAGCCTATTCTGTAATATTCCCAGCAAATTACTTGCTTGCCCCTGGTAGGTAGACAGGCCTTCCCAAACCAATTCTCTTATAGCCCAAGCCAATTCTCGAATAGCCCCAGCACATTATTTGCTTGCCCTTGGTAGGTAGGTTGGCCTTCCCAAGCCAATTCTCTAATAGCCCCTGCACATTACTTGCTTGCCCCTGGTAGGTAGACAGGCTTTCCCAAGCCTATTCTGTAATAGTCCCAGCAAATTACTTGCTTGCCCCTGGTAGGTAGATAGGCCTTCCCAAGCCTATTCTCTCATCGCCTCAGCCCATGACTTATTTCTCCCTGGTAGGTAGACAGGCCTTCCCAAGCCTATTCTGTAATAGTCCCAGAAAAATGACTTGCTTGCCCCTGTTAGGTAGAAAGGCCTTCCCAAACCAATTCTCTTATAGCCCAAAGCAAATTCTCGAATAGCCCCAGCACATTATTTGCTTGCCCCTGGTAGGTAGGTAGGCCTTCCCAAGCCAATTCTCTAATAGCCCCTGCACATTACTTGCTTGCCCCTGGTAGGTAAACAGGCTTTCCCAAGCCTATTCTGTAATAGTCCCAGCAAATTACTTGCTTGTCCCTGGTAGGTAGACAGGCCTTCCCAAGCCTATTCTGTAATAGCCCCTGCAAATTACTTGCTTGCCCCTGGTAGGTAGACAGGCCTTCCCAAGCCTATTCTGTAATAGTCCCAGCAAATTACTTGCTTGCCCCTGGTAGGTAGAAAGGCCTTCCAAAACCAATTCTCTTATAGCCCAAGCCAATTCTCGAATAGCCCCTGCACATTACTTGCTTGCCCCTGGTAGGTAAACAGGCTTTCCCAAGCCTATTCTGTAATAGTCCCAGCAAATTACTTGTTTGCCCCTGATAGGCCTTCCCAAGCCTATTCTCTCATCGCCTCAGCCCATGACTTATTTCTCCCTGGTAGGTAGACAGGCCTTCCCAAGCATATTCTGTAATAGTCCCAGCAAATTACTTGCTTGCCCCTGGTAGGTAGATAGGCCTTCCCAAGCCTATTCTTTCATCGCCTCAGCCCATGACTTATTTCTCCCTTGTAGGTAGACAGGCCTTCCCAAGCCTATTCTGTATTAGCCCCAGCAAATTACTTGCTTGCCCCTGGTAGGTAGACTGCCCTTCCCATGCCTATTCTCTCATTGCCTCAGCCCATGACTTATTTCTCCCTGGTAGGTAGACAGGCCTTCCCAAGCCTATTCTGTAATAGTCCCAGCAAATTACTTGCTTGTCCCTGGTAGGTAGACAGGCCTTCCCAAGCCTATTCTGTAATAGTCCCAGCAAATTACTTACTTGCCCCTGGTAGGTAGATAGGCCTTCCCAAGCCTATTCTCTCATCGCCTCAGCCCATGACTTATTTCTCCCTGGTAGGTAGACAGGCCTTCCCAAGCCTATTCTGTAATAGCCCCAGCAAATTACTTGCTTGCCCCTGGTATGTAGACAGGCCTTCCCAAACCAATTCTTTTATAGCCCAAGCCAATTCTCTAATAGCCCCTGCACATTACTTGCTTGCCCCTGGTAGGTAGACAGGCTTTCCCAAGCCTTTTCTGAAATAGTCCCAGCAAATTATTTGCTTGCCCCTGGTAGGTAGATAGGCCTTCCCAAGCCTATTCTCTCATCGCCTCAGCCCATGACTTATTTCTCCCTGGTAGGTAGACAGGCCTTCCCAAGCCTATTCTCTAATAGTCCCAGCATATTACTTGCTTGTCCCTGGTAGGTAGACAGGCCTTCCCAAGCCTAATCTGTAATAGCCCCAGCAAATTACTTGCTTGCCCCTGGTAGGTAGACAGGCCTTCCCAAGCCTATTCTGTAATATTCCCAGCAAATTACTTGCTTGCCCCTGGTAGGTAGACAGGCCTTCCCAAACCAATTCTCTTATAGCCCAAGCCAATTCTCGAATAGCCCCAGCACATTATTTGCTTGCCCTTGGTAGGTAGGTAGGCCTTCCCAAGCCAATTATCTAATAGCCCCTGCACATTACTTGCTTGCCCCTGGTAGGTAGACAGGCTTTCCCAAGCCTATTCTGTAATAGTCCCAGCAAATTACTTGCTTGCCCCTGGTAGGTAGATAGGCCTTCCCAAGCCTATTCTCTCATCGCCTCAGCCCATGACTTATTTCTCCCTGGTAGGTAGACAGGCCTTCCCAAGCCTATTCTGTAATAGTCCCAGAAAAATTACTTGCTTGTCCCTGGTAGGTAGACAGGCCTTCCCAAGCCTAATCTCTCATTGCCTCAGCCCATGACTTACTTCTCCCTGGTAGGTCGACTGGCCTTGCCGAGCCAATTCTCTTATATCCCAAGCCGATTCTCTAATAGCCCCTGCACATTACTTGCTTGCCCCTGGTAGGTAGTCAGGCTTTCCCAAGCCTATTCTGTAATAGTCCCAGCAAATTACTTGCTTGTCCCTGGTAGGTAGACAGGCCTTCCCAAGCCTATTCTGTAATAGCCCCTGCAAATTACTTGCTTGCCCCTGGTAGGTAGACAGGCCTTCCCAAGCCTATTCTGTAATAGTCCCAGCAATTTACTTGCTTGCCCCTGGTAGGTAGAAAGGCCTTCCCAAACCAATTCTCTTAATGCCCAAAGCAAATTCTCGAATAGCCCCAGCACATTATTTGCTTGCCCCTGGTAGGTAGGTAGGCCTTCCCAAGCCAATTCTCTAATAGCCCCTGCACATTACTTGCTTGCCCCTGGTAGGTAAACAGGCTTTCCCAAGCCTATTCTGTAATAGTCCCAGCAAATTACTTGCTTGTCCCTGGTAGGTAGACAGGCCTTCCCAAGCCTATTCTGTAATAGCCCCTGCAAATTACTTGCTTGCCCCTGGTAGGTAGACAGGCCTTCCCAAGCCTATTCTGTAATAGTCCCAGCAAATTACTTGCTTGCCCCTGGTAGGTAGAAAGGCCTTCCAAAACCAATTCTCTTATAGCCCAAGCCAATTCTCGAATAGCACCAGCATATTATTTGCTTGCCCCTGGTAGGTAGACAGGCCTTCCCAAGCCAATTCTCTAATAGCCCCTGCACTTTACTTGCTTGCCCCTGGTAGGTAGACAGGCTTTCCCAAGCCTATTCAGTAATAGTCCCAGCAAATTACTTGCTTGCCCCTGGTAGGTAGACAGGCCTTCCCAAACCAATTCTCTTATAGCCCAAGCCAATTATCGAATAGCCCCAGCACATTACTTGCTTGCCCCAGGTAGGTAGACAGGCTTTCCCAAGCCTATTCTGTAATAGCCCCAGCAAATTACTTGCTTGCCCCTGGTATGTAGACAGGCCTTCCTAAGCCTATTCTGTAATAGTTCCAGCAAATTACTTGCTTGCCCCTGGTAGGTAGACAGGCCTTCCCAAGCCTATTCTGTAATAGTCCCAGGAAATTACTTGCTTGTCCCTGGTAGGTAGACAGGCCTTCCCAAACCAATTCTCTTATAGCCCAAGCCAATTCTCGAATAGCCCCAGCACATTACTTGCTTGCCCCTGGTATGTAGACAGGCCTTCCTAAGCCTATTCTGTAATAGTCCCAGCAAATTACTTGCTTGCCCCTGGTAGGTAGACAGGCCTTCCTAAGCCTATTCTGTAATAGTCCCAGCAAATTACTTGCTTGCCCCTGGTAGGTAGACAGGCCTTCCCAAGCCTATTCTGTAATAGCCCCAGCAAATTACTTGCTTGCCCAAGTATGGTAGGCGGGGCTTCCCAAGCCTATTCTGTAATAGTCCCAGCAAATTACTTGCTTGCCCCTGGTAGGTAGACAGGCCTTCCCAAGCCTATTCTGTAATAGTCCCAGCAAATTACTTGCTTGCCCCTGGTAGGTAGACAGGCCTTCCCAAACCAATTCTCTTATAGCCCAAGCCAATTCTCGAATAGCACCAGCATATTATTTGCTTGCCCCTGGTAGGTAGACAGGCCTTCCCAAGCCAATTCTCTAATAGCCCCTGCACTTTACTTGCTTGCCCCTGGTAGGTAGACAGGCTTTCCCAAGCCTATTCAGTAATAGTCCCAGCAAATTACTTGCTTGCCCCTGGTAGGTAGACAGGCCTTCCCAAACCAATTCTCTTATAGCCCAAGCCAATTATCGAATAGCCCCAGCACATTACTTGCTTGCCCCAGGTAGGTAGACAGGCTTTCCCAAGCCTATTCTGTAATAGCCCCAGCAAATTACTTGCTTGCCCCTGGTATGTAGACAGGCCTTCCTAAGCCTATTCTGTAATAGTTCCAGCAAATTACTTGCTTGCCCCTGGTAGGTAGACAGGCCTTCCCAAGCCTATTCTGTAATAGCCCCAGCAAATTACTTGCTTGCCCCTGGTAGGTAGACAGGGCTTCCCAAGCCTATTCTGTAATAGTCCCAGCAAATTACTTGCTTGCCCCTGGTAGGTAGACAGGCCTTCCCAAACCAATTCTCTTATAGCCCAAGCCAATTCTCGAATAGCCCCAGCAAATTATTTGCTTTCCCCTGGTAGGTAGACAGGCCTTCCCAAGCCTATACTGTAATAGCCCCAGCACATTATTTGCTTGCCCCTGGTAGGTAGACAGGCCTTCCTAAGCCAATTCTCTAATAGCCCCTGCACATTACTTGCTTGCCCCTGATAGGTAGACAGGCCTTCCCAAGCCTATTCTCTAATAGTCCCAGCAAATTACTTGCTTGCCCCTGGTATGTAGACAGGCCTTCCCAAACCAATTCTTTTATAGCCCAAGCCAATTCTCTAATAGCCCCTGCACATTACTTGCTTGCCCCTGGTAGGTAAACAGGCTTTCCCAAGCCTATTCTGTAATAGCCCCAGCAAATTACTTGCTTGCCCCTGGTAGGTAGACAGGCTTTCCCAAGCCTATTCTGTAATATTCTCAGCAAATTACTTGCTTGCCCCTGGTAGGTAGACAGGCCTTCCCAAACCAATTCTCTTATAGCCCAAGCCAATTCTCGAATAGCCCCAGCACATTATTTGCTTGCCCTTGGTAGGTAGGTTGGCCTTCCCAAGCCAATTCTCTAATAGCCCCTGCACATTACTTGCTTGCCCCTGGTAGGTAGACAGGCTTTCCCAAGCCTATTCTGTAATAGTCCCAGCAAATTACTTGCTTGCCCCTGGTAGGTAGATAGGCCTTCCCAATCCTATTCTCTCATCGCCTCAGCCCATGACTTATTTCTCCCTGGTAGGTAGACAGGCCTTCCCAAGCCTATTCTGTAATAGTCCCAGAAAAATGACTTGCTTGCCCCTGGTAGGTAGAAAGGCCTTCCCAAACCAATTCTCTTATAGCCCAAAGCAAATTCTCGAATAGCCCCAGCACATTATTTGCTTGCCCCTGGTAGGTAGGTAGGCCTTCCCAAGCCAATTCTCTAATAGCCCCTGCACATTACTTGCTTGCCCCTGGTAGGTAAACAGGCTTTCCCAAGCCTATTCTGTAATAGTCCCAGCAAATTACTTGCTTGTCCCTGGTAGGTAGACAGGCCTTCCCAAGCCTATTCTGTAATAGCCCCTGCAAATTACTTGCTTGCCCCTGGTAGGTAGACAGGCCTTCCCAAGCCTATTCTGTAATAGTCCCAGCAAATTACTTGCTTGCCCCTGGTAGGTAGAAAGGCCTTCCAAAACCAATTCTCTTATAGCCCAAGCCAATTCTCGAATAGCCCCTGCACATTACTTGCTTGCCCCTGGTAGGTAAACAGGCTTTCCCAAGCCTATTCTGTAATAGTCCCAGCAAATTACTTGTTTGCCCCTGATAGGCCTTCCCAAGCCTATTCTCTCATCGCCTCAGCCCATGACTTATTTCTCCCTGGTAGGTAGACAGGCCTTCCCAAGCATATTCTGTAATAGTCCCAGCAAATTACTTGCTTGCCCCTGGTAGGTAGATAGGCCTTCCCAAGCCTATTCTTTCATCGCCTCAGCCCATGACTTATTTCTCCCTTGTAGGTAGACAGGCCTTCCCAAGCCTATTCTGTATTAGCCCCAGCAAATTACTTGCTTGCCCCTGGTAGGTAGACTGCCCTTCCCATGCCTATTCTCTCATTGCCTCAGCCCATGACTTATTTCTCCCTGGTAGGTAGACAGGCCTTCCCAAGCCTATTCTGTAATAGTCCCAGCAAATTACTTGCTTGTCCCTGGTAGGTAGACCGGCCTTCCCAAGCCTATTCTGTAATAGTCCCAGCAAATTACTTACTTGCCCCTGGTAGGTAGATAGGCCTTCCCAAGCCTATTCTCTCATCGCCTCAGCCCATGACTTATTTCTCCCTGGTAGGTAGACAGGCCTTCCCAAGCCTATTATGTAATAGCCCCAGCAAATTACTTGCTTGCCCCTGGTATGTAGACAGGCCTTCCCAAACCAATTCTTTTATAGCCCAAGCCAATTCTCTAATAGCCCCTGCACATTACTTGCTTGCCCCTGGTAGGTAGACAGGCTTTCCCAAGCCTTTTCTGAAATAGTCCCAGCAAATTATTTGCTTGCCCCTGGTAGGTAGATAGGCCTTCCCAAGCCTATTCTCTCATCGCCTCAGCCCATGACTTATTTCTCCCTGGTAGGTAGACAGGCCTTCCCAAGCCTATTCTCTAATAGTCCCAGCATATTACTTGCTTGTCCCTGGTAGGTAGACAGGCCTTCCCAAGCCTAATCTGTAATAGCCCCAGCAAATTACTTGCTTGCCCCTGGTAGGTAGAAAGGCCTTCCCAAGCCTATTCTGTAATATTCCCAGCAAATTACTTGCTTGCCCCTGGTAGGTAGACAGGCCTTCCCAAACCAATTCTCTTATAGCCCAAGCCAATTCTCGAATAGCCCCAGCACATTATTTGCTTGCCCTTGGTAGGTAGGTAGGCCTTCCCAAGCCAATTATCTAATAGCCCCTGCACATTACTTGCTTGCCCCTGGTAGGTAGACAGGCTTTCCCAAGCCTATTCTGTAATAGTCCCAGCAAATTACTTGCTTGCCCCTGGTAGGTAGATAGGCCTTCCCAAGCCTATTCTCTCATCGCCTCAGCCCATGACTTATTTCTCCCTGGTAGGTAGACAGGCCTTCCCAAGCCTATTCTGTAATAGCCCCAGCAAATTACTTGCTTGCCCCTGGTAGGTAGACAGGCCTTCCCAAGCCTATTCTGTAATAGCCCCAGCAAATTACTTGCTTGCCCCTGGTATTTAGACAGGCCTTCCTAAGCCTATTCTGTAATAGTCCCAGCAAATTACTTGCTTGCCCCTGGGAGGTAGACAGGCCTTCCCAAGCCTATTCTGTAATAGCCCCAGCAAATTACTTGCTTGCCCAAGTATGGTAGGCTGGGCTTCCCAAGCCTATTCTGTAATAGTCCCAGCAAATTATTTGCTTTCCCCTGGTAGGTAGACAGGCCTTCCCAAGCAAATTCTCGAATAGCCCCAGCACATTATTTGCTTGCCCCTGGTAGGTAGACAGGCCTTCCTAAGCCAATTCTCTAATAGCCCCTGCACATTACTTGCTTGCCCCTGATAGGTAGACAGGCTTTCCTAAGCCTATTCTGTAATAGTCCCAGCAAATTACTTGCTTGCCCCTGGTAGGTAGACAGGCCTTCCCAAGCCTATTCTCTCATCGCCTCAGCCCATGGCTTATTTCTCCCTGGTAGGTAGACAGGCCTTCCCAAGCCTATTCTGTAATAGTCCCAGCAAATTACTTGCTTCCCCCTGGTAGGTAGACAGGCCTTCCCAAACCAATTCTCTTTTAGCCCAAGCCAATTCTCGAATAGCTCCAGCATATTATTTGCTTGCCCCTGGTAGGTAGACAGGCCTTCCCAAGCCAATTCTCTAATAGCCCCTGCACTTTACTTGCTTGCCCCTGGTGGTTAGACAGGCTTTCCCAAGCCTATTCTGTAATAGTCCCAGCAAATTACTTGCTTGCCCCTGGTAGGTAGATAGGCCTTCCCAAGCCTATTCTCTCATCGCCTCAGCCCATGACTTATTTCTCCTTGGTAGGTAGACAGGCCTTCCCAAGCCTATTCTGTAATAGTCCCAGGAAATTACTTGCTTGTCCCTGGTAGGTAGACAGGCCTTCCCAAACCAATTCTCTTATAGCCCAAGCCAATTCTCGAATAGCCCCAGCACATTACTTGCTTGCCCCTGGTATGTAGACAGGCCTTCCTAAGCCTCTTCTGTAATAGTCCCAGCAAATTACTTGCTTGCCCCTGGTAGGTAGACAGGCCTTCCTAAGCCTATTCTGTAATAGTCCCAGCAAATTACTTGCTTGCCCCTGGTAAGTAGAAAGGCCTTCCCAAGCCTATTCTGTAATAGCCCCAGCAAATTACTTGCTTGCCCAAGTATGGTAGGCGGGGCTTCCCAAGCCTATTCTGTAATAGTCCCAGCAAATTACTTGCTTGCCCCTGGTAGGTAGACAGGCCTTCCCAAGCCTATTCTGTAATAGTCCCAGCAAATTACTTGCTTGCCCCTGGTAGGTAGACAGGCCTTCCCAAACCAATTCTCTTATAGCCCAAGCCAATTCTCGAATAGCACCAGCATATTATTTGCTTGCCCCTGGTAGGTAGACAGGCCTTCCCAAGCCAATTCTCTAATAGCCCCTGCACTTTACTTGCTTGCCCCTGGTAGGTAGACAGGCTTTCCCAAGCCTATTCAGTAATAGTCCCAGCAAATTACTTGCTTGCCCCTGGTAGGTAGACAGGCCTTCCCAAACCAATTCTCTTATAGCCCAAGCCAATTATCGAATAGCCCCAGCACATTACTTGCTTGCCCCAGGTAGGTAGACAGGCTTTCCCAAGCCTATTCTGTAATAGCCCCAGCAAATTACTTGCTTGCCCCTGGTATGTAGACAGGCCTTCCTAAGCCTATTCTGTAATAGTTCCAGCAAATTACTTGCTTGCCCCTGGTAGGTAGACAGGCCTTCCCAAGCCTATTCTGTAATAGCCCCAGCAAATTACTTGCTTGCCCCTGGTAGGTAGACAGGGCTTCCCAAGCCTATTCTGTAATAGTCCCAGCAAATTACTTGCTTGCCCCTGGTAGGTAGACAGGCCTTCCCAAACCAATTCTCTTATAGCCCAAGCCAATTCTCGAATAGCCCCAGCAAATTATTTGCTTTCCCCTGGTAGGTAGACAGGCCTTCCCAAGCCTATACTGTAATAGCCCCAGCACATTATTTGCTTGCCCCTGGTAGGTAGACAGGCCTTCCTAAGCCAATTCTCTAATAGCCCCTGCACATTACTTGCTTGCCCCTGATAGGTAGACAGGCCTTCCCAAGCCTATTCTCTAATAGTCCCAGCAAATTACTTGCTTGCCCCTGGTATGTAGACAGGCCTTCCCAAACCAATTCTTTTATAGCCCAAGCCAATTCTCTAATAGCCCCTGCACATTACTTGCTTGCCCCTGGTAGGTAAACAGGCTTTCCCAAGCCTATTCTGTAATAGCCCCAGCAAATTACTTGCTTGCCCCTGGTAGGTAGACAGGCTTTCCCAAGCCTATTCTGTAATATTCCCAGCAAATTACTTGCTTGCCCCTGGTAGGTAGACAGGCCTTCCCAAACCAATTCTCTTATAGCCCAAGCCAATTCTCGAATAGCCCCAGCACATTATTTGCTTGCCCTTGGTAGGTAGGTTGGCCTTCCCAAGCCAATTCTCTAATAGCCCCTGCACATTACTTGCTTGCCCCTGGTAGGTAGACAGGCTTTCCCAAGCCTATTCTGTAATAGTCCCAGCAAATTACTTGCTTGCCCCTGGTAGGTAGATAGGCCTTCCCAAGCCTATTCTCTCATCGCCTCAGCCCATGACTTATTTCTCCCTGGTAGGTAGACAGGCCTTCCCAAGCCTATTCTGTAATAGTCCCAGAAAAATGACTTGCTTGCCCCTGGTAGGTAGAAAGGCCTTCCCAAACCAATTCTCTTATAGCCCAAAGCAAATTCTCGAATAGCCCCAGCACATTATTTGCTTGCCCCTGGTAGGTAGGTAGGCCTTCCCAAGCCAATTCTCTAATAGCCCCTGCACATTACTTGCTTGCCCCTGGTAGGTAAACAGGCTTTCCCAAGCCTATTCTGTAATAGTCCCAGCAAATTACTTGCTTGTCCCTGGTAGGTAGACAGGCCTTCCCAAGCCTATTCTGTAATAGCCCCTGCAAATTACTTGCTTGCCCCTGGTAGGTAGACAGGCCTTCCCAAGCCTATTCTGTAATAGTCCCAGCAAATTACTTGCTTGCCCCTGGTAGGTAGAAAGGCCTTCCAAAACCAATTCTCTTATAGCCCAAGCCAATTCTCGAATAGCCCCTGCACATTACTTGCTTGCCCCTGGTAGGTAAACAGGCTTTCCCAAGCCTATTCTGTAATAGTCCCAGCAAATTACTTGTTTGCCCCTGATAGGCCTTCCCAAGCCTATTCTCTCATCGCCTCAGCCCATGACTTATTTCTCCCTGGTAGGTAGACAGGCCTTCCCAAGCATATTCTGTAATAGTCCCAGCAAATTACTTGCTTGCCCCTGGTAGGTAGATAGGCCTTCCCAAGCCTATTCTTTCATCGCCTCAGCCCATGACTTATTTCTCCCTTGTAGGTAGACAGGCCTTCCCAAGCCTATTCTGTATTAGCCCCAGCAAATTACTTGCTTGCCCCTGGTAGGTAGACTGCCCTTCCCATGCCTATTCTCTCATTGCCTCAGCCCATGACTTATTTCTCCCTGGTAGGTAGACAGGCCTTCCCAAGCCTATTCTGTAATAGTCCCAGCAAATTACTTGCTTGTCCCTGGTAGGTAGACAGGCCTTCCCAAGCCTATTCTGTAATAGTCCCAGCAAATTACTTACTTGCCCCTGGTAGGTAGATAGGCCTTCCCAAGCCTATTCTCTCATCGCCTCAGCCCATGACTTATTTCTCCCTGGTAGGTAGACAGGCCTTCCCAAGCCTATTCTGTAATAGCCCCAGCAAATTACTTGCTTGCCCCTGGTATGTAGACAGGCCTTCCCAAACCAATTCTTTTATAGCCCAAGCCAATTCTCTAATAGCCCCTGCACATTACTTGCTTGCCCCTGGTAGGTAGACAGGCTTTCCCAAGCCTTTTCTGAAATAGTCCCAGCAAATTATTTGCTTGCCCCTGGTAGGTAGATAGGCCTTCCCAAGCCTATTCTCTCATCGCCTCAGCCCATGACTTATTTCTCCCTGGTAGGTAGACAGGCCTTCCCAAGCCTATTCTCTAATAGTCCCAGCATATTACTTGCTTGTCCCTGGTAGGTAGACAGGCCTTCCCAAGCCTAATCTGTAATAGCCCCAGCAAATTACTTGCTTGCCCCTGGTAGGTAGACAGGCCTTCCCAAGCCTATTCTGTAATATTCCCAGCAAATTACTTGCTTGCCCCTGGTAGGTAGACAGGCCTTCCCAAACCAATTCTCTTATAGCCCAAGCCAATTATCGAATAGCCCCAGCACATTACTTGCTTGCCCCAGGTAGGTAGACAGGCTTTCCCAAGCCTATTCTGTAATAGCCCCAGCAAATTACTTGCTTGCCCCTGGTATGTAGACAGGCCTTCCTAAGCCTATTCTGTAATAGTTCCAGCAAATTACTTGCTTGCCCCTGGTAGGTAGACAGGCCTTCCCAAGCCTATTCTGTAATAGTCCCAGGAAATTACTTGCTTGTCCCTGGTAGGTAGACAGGCCTTCCCAAACCAATTCTCTTATAGCCCAAGCCAATTCTCGAATAGCCCCAGCACATTACTTGCTTGCCCCTGGTATGTAGACAGGCCTTCCTAAGCCTATTCTGTAATAGTCCCAGCAAATTACTTGCTTGCCCCTGGTAGGTAGACAGGCCTTCCTAAGCCTATTCTGTAATAGTCCCAGCAAATTACTTGCTTGCCCCTGGTAGGTAGACAGGCCTTCCCAAGCCTATTCTGTAATAGCCCCAGCAAATTACTTGCTTGCCCAAGTATGGTAGGCGGGGCTTCCCAAGCCTATTCTGTAATAGTCCCAGCAAATTACTTGCTTGCCCCTGGTAGGTAGACAGGCCTTCCCAAGCCTATTCTGTAATAGTCCCAGCAAATTACTTGCTTGCCCCTGGTAGGTAGACAGGCCTTCCCAAACCAATTCTCTTATAGCCCAAGCCAATTCTCGAATAGCACCAGCATATTATTTGCTTGCCCCTGGTAGGTAGACAGGCCTTCCCAAGCCAATTCTCTAATAGCCCCTGCACTTTACTTGCTTGCCCCTGGTAGGTAGACAGGCTTTCCCAAGCCTATTCAGTAATAGTCCCAGCAAATTACTTGCTTGCCCCTGGTAGGTAGACAGGCCTTCCCAAACCAATTCTCTTATAGCCCAAGCCAATTATCGAATAGCCCCAGCACATTACTTGCTTGCCCCAGGTAGGTAGACAGGCTTTCCCAAGCCTATTCTGTAATAGCCCCAGCAAATTACTTGCTTGCCCCTGGTATGTAGACAGGCCTTCCTAAGCCTATTCTGTAATAGTTCCAGCAAATTACTTGCTTGCCCCTGGTAGGTAGACAGGCCTTCCCAAGCCTATTCTGTAATAGCCCCAGCAAATTACTTGCTTGCCCCTGGTAGGTAGACAGGGCTTCCCAAGCCTATTCTGTAATAGTCCCAGCAAATTACTTGCTTGCCCCTGGTAGGTAGACAGGCCTTCCCAAACCAATTCTCTTATAGCCCAAGCCAATTCTCGAATAGCCCCAGCAAATTATTTGCTTTCCCCTGGTAGGTAGACAGGCCTTCCCAAGCCTATACTGTAATAGCCCCAGCACATTATTTGCTTGCCCCTGGTAGGTAGACAGGCCTTCCTAAGCCAATTCTCTAATAGCCCCTGCACATTACTTGCTTGCCCCTGATAGGTAGACAGGCCTTCCCAAGCCTATTCTCTAATAGTCCCAGCAAATTACTTGCTTGCCCCTGGTATGTAGACAGGCCTTCCCAAACCAATTCTTTTATAGCCCAAGCCAATTCTCTAATAGCCCCTGCACATTACTTGCTTGCCCCTGGTAGGTAAACAGGCTTTCCCAAGCCTATTCTGTAATAGCCCCAGCAAATTACTTGCTTGCCCCTGGTAGGTAGACAGGCTTTCCCAAGCCTATTCTGTAATATTCTCAGCAAATTACTTGCTTGCCCCTGGTAGGTAGACAGGCCTTCCCAAACCAATTCTCTTATAGCCCAAGCCAATTCTCGAATAGCCCCAGCACATTATTTGCTTGCCCTTGGTAGGTAGGTTGGCCTTCCCAAGCCAATTCTCTAATAGCCCCTGCACATTACTTGCTTGCCCCTGGTAGGTAGACAGGCTTTCCCAAGCCTATTCTGTAATAGTCCCAGCAAATTACTTGCTTGCCCCTGGTAGGTAGATAGGCCTTCCCAAGCCTATTCTCTCATCGCCTCAGCCCATGACTTATTTCTCCCTGGTAGGTAGACAGGCCTTCCCAAGCCTATTCTGTAATAGTCCCAGAAAAATGACTTGCTTGCCCCTGGTAGGTAGAAAGGCCTTCCCAAACCAATTCTCTTATAGCCCAAAGCAAATTCTCGAATAGCCCCAGCACATTATTTGCTTGCCCCTGGTAGGTAGGTAGGCCTTCCCAAGCCAATTCTCTAATAGCCCCTGCACATTACTTGCTTGCCCCTGGTAGGTAAACAGGCTTTCCCAAGCCTATTCTGTAATAGTCCCAGCAAATTACTTGCTTGTCCCTGGTAGGTAGACAGGCCTTCCCAAGCCTATTCTGTAATAGCCCCTGCAAATTACTTGCTTGCCCCTGGTAGGTAGACAGGCCTTCCCAAGCCTATTCTGTAATAGTCCCAGCAAATTACTTGCTTGCCCCTGGTAGGTAGAAAGGCCTTCCAAAACCAATTCTCTTATAGCCCAAGCCAATTCTCGAATAGCCCCTGCACATTACTTGCTTGCCCCTGGTAGGTAAACAGGCTTTCCCAAGCCTATTCTGTAATAGTCCCAGCAAATTACTTGTTTGCCCCTGATAGGCCTTCCCAAGCCTATTCTCTCATCGCCTCAGCCCATGACTTATTTCTCCCTGGTAGGTAGACAGGCCTTCCCAAGCATATTCTGTAATAGTCCCAGCAAATTACTTGCTTGCCCCTGGTAGGTAGATAGGCCTTCCCAAGCCTATTCTTTCATCGCCTCAGCCCATGACTTATTTCTCCCTTGTAGGTAGACAGGCCTTCCCAAGCCTATTCTGTATTAGCCCCAGCAAATTACTTGCTTGCCCCTGGTAGGTAGACTGCCCTTCCCATGCCTATTCTCTCATTGCCTCAGCCCATGACTTATTTCTCCCTGGTAGGTAGACAGGCCTTCCCAAGCCTATTCTGTAATAGTCCCAGCAAATTACTTGCTTGTCCCTGGTAGGTAGACAGGCCTTCCCAAGCCTATTCTGTAATAGTCCCAGCAAATTACTTACTTGCCCCTGGTAGGTAGATAGGCCTTCCCAAGCCTATTCTCTCATCGCCTCAGCCCATGACTTATTTCTCCCTGGTAGGTAGACAGGCCTTCCCAAGCCTATTCTGTAATAGCCCCAGCAAATTACTTGCTTGCCCCTGGTATGTAGACAGGCCTTCCCAAACCAATTCTTTTATAGCCCAAGCCAATTCTCTAATAGCCCCTGCACATTACTTGCTTGCCCCTGGTAGGTAGACAGGCTTTCCCAAGCCTTTTCTGAAATAGTCCCAGCAAATTATTTGCTTGCCCCTGGTAGGTAGATAGGCCTTCCCAAGCCTATTCTCTCATCGCCTCAGCCCATGACTTATTTCTCCCTGGTAGGTAGACAGGCCTTCCCAAGCATATTCTGTAATAGTCCCAGCAAATTACTTGCTTGCCCCTGGTAGGTAGATAGGCCTTCCCAAGCCTATTCTTTCATCGCCTCAGCCCATGACTTATTTCTCCCTTGTAGGTAGACAGGCCTTCCCAAACCAATTCTCTTATAGCCCAAGCCAATTCTCGAATAGCCCCAGCACATTATTTGCTTGCCCTTGGTAGGTAGGTAGGCCTTCCCAAGCCAATTATCTAATAGCCCCTGCACATTACTTGCTTGCCCCTGGTAGGTAGACAGGCTTTCCCAAGCCTATTCTGTAATAGTCCCAGCAAATTACTTGCTTGCCCCTGGTAGGTAGATAGGCCTTCCCAAGCCTATTCTCTCATCGCCTCAGCCCATGACTTATTTCTCCCTGGTAGGTAGACAGGCCTTCCCAAGCCTATTCTGTAATAGTCCCAGAAAAAATTACTTGCTTGTCCCTGGTAGGTAGACAGGCCTTCCCAAGCCTATTCTCTCATTGCCTCAGCCCATGACTTACTTCTCCCTGGTAGGTCGACTGGCCTTGCCGAGCCAATTCTCTTATATCCCAAGCCAATTCTCTAATAGCCCCTGCACATTACTTGCTTGCCCCTGGTAGGTAGTCAGGCTTTCCCAAGCCTATTCTGTAATAGTCCCAGCAAATTACTTGCTTGTCCCTGGTAGGTAGACAGGCCTTCCCAAGCCTATTCTGTAATAGCCCCTGCAAATTACTTGCTTGCCCCTGGTAGGTAGACAGGCCTTCCCAAGCCTATTCTGTAATAGTCCCAGCAAATTACTTGCTTGCCCCTGGTAGGTAGAAAGGCCTTCCCAAACCAATTCTCTTATAGCCCAAAGCAAATTCTCGAATAGCCCCAGCACATTATTTGCTTGCCCCTGGTAGGTAGGTAGGCCTTCCCAAGCCAATTCTCTAATAGCCCCTGCACATTACTTGCTTGCCCCTGGTAGGTAAACAGGCTTTCCCAAGCCTATTCTGTAATAGTCCCAGCAAATTACTTGCTTGTCCCTGGTAGGTAGACAGGCCTTCCCAAGCCTATTCTGTAATAGCCCCTGCAAATTACTTGCTTGCCCCTGGTAGGTAGACAGGCCTTCCCAAGCCTATTCTGTAATAGTCCCAGCAAATTACTTGCTTGCCCCTGGTAGGTAGAAAGGCCTTCCAAAACCAATTCTCTTATAGCCCAAGCCAATTCTCGAATAGCCCCTGCACATTACTTGCTTGCCCCTGGTAGGTAAACAGGCTTTCCCAAGCCTATTCTGTAATAGTCCCAGCAAATTACTTGTTTGCCCCTGATAGGCCTTCCCAAGCCTATTCTCTCATCGCCTCAGCCCATGACTTATTTCTCCCTGGTAGGTAGACAGGCCTTCCCAAGCATATTCTGTAATAGTCCCAGCAAATTACTTGCTTGCCCCTGGTAGGTAGATAGGCCTTCCCAAGCCTATTCTTTCATCGCCTCAGCCCATGACTTATTTCTCCCTTGTAGGTAGACAGGCCTTCCCAAGCCTATTCTGTATTAGCCCCAGCAAATTACTTGCTTGCCCCTGGTAGGTAGACTGCCCTTCCCATGCCTATTCTCTCATTGCCTCAGCCCATGACTTATTTCTCCCTGGTAGGTAGACAGGCCTTCCCAAGCCTATTCTGTAATAGTCCCAGCAAATTACTTGCTTGTCCCTGGTAGGTAGACAGGCCTTCCCAAGCCTATTCTGTAATAGTCCCAGCAAATTACTTGCTTGCCCCTGGTAGGTAGATAGGCCTTCCCAAGCCTATTCTCTCATCGCCTCAGCCCATGACTTATTTCTCCCTGGTAGGTAGACAGGCCTTCCCAAGCCTATTCTGTAATAGCCCCAGCAAATTACTTGCTTGCCCCTGGTAGGTAGACTGCCCTTCCCATGCCTATTCTCTCATTGCCTCAGCCCATGACTTATTTCTCCCTGGTAGGTAGACAGGCCTTCCCAAGCCTATTCTGTAATAGTCCCAGCAAATTACTTGCTTGTCTCTGGTAGGTAGACAGGCCTTCCCAAGCCTATTCTCTAATAGTCCCAGCAAATTACTTGCTTGCCCCTGGTATGTAGACAGGCCTTCCCAAACCAATTCTTTTATAGCCCAAGCCAATTCTCTAATAGCCCCTGCACATTACTTGCTTGCCCCTGGTAGGTAGACAGGCTTTCCCAAGCCTATTCTGTAATAGTCCCAGCAAATTACTTACTTGCCCCTGGTAGGTAGATAGGCCTTCCCAAGCCTATTCTCTCATCGCCTCAGCCCATGACTTATTTCTCCCTGGTAGGTAGACAGGCCTTCCCAAGCCTTTTCTCTCATAGCCCCTGCAAATTAATTGCCTACCCCTGGTCGGCAGACAGGCCTTCCCAAGCCTATTCTGTAATAGCCCCAGCAAATTACTTGCTTGCCCCTGGTAGGTAGACAGGCCCTCCCAAGTCTTTTCTCTCTTAGCCCCTTCAAAATACTTGCTTGCCCCTGGTAGGTAGACAGGCCTTCCCAAAACAATTCTCTTATAGCCCAAGCCAATTCTCTAATAGCCCCTGCACATTACTTGCTTGCCCCTGGTAGGTAGACAGGCTTTCCCAAGCCTATTCTGTAATAGTCCCAGCAAATTACTAGCTTGTCCCTGGTAGGTAGACAGGCCTTCACAAGCCTATTCTGTCATCGCCTCAGCCCATGACTTATTTCTGCCTGGTAGCTAGACAGGCCTTCCCAAGCCTATTCTGTAATAGCCCCTGCAAATTACTTGCTTGCCCCTGGTCGGTAGACAGGCCTTCCCAAGCCTATTCTGTAATAGCCCCAGCAAATTACTTGCTTGTCCCTGGTAGGTAGACAGGCCTTCCCAAGCCTATTCTCATATTGCCTCAGCCCATGACTTACTTCTCCCTGGTAGGTCGACTGGCCTTGCCGAGCCAATTCTCTTATATCCCAAGCCGATTCTCTAATAGCCCATGCACATTACTTGCTTGCCCTTGGTAGGTAGACAGGCCTTCCCAAGCCTATTCTGTAATAGTCCCAGCAAATTACTTGCTTGCCCCTGGTAGGTAGAAAGGCCTTCCCAAACCAATTCTCTTATAGCCCAAAGCAAATTCTCGAATAGCCCCAGCACATTATTTGCTTGCCCCTGGTAGGTAGGTAGGCCTTCCCAAGCCAATTCTCTAATAGCCCCTGCACATTACTTGCTTGCCCCTGGTAGGTAAACAGGCTTTCCCAAGCCTATTCTGTAATAGTCCCAGCAAATTACTTGCTTGTCCCTGGTAGGTAGACAGGCCTTCCCAAGCCTATTCTGTAATAGCCCCTGCAAATTACTTGCTTGCCCCTGGTAGGTAGACAGGCCTTCCCAAGCCTATTCTGTAATAGTCCCAGCAAATTACTTGCTTGCCCCTGGTAGGTAGAAAGGCCTTCCAAAACCAATTCTCTTATAGCCCAAGCCAATTCTCGAATAGCCCCTGCACATTACTTGCTTGCCCCTGGTAGGTAAACAGGCTTTCCCAAGCCTATTCTGTAATAGTCCCAGCAAATTACTTGTTTGCCCCTGATAGGCCTTCCCAAGCCTATTCTCTCATCGCCTCAGCCCATGACTTATTTCTCCCTGGTAGGTAGACAGGCCTTCCCAAGCCTATTCTGTAATAGCCCCAGCAAATTACTTGCTTGCCCCTGGTAGGCAGACTGCCCTTCCCAAGCCTATTCTCTCATTGCCTCAGCCCATGACTTATTTCTCCCTGGTAGGTAGACAGGCCTTCCCAAGCCTATTCTCTCATTGCCTCAGCCCATGACTTATTTCTCCCTGGTAGGTAGACAGGCCTTCCCAAGCCTATTCTGTAATAGTCCCAGCAAATTACTTACTTGCCCCTGGTAGGTAGATAGGCCTTCCCAAGCCTATTCTCTCATCGCCTCAACCCATAACTTATTTCTCCCTGGTAGGTAGACAGGCCTTCCCAAGCCTATTCTGTAATAGCCCCAGCAAATTACTTGCTTGCCCCTGATAGGTAGACAGACCATCCCAAGCATTTTCTCTCATAGCCCCTGCAAATTACTTGCTTGCCCCTGGTAGGTAGAAAGGCCTTCCCAAGCCTTTTCTCTCATAGCCCCTGCAAATTAATTGCCTACCCCTGGTCGGCAGACAGGACTTCCCAAGCCTATTCTGTAATAGCCCCAGCAAATTACTTGCTTGCCCCTTTTAGGTAGACTGCCCTTCCCAAGCCTATTCTCTCATTGCCTCAGCCCATGACTTACTTCTCCCTGGTAGGTCGACTGGCCTTGCCGAACCAATTCTCTTATATCCCAAGCCAATTCTCTAATAGCCCCTGCACATTACTTGCTTGCCCCTGGTAGGTAGATAGGCCTCCCCAAGCCTATTCTCTCATCGCCTCAGCCCATGACTTATTTCTCCCTGGTAGCTAGACAGGCCTTCCCAAGCCTATTCTGTAATAGCCCCTGCAAATTACTTGCTTGCCCCTGGTAGGCAGACAGGCCTTCCCAAGCCTATTCTGTAATAGCCCCTGCAAATTACTTGCTTGCCCCTGGTCGGTAGACAGGCCTTCCCAAGCCTATTCTGTAATAGCCCCAGCTGATTACTTGCTTGCCCCTGGTAGGTAGACTGCCCTTCCTAAGCCTATTCTCTCATTGCCTCAGCCCATGACTTACTTCTCCCTGGTAGTTTGACTGGACTTCCCGAGCCAATTCTCTTATATCCCAAGCCAATTCTCTAATAGCCCCTGCACATTACTTGCTTGCCCCTGGTAGGTAGACAGGCTTTCCCAAGCCTATTCTGTAATAGTCCCAGCAAATTACTAGCTTGTCCCTGGTAGGTAGACAGGCCTTCCCAAGCCTATTCTCTCATCGCCTCAGCCCATGACTTATTTCTGCCTGGTAGCTAGACAGGCCTTCCCAAGCCTATTCTTTAATAGCCCCTGCAAATTACTTGCTTGCCCCTGGTCGGTAGACAGGCCTTCCCAAACCTATATTGTAATAGCCCCAGCAAATTACTTGCTTGCCCCTTGTAGGTAGACTGCCCTTCCCAAGCCTATTCTCTCATTGCCTCAGCCCATGACTTACTTCTCCCTTGTAGGTCGACTGGCCTTGCCGAGCCAATTCTCTTATATCCCAAGCCGATTCTCTAATAGCCCCTGCACATTACTTGCTTGCCCCTGGTAGGTAGTCAGGCCTTCCCAAGCCTATTCTGTAATAGTCCCAGCAAATTACTTGCTTGCCCCTAGTAGGTAGACAGGCCTTCCCAAACCAATTCTCTTATAGCCCAAGCCAATTCTCGAATAGCCCCAGCACATTATTTGCTTGCCCCTGTTAGGTAGGTAGGCCTTCCCAAGCCAATTCTCTAATAGCCCCTGCACATTACTTGCTTGCCCCTGGTAGGTAGACAGGCCTTCCCAAGCCTATTCTCTCATCGCCTCAGCCCATGACTTATTTCTCCCTGGTAGGTAGACAGGCCTTCCCAAGCCTATTCTCTAATAGTCCCAGCAAATTACTTGCTTGCCCCTGGTAGGTAGACAGGCCTTCCCAAACCAATTCTCTTATAGCCCAAGCCAATTCTCTAATAGCCCCTGCACATTACTTGCTTGCCCCTGGTAGGTAGACAGGCTTTCCCAAGCCTTTTCTGAAATAGTCCCAGCAAATTATTTGCTTGCCCCTGGTAGGTAGATAGGCCTTCCCAAGCCTATTCTCTCATCGCCTCAGCCCATAACTTATTTCTCCCTGGTAGGTAGACAGGCCTTCCCAAGCCTATTCTCTAATAGTCCCAGCATATTACTTGCTTGTCCCTGGTAGGTAGACAGGCCTTCCCAAGCCTAATCTGTAATAGCCCCAGCAAATTACTTGCTTGCCCCTGGTAGGTAGACAGGCCTTCCCAAGCCTATTCTGTAATAGTCCCAGCAAATTACTTGCTTGCCCCTGGAAGGTAGACAGGTCTTCCCAAGCTTTTTCTCTCATAGCCCCTGCAAATTACTTGCTTGCCCCTGGCAGGCAGACAGGCCTTCCCAAGCCTATTCTGTAATTGCCCCTGCAAATTACTTGTTTTCCCCTGGTCGGTAGACAGGCCTTCCCAAGCCTATTCTGTAAAAGCCCCAGCAAATTACTTGCTTGCCCCTGGTAGGTAGACTGCCCTTCCCAAGCCTATTCTCTCTTTGCCTCGGCCCATGACTTACTTCTCCCTGGTAGGTAGACTGGTGTTGCCGAGCCAATTCTCTTATATCCCAAGCCAATTCTCTAATAGCCCCTGCACATTACTTGCTTGCACCTGGTAGGTAAACAGGCTTTCCCAAGCCTATTCTGTAATAGTCCCAGCAAATTACTAGCTTGTCCCTGGTAGGTAGACAGGCCTTCCCAAGCCTATTCTGTAATAGCCCCTGCAAATTACTTGCTTGCCCCTGGTAGGTAGACAGGCCTTCCCAAGCCTATTCTGTAATAGTCCCAGCAAATTACTTGCTTGCCCCTGGTAGGTAGAAAGGCCTTCCCAAACCAATTCTCTTATAGCCCAAAGCAAATTCTCGAATAGCCCCAGCACATTATTTGCTTGCCCCTGGTAGGTAGGTAGGCCTTCCCAAGCCAATTCTCTAATAGCCCCTGCACATTACTTGCTTGCCCCTGGTAGGTAAACAGGCTTTCCCAAGCCTATTCTGTAATAGTCCCAGCAAATTACTTGCTTGTCCCTGGTAGGTAGACAGGCCTTCCCAAGCCTATTCTGTAATAGCCCCTGCAAATTACTTGCTTGCCCCTGGTAGGTAGACAGGCCTTCCCAAGCCTATTCTGTAATAGTCCCAGCAAATTACTTGCTTGCCCCTGGTAGGTAGAAAGGCCTTCCCAAACCAATTCTCTTATAGCCCAAGCCAATTCTCGAATAGCCCCAGCACATTATTTGCTTGCCCCTGGTAGGTAGGTAGGCCTTCCCAAGCCAATTCTCTAATAGCCCCTGCACATTACTTGCTTGCCCCTGGTAGGTAAACAGGCTTTCCCAAGCCTATTCTGTAATAGTCCCAGCAAATTACTTGTTTGCCCCTGATAGGCCTTCCCAAGCCTATTCTCTCATCGCCTCAGCCCATGACTTATTTCTCCCTGGTAGGTAGACAGGCCTTCCCAAGCCTATTCTGTAATAGCCCCAGCAAATTACTTGCTTGCCCCTGGTAGGTAGACTGCCCTTCCCAAGCCTATTCTCTCATTGCCTCAGCCCATGACTTATTTCTCCCTGGTAGGTAGACAGGCCTTCCCAAGCCTATTCTCTCATTGCCTCAGCCCATGACTTATTTCTCCCTGGTAGGTAGACAGGCCTTCCCAAGCCTATTCTGTAATAGTCCCAGCAAATTACTTACTTGCCCCTGGTAGGTAGATAGGCCTTCCCAAGCCTATTCTCTCATCGCCTCAACCCATAACTTATTTCTCCCTGGTAGGTAGACAGGCCTTCCCAAGCCTATTCTGTAATAGCCCCTGCAAATTACTTGCTTGCCCCTGGTAGGCAGACAGGCCTTCCCAAGCCTATTCTGTAATAGCCCCTGCAAATTACTTGCTTGCCCCTGGTCGGTAGACAGGCCTTCCCAAGCCTTTTCTCTCATAGCCCCTGCAAATTAATTGCCTACCCCTGGTCGGCAGACAGGCCTTCCCAAGCCTATTCTGTAATAGCCCCAGCAAATTACTTGCTTGCCCCTTTTAGGTAGACTGCCCTTCCCAAGCCTATTCTCTCATTGCCTCAGCCCATGACTTACTTCTCCCTGGTAGGTCGACTGGCCTTGCCGAACCAATTCTCTTATATCCCAAGCCAATTCTCTAATAGCCCCTGCACATTACTTGCTTGCCCCTGGTAGGTAGATAGGCCTCCCCAAGCCTATTCTCTCATCGCCTCAGCCCATGACTTATTTCTCCCTGGTAGCTAGACAGGCCTTCCCAAGCCTATTCTTTAATAGCCCCTGCAAATTACTTGCTTGCCCCTGGTAGGCAGACAGGCCTTCCCAAGCCTATTCTGTAATAGCCCCTGCAAATTACTTGCTTGCCCCTGGTCGGTAGACAGGCCTTCCCAAGCCTATTCTGTAATAGCCCCAGCAGATTACTTGCTTGCCCCTGGTAGGTAGACTGCCCTTCCTAAGCCTATTCTCTCATTGCCTCAGCCCATGACTTACTTCTCCCTGGTAGTTTGACTGGACTTCCCGAGCCAATTCTCTTATATCCCAAGCCAATTCTCTAATAGCCCCTGCACATTACTTGCTTGCCCCTGGTAGGTAGACAGGCTTTCCCAAGCCTATTCTGTAATAGTCCCAGCAAATTACTAGCTTGTCCCTGGTAGGTAGACAGTTCTTCCCAAGCCTATTCTCTCATCGCCTCAGCCCATGACTTATTTCTGCCTGGTAGCTAGACAGGCCTTCCCAAGCCTATTCTTTAATAGCCCCTGCAAATTACTTGCTTGCCACTGGTCGGTAGACAGGCCTTCCCAAACCTATATTGTAATAGCCCCAGCAAATTACTTGCTTGCCCCTTGTAGGTAGACTGCCCTTCCCAAGCCTATTCTCTCATTGCCTCAGCCCATGACTTACTTCTCCCTGGTAGGTCGACTGGCCTTGCCGAGCCAATTCTCTTATATCCCAAGCCGATTCTCTAATAGCCCCTGCACATTACTTGCTTGCCCCTGGTAGGTAGTCAGGCCTTCCCAAGCCTATTCTGTAATAGTCCCAGCAAATTACTTGCTTGCCCCTGGTAGGTAGACAGGCCTTCCCAAACCAATTCTCTTATAGACCAAGCCAATTCTCGAATAGCCCCAGCACATTATTTGCTTGACCCTGTTAGGTAGGTAGGCCTTCCCAAGCCAATTCTCTAATAGCCCCTGCACATTACTTGCTTGCCCCTGGTAGGTAGTCAGGCCTTCCCAAGCCTATTCTGTAATAGTCCCAGCAAATTACTTGCTTGCCCCTAGTAGGTAGACAGGCCTTCCCAAACCAATTCTCTTATAGCCCAAGCCAATTCTCGAATAGCCCCAGCACATTATTTGCTTGCCCCTGTTAGGTAGGTAGGCCTTCCCAAGCCAATTCTCTAATAGCCCCTGCACATTACTTGCTTGCCCCTGGTAGGTAGACAGGCCTTCCCAAGCCTATTCTCTCATCGCCTCAGCCCATGACTTATTTCTCCCTGGTAGGTAGACAGGCCTTCCCAAGCCTATTCTCTAATAGTCCCAGCAAATTACTTGCTTGCCCCTGGTAGGTAGACAGGCCTTCCCAAACCAATTCTCTTATAGCCCAAGCCAATTCTCTAATAGCCCCTGCACATTACTTGCTTGCCCCTGGTAGGTAGACAGGCTTTCCCAAGCCTTTTCTGAAATAGTCCCAGCAAATTATTTGCTTGCCCCTGGTAGGTAGATAGGCCTTCCCAAGCCTATTCTCTCATCGCCTCAGCCCATAACTTATTTCTCCCTGGTAGGTAGACAGGCCTTCCCAAGCCTATTCTCTAATAGTCCCAGCATATTACTTGCTTGTCCCTGGTAGGTAGACAGGCCTTCCCAAGCCTAATCTGTAATAGCCCCAGCAAATTACTTGCTTGCCCCTGGTAGGTAGACAGGCCTTCCCAAGCCTATTCTGTAATAGTCCCAGCAAATTACTTGCTTGCCCCTGGAAGGTAGACAGGTCTTCCCAAGCTTTTTCTCTCATAGCCCCTGCAAATTACTTGCTTGCCCCTGGCAGGCAGACAGGCCTTCCCAAGCCTATTCTGTAATTGCCCCTGCAAATTACTTGTTTTCCCCTGGTCGGTAGACAGGCCTTCCCAAGCCTATTCTGTAAAAGCCCCAGCAAATTACTTGCTTGCCCCTGGTAGGTAGACTGCCCTTCCCAAGCCTATTCTCTCTTTGCCTCGGCCCATGACTTACTTCTCCCTGGTAGGTAGACTGGTGTTGCCGAGCCAATTCTCTTATATCCCAAGCCAATTCTCTAATAGCCCCTGCACATTACTTGCTTGCACCTGGTAGGTAAACAGGCTTTCCCAAGCCTATTCTGTAATAGTCCCAGCAAATTACTAGCTTGTCCCTGGTAGGTAGACAGGCCTTCCCAAGCCTATTCTGTAATAGCCCCTGCAAATTACTTGCTTGCCCCTGGTAGGTAGACAGGCCTTCCCAAGCCTATTCTGTAATAGTCCCAGCAAATTACTTGCTTGCCCCTGGTAGGTAGAAAGGCCTTCCCAAACCAATTCTCTTATAGCCCAAAGCAAATTCTCGAATAGCCCCAGCACATTATTTGCTTGCCCCTGGTAGGTAGGTAGGCCTTCCCAAGCCAATTCTCTAATAGCCCCTGCACATTACTTGCTTGCCCCTGGTAGGTAAACAGGCTTTCCCAAGCCTATTCTGTAATAGTCCCAGCAAATTACTTGCTTGTCCCTGGTAGGTAGACAGGCCTTCCCAAGCCTATTCTGTAATAGCCCCTGCAAATTACTTGCTTGCCCCTGGTAGGTAGACAGGCCTTCCCAAGCCTATTCTGTAATAGTCCCAGCAAATTACTTGCTTGCCCCTGGTAGGTAGAAAGGCCTTCCCAAACCAATTCTCTTATAGCTCAAGCCAATTCTCGAATAGCCCCAGCACATTATTTGCTTGCCCCTGGTAGGTAGGTAGGCCTTCCCAAGCCAATTCTCTAATAGCCCCTGCACATTACTTGCTTGCCCCTGGTAGGTAAACAGGCTTTCCCAAGCCTATTCTGTAATAGTCCCAGCAAATTACTTGTTTGCCCCTGATAGGCCTTCCCAAGCCTATTCTCTCATCGCCTCAGCCCATGACTTATTTCTCCCTGGTAGGTAGACAGGCCTTCCCAAGCCTATTCTGTAATAGCCCCAGCAAATTACTTGCTTGCCCCTGGTAGGTAGACTGCCCTTCCCAAGCCTATTCTCTCATTGCCTCAGCCCATGACTTATTTCTCCCTGGTAGGTAGACAGGCCTTCCCAAGCCTATTCTCTCATTGCCTCAGCCCATGACTTATTTCTCCCTGGTAGGTAGACAGGCCTTCCCAAGCCTATTCTGTAATAGTCCCAGCAAATTACTTACTTGCCCCTGGTAGGTAGATAGGCCTTCCCAAGCCTATTCTCTCATCGCCTCAACCCATAACTTATTTCTCCCTGGTAGGTAGACAGGCCTTCCCAAGCCTATTCTGTAATAGCCCCTGCAAATTACTTGCTTGCCCCTGGTAGGCAGACAGGCCTTCCCAAGCCTATTCTGTAATAGCCCCTGCAAATTACTTGCTTGCCCCTGGTCGGTAGACAGGCCTTCCCAAGCCTTTTCTCTCATAGCCCCTGCAAATTAATTGCCTACCCCTGGTCGGCAGACAGGCCTTCCCAAGCCTATTCTGTAATAGCCCCAGCAAATTACTTGCTTGCCCCTTTTAGGTAGACTGCCCTTCCCAAGCCTATTCTCTCATTGCCTCAGCCCATGACTTACTTCTCCCTGGTAGGTCGACTGGCCTTGCCGAACCAATTCTCTTATATCCCAAGCCAATTCTCTAATAGCCCCTGCACATTACTTGCTTGCCCCTGGTAGGTAGATAGGCCTCCCCAAGCCTATTCTCTCATCGCCTCAGCCCATGACTTATTTCTCCCTGGTAGCTAGACAGGCCTTCCCAAGCCTATTCTGTAATAGCCCCTGCAAATTACTTGCTTGCCCCTGGTAGGCAGACAGGCCTTCCCAAGCCTATTCTGTAATAGCCCCTGCAAATTACTTGCTTGCCCCTGGTCGGTAGACAGGCCTTCCCAAGCCTATTCTGTAATAGCCCCAGCAGATTACTTGCTTGCCCCTGGTAGGTAGACTGCCCTTCCTAAGCCTATTCTCTCATTGCCTCAGCCCATGACTTACTTCTCCCTGGTAGTTTGACTGGACTTCCCGAGCCAATTCTCTTATATCCCAAGCCAATTCTCTAATAGCCCCTGCACATTACTTGCTTGCCCCTGGTAGGTAGACAGGCTTTCCCAAGCCTATTCTGTAATAGTCCCAGCAAATTACTAGCTTGTCCCTGGTAGGTAGACAGTTCTTCCCAAGCCTATTCTCTCATCGCCTCAGCCCATGACTTATTTCTGCCTGGTAGCTAGACAGGCCTTCCCAAGCCTATTCTTTAATAGCCCCTGCAAATTACTTGCTTGCCCCTGGTCGGTAGACAGGCCTTCCCAAACCTATATTGTAATAGCCCCAGCAAATTACTTGCTTGCCCCTTGTAGGTAGACTGCCCTTCCCAAGCCTATTCTCTCATTGCCTCAGCCCATGACTTACTTCTCCCTGGTAGGTCGACTGGCCTTGCCGAGCCAATTCTCTTATATCCCAAGCCGATTCTCTAATAGCCCCTGCACATTACTTGCTTGCCCCTGGTAGGTAGTCAGGCCTTCCCAAGCCTATTCTGTAATAGTCCCAGCAAATTACTTGCTTGCCCCTGGTAGGTAGACAGGCCTTCCCAAACCAATTCTCTTATAGACCAAGCCAATTCTCGAATAGCCCCAGCACATTATTTGCTTGCCCCTGTTAGGTAGGTAGGCCTTCCCAAGCCAATTCTCTAATAGCCCCTGCACATTACTTGCTTGCCCCTGGTAGGTAGACAGGCTTTCCTAAGCCTTTTCTGTAATAGTCCCAGCAAATTACTTGCTTGCCCCTGGTAGGTAGATAGGCCTTCCCAAGCCTATTCTCTCATCGCCTCAGCCCATGACTTATTTCTCCCTGGTAGGTAGACAGGCCTTCCCAAGCCTATTCTCTAATAGTCCCAGCAAATTACTTGCTTGCCCCTGGTAGGTAGACAGGCCT
This sequence comes from Corythoichthys intestinalis, assembly GCF_030265065.1. Lineage (NCBI taxonomy): Eukaryota > Metazoa > Chordata > Actinopteri > Syngnathiformes > Syngnathidae > Corythoichthys > Corythoichthys intestinalis. The sequence continues at coordinate 66,608,408 of NC_080398.1, read as the reverse complement.
TCCCAAACCAATTCTCTTATAGCCCAAGCCAATTCTCTAATAGCCCCTGCACATTACTTGCTTGCCCCTGGTAGGTAGACAGGCTTTCCCAAGCCTTTTCTGAAATAGTCCCAGCAAATTATTTGCTTGCCCCTGGTAGGTAGATAGGCCTTCCCAAGCCTATTCTCTCATCGCCTCAGCCCATAACTTATTTCTCCCTGGTAGGTAGACAGGCCTTCCCAAGCCTATTCTCTAATAGTCCCAGCATATTACTTGCTTGTCCCTGGTAGGTAGACAGGCCTTCCCAAGCCTATTCTGTAAAAGCCCCAGCAAATTACTTGCTTGCCCCTGGTAGGTAGACTGCCCTTCCCAAGCCTATTCTCTCTTTGCCTCGGCCCATGACTTACTTCTCCCTGGTAGGTAGACTGGTGTTGCCGAACCAATTCTCTTATATCCCAAGCCAATTCTCTAATAGCCCCTGCACATTACTTGCTTGCACCTGGTAGGTAAACAGGCTTTCCCAAGCCTATTCTGTAATAGTCCCAGCAAATTACTAGCTTGTCCCTGGTAGGTAGACAGGCCTTCCCAAGCCTATTCTGTAATAGCCCCAGCAAATTACTTGCTTGCCCCTGGTAGGTAGACAGGCTTTCCCAAGCCTATTCTGTAATATTCCCAGCAAATTACTTGCTTGCCCCTGGTAGGTAGACAGGCCTTCCCAAACCAATTCTCTTATAGCCCAAGCCAATTCTCGAATAGCCCCAGCACATTATTTGCTTGCCCTTGGTAGGTAGGTAGGCCTTCCCAAGCCAATTCTCTAATAGCCCCTGCACATTACTTGCTTGCCCCTGGTAGGTAGACAGGCTTTCCCAAGCCTATTCTGTAATAGTCCCAGCAAATTACTTGCTTGCCCCTGGTAGGTAGATAGGCCTTCCCAAGCCTATTCTGTAATAGTCCCAGAAAAATTACTTGCTTGTCCCTGGTAGGTAGACAGGCCTTCCCAAGCCTATTCTCTCATTGCCTCAGCCCATGACTTACTTCTCCCTGGTAGGTCGACTGGCCTTGCCGAACCAATTCTCTTATATCCCAAGCCAATTCTCTAATAGCCCCTGCACATTACTTGCTTGCCCCTGGTAGGTAGATAGGCCTCCCCAAGCCTATTCTCTCATCGCCTCAGCCCATGACTTATTTCTCCCTGGTAGCTAGACAGGCCTTCCCAAGCCTATTCTGTAATAGTCCCAGCAAATTACTAGCTTGTCCCTGGTAGGTAGACAGCCCTTCCCAAGCCTATTCTGTAATAGCCCCAGCAAATTACTAGCTTGTCCCTGGTAGGTAGACAGGCCTTCCCAAGCCTTTTATCTCATAGCCCCAGCAAAGTACTTGCTTTTACCCTGGTATGTAGACTGTCCTACCCAAGCCTATTCTTTCATAGCCACAGCTAATGACTTACTTCCCCCTGGTAAGTAGAGAGGCCTTCCCAAGCCAAATCTCTCATAGACCCTGCAAATTCCTTGTTTGCTCCTGGTAGGTAGACTGGCCTTCCGAAGCCTATTCTTTCTTAGCCCCAGCAAATTACTTGCTTGCCCCTGGTAGGTAGAATGGCCTTCCCAAGCCTATTCTCTCAGAGCCCCAGCAAATTACTTGCTTGCCCTTGGTAGGTGGACAGGCCCTCCCAAGCCTTTTCTCTCATAGCCCCTGCAAATTACTTGCTTATCCTCGGTAAGGCGACTGGCCTTCCCGAGCCAATTCTCTTATATCCCAAGCCAATTCTCTGATAGCCCCAGCACATTACTTGCTTGCCCCTGGTAGGTAGACTGGCCTTCCCAAGCCTATTCTCTCATAACCCCAGCAAATTACTTGCTTGCCACTGGTAGGTGGACAGGCCTTCCCAAGCCTTTTCTCTCATAGCCCCAGCAAATTACTTGCTTGCCCCTGGTAGGTAGACTGGCCTTCCCAAGCCTATTCTTTCATAGCTACAGCCCATGACTTACTTGCCCCTTGTATGTAGACTGGGCTTCCCTAGCCTATTCTCTCATTGCAACAGTCCATTACTTACTTGCCCCTGGTAGGTAGACTGGCCATCCCAAGCCTATTCTCTCATAGCCACAGCCCATGTTTTACTTCTCCATGGTAGTTAGACTGGCCGTCCCAAGCCAATTCTCTCATAGCCCCAGCACATTACTTGCTTGCCCCTGGTAGGTAGACAGGCCTTCCCAAGCCTATTCTGTAAAAGCCCCCAAAAATTACTTGCTTGCCCCTGGTAGGTAGACAGGCTTTCCCAAGCCCATTCTCTCATAACCACAGCCCATGATTTACTTCTCACTGGTAGGTAGACGGGCCGTCCCAAGCCTTTTCTCTCATAGCCCCTGCAAATTACTTGCTTATCCCCGGTAAGGTGACTGGCCTTCCCGAGCCAATTCTCTTTTATCCCAAGCCAATTCTCTGATAGCCCCAGCACATTACTTGCTTGCCCCTGGTAGGTAGACTGGCCTTCCCAAGCCTATTCTCTCATAACCCTAGCAAATTACTTACTTGCCACTGGTAGGTAGACTGGCCTTCCCAAGCCTATTCTTTCATAGCTACAGCCCATGACTTACTTGCCCCTGTATGTAGACTGGGCTTCCCTAGCCTATTCTCTCATTGCAACAGTCCATTACTTACTTGCCCCTGGTAGGTAGACTGGCCATCCCAAGCATATTCTCTCATAGCCACAGCCCATGTTTTACTTCTCCATGGTAGTTAGACTGGCCGTCCCAAGCCAATTCTCTCATAGCCCCAGCACATTACTTGCTTGCCCCTGGTAGGTAGACAGGCCTTCCCAAGCCTATTCTGTAAAAGCCCCCAAAAATTACTTGCTTGCCCCTGGTAGGTAGACAGGCTTTCCCAAGCCCATTCTCTCATAGCCACAGCCATTGATTTACTTCTCCCTGGTAGGTAGACTGGCCGTCCCAAGCCAATTCTCTCATAGCCCCTGCAAATTACTTACTTGCTACTGGTAGGTAGACTGGCCTTCCCAAGCCTATTATTTCATAGCCCAAGCAAATTACTTGCTTGCCCCTGGTAGGTAGACTGGCCTTCCCAAACCTATTCTCTCATAGTCCCAGTAAAATTACTTGTCTATACCTGGTTGGTCGACTGGCCTTCCCGTGCCAATTCTCTTATATCCCAAACCAATGCTCTAATAGCCCCAGAAAATTGCTTGCTTGACCCTGGTAGGTAGACTGGCCTTCCCAAGCCTTTTCTCTCTTAGCCAAAGGCCATGACTTTTTTGCACCTGGTAGGTAGACTGGCCTTCCCAACCCTATTCTCTCATGGTCCCAGGAAATTACTTGCTAATACCTGGTAGGTCGACTGGCATTCCCGAGCCAATTCTCGACTATTCCAAGCCAAATCTCTAATAGCCCCAGTATATTACATGCTTGCCCCTGTTTGGTAGACAGTCCTTCCCAAGCCTTTTCTCTCATAGCCCCTCCAAATTACTTGCTTGTACCCTTTTAGGTAGACTGGCTTCCCAAGCCTATTCTTTAATAGCCACAGCAAATTACTTGCTTGCCCCTGGTAGGTAGACTGGCCTTCCCAAGCCAATTCTCTCATAGCCCCTGCAAATTACTTGCTTGTCCCTTGTAGGTAGACTGGCCTTCCCAAGCCTATTCTTTCTTAACCCCAGCAAATTACATGCTTGCCCCTGGTAGGTAGACTGGCCTTCCCAAGCCCATTTTCTCATAGCCCCAGCAAATTACTTGCTTATACCTGGAAGGTCGACCGGCCTTCCTGAGCCAATTCTCTGATATCCCAAGCCATTTCTCTAATAGCCCCAGTATATTACTTGCTTGCCCCTGGTAGGTAGACAGGCCTTCCCATGCCTTTTCTCTCATAGCCCCTGCAAATTACTTGCTTATACCTGGTAGGTCGACTGGCATTCCCGAGCCAATTCTCTTATATCCCAAGCCAATTCTCTAATAACCCCAGAAAATTGCTTGCTTGCCCCTGGTAGGTAGACTGGCCTTCCCAAGCCTTTTCTCTCTTAGCCAAAGCCCATGACTTTTTTGCACCTGGTAGGTAGACTGCCCTTCCCAAGCCTAGTCTCTCATAGCCCCAGCAAATTACTTGCTTATACCTGGTAGGTCGACTGGCATTCCCGAGCCAATTCTCTAGTATCCCAAGCCAAATCTCTAATAGCCCCAGTATATTACTTGCTTGCCCTGTTTGGTAGACAGGCCTTCCCAAGCCTTTTCTCTCATAGCCCCTGCAAATTACTTGCTTGTACCCTGGTAGGTACACTGGCCTTCCCAAGCCTATTCTTTCAAGGCCACAGCAAATTACTTGCTTGCCCCTGGTAGGTAGACAGGCCTTCCCAAGCCTATTCTGTAATAAACCCAGCTAATTACTTGCTTGCCCCTGGTAGGTAGACAGGCCTTCCCAAGCCTTTTTGTCTCATAGCCGCTGCAAAGTACTTGCTTGCCCCTGGTAGGTAGACAGGCCTTCCCAAGCCTATTCTCTCATAGCCACAGCCAATGACTTACTTGAACCTGGTAGGTAGACTGGCCTTCCCAAGCCAGTTCTGTTATATATAGCCCAAGCCAATTCTCTGTTAGCCCAAGCCAATTCTCTAATAGCCGTAGCACATTACTTGCTTGCCCCTGGTAGGTAGACTAGTCTACCCAAGCCTATTCTTTCATAGCAACAGCCCATGACTTACATCTCCCTGATAGGTAGAGAGGCCTTCCCAAGCCAATTCTCTAATAGCCGCAGCACATTACTTGTTTGCCCCTGGTAGGTAGACAGGCCTTCCCAAGCATATTCTCTCATAGCCCCTGCAAATTACTTGCTTGTTCCCTGGTAGGTAGACTGGCCTTCCCAAGCCTATTCTTTCAGAGCCTCAGCAAATTACTTGCTTGCCCCTGGTAGGTAGACTGGCCTTCCCGAGCCAATTCTCTTATATCCCAAGCCAATTCTCTTATAGATCAGCACCATCTACTCCACTCGCTGTTTGAGAAGAGTGCACAACATCCTGCGAGACCAGCACCATCCTGCTCACAGTCTTTTCTACCTGCTGCCCTCAGGGAGAAGGTACAGGTCCATACAGGCCAGAACATCACGACTGTCCAACAGTCTGTACCCACAGGCTGTGAGGCTACTGAACTCTGCCCCTCTCCCCTCTCTGACCCCCTCTTACGGACAATAATCCACATCCACCAACAACAATAACTCTGAGCTGGTTTGCATTGTTGCAGTATGTCACTATCCACTATTTCCTCCTCCCTGACACTTAACCATTGGTTGACAACCAGTAGGCTGTACTTGATTATACTTGATTAACTTATCTGGGTTTTGCACTGATTTTTGCCTGTTTTCAACTGGTATAATTTTGCTCTGCACTTTAGCACTGACACGACCACATGCTGCTGTTAAATCTTTGCTGTACATATGTCCAAAACTGTGTCAATGTTTACACTTGGTACTGATGGGTATTTATTTTATGGGTTTGCACTTTGCACTTTACCAACTTAGCTGTATGAGCTGGATGGATGCTCCAAACAAAGTTTCGTTGTGCTTTTTTTGTAACAATGACAATAAATATTCTGAATCTGAATCTGAATCTTATAGCTCATGAACATTACTTGCTTGCCCCTGTTAGGTGTACAGGCCTTCCCAAGTCTATTCTGTAACAGCCCCATTAAATTACTTGCTTATACCTGGTAGGTCGACTGTCCTTCCCAAGCCAATTCTCTTATATCCCAAGCCAATTCTCTAATAGCCCCAGCCCATTAATTACTTGCCCCACATAGGTAGTAGACAGGCCTTCCCAAGCCTTCTCTTTCATAGCCCCTGCAAATTGCTTGCTTATCCTCGGTAGGTCGACTGGCCTTCCCGAGCCAATTCTCTTATATCCCAAGCCAATGACCATGACCATTACTTTTTTGTCCGTGGCAGGTAGGTAGGCCGTCCCAAGCCTTTTCTCTCATAGCCCCAGCAAATTACTTGCTTGCCCCTGGTATGTAGACTGGCCTTCCCAAGCCTATTCTCTCATAGCCCCAGCAAATTACTTGCTTATACCTGGTAGGTAGACTGGCCTTCCCAAGCCTATTCTCTCTTAGCCCCAGCAAACTACTTGCTTATCCGCGGTAAGTCGACTGGCCTTCCCGAGCCAATTTTGTTATATCCCAAGCCAATTCTCTAACAGCCCAAGCACACTACTTGCCCCTTGTATGTAGACAGGCCTTCCCATGCCTATTCTTTCATAGCCACAGCAAATTACTTGCTTGCCCCCGGTAGGTAGAAAGGCCTTCCCAAGCCTGTTCTCTCATAGCCCCAGCACATTACTTTCTTGCCCCTGGTAGGTCGACTGGCCTTCCCGAGCCAATTCTCTTATATCCCAAGCCAATTATCTGATAGCCCCAGCACATTACTTGCTTGCCCCTGGTAGGTAGACTGGCCTTCCCAAGCCTATTCTCTCATAACCCCAGCACATTACTTTCTTGCCCCTGGTAGGTCGACTGGCCTTCCCGAGCCAATTCTCTTATATCCCAAGCCTATTCTCTCACAGCCCATGACCATTACTTGCTTGCCCCTGGTAGGTAGACAGGCCTCCCCAAACCTATTCTCTCATAGCCCCAGCAAATTACTTTCTTGCCCCTGGTAGGTCGACTGGCCTTCCCGAGCCAATTCTCTTATATCCCAAGCCTATTCTTTCATAGCCCCAGCAAATTACTTGCTTGCCCCTGGTATGTAGACTGGCCTTCCCAAGCCAATTCTCTAATAGCCCAAGCACATTACTTGCCCCTTGTAGGTAGACAGGCCTTGCCATGCCTATTCTTTCATAGCCACAGCAAATTACTTGCTTGCCCCTGGTATGTAGACTGGCCTTCCTAAGCCTATTCTTTCATAAGCCCAGCAAATTACTTGCATGCCCCCGGTAGGTAAACTGGCCTTCCCAAGCCTATTCTCTCATAGCCCCAGCAAATTACTTGCTTGCCCCTGGTATGTAGACTGGCCTTCCCAAGCCTTTACTTTCATAAGCCCAGCAAATTACTTGCATGCCCCCGGTAGGTAAACTGGCCTTCCCAAGCCTATTCTCTCATAGCCCCAGCAAATTACTTGCTTGCCCCTGGGAGGGAGACTGGCCTTCCCAAGCTTATTCTTTGATAAGCCCAGCAAATTACTTGCATGCCCCCGGTAGGTAAACTGGCCTTCCCAAGCCTATTCTCTAATAGCCCCAGAAAATTACTTGCTTTTACCTGGTAGGTCGACTGGCCTTCCTGAGCCAATTCTCTTAAATCCCAAGCCAATTCTCTAATAGCCCCAGCACATTACTTGCTTGCCCCTATTAGGTAGACAGGCCTTCCCAAGCTTCTTCTGTAATAGCCTCAGCAAATTAATTGCTTATACCTGGTCGGTAGACTTGCCTTCACATGCCTGTTCTCTCATAGCCCCAGCAAATTACTTTCTTGCACCTGGTAGGTCGAATGGCCTACCCGAGCCAATTCTCTTATATCCAAAGCCAATTCTCTCAAAGCCCATGACCATTACTTGCTTGCCCCTGGTCGGTAGACAGGCCTCCCCAAACCTATTCTCTCATAGCCCCAGCAAATTACTTGCTTGCCCCTGGTAGGTCGACTGGCCTTCCCGAGCCAATTCTCTTATATCCCAAGCCAATTCTCTTATAGCCCATGAACATTACTTACTTGCCCCTGGTTTGTAGACAGGCCTTCCCAAGCCTTTTCTCTCATAGCCCCTGCAAATTACTTGCTTATCCTCGGTAAGGCGACTGGCCTTACCGAGCCAATTCTCTTATATCCCAAGCCTATTCTGTAATAGCCCCAGCACATTACTTGCTTGCCCCTGGTAGGTAGACTGGCCTTCCCAAGCCTATTCTCTCATAACCCCAGCACATTACTTTCTTGCCCCTGGTAGGTCGACTGGCCTTCCCGAGCCAATTCTCTTATATCCCAAGCCTATTCTCTCACAGCCCATGACCATTACTTGCTTGCCCCTGGTAGGTAGACAGGCCTCCCCAAACCTATTCTCTCATAGCCCCAGCAAATTACTTTCTTGCCCCTGGTAGGTCGACTGGCCTTCCCGAGCCAATTCTCTTATGTCCCAAGCCTATTCTTTCATAGCCCCAGCAAATTACTTGCTTGCCCCTGGTATGTAGACTGGCATTCCCAAGCCAATTCTCTAATAGCCCAAGCACATTACTTGCCCCTTGTAGGTAGACAGGCCTTCCCATGCCTATTCTCTCACAGCCCAGAAAATTTATTGCTTATACCTGTGAGGTCGACTGGCCTTCCCGAGGCAATTCTCTTATATCCCAAGCCAATTCTCTCATAGCCCATGACCATTACTTGCTTGCCCCTGGTAGGTAGACAGGCCTGCCCAAGCCTTTTCTCTCAGAGCCCAAATAAATTACTTGCTTGCCCCTGGTAGGTAGACTGGCCTTCCCAAGCCTATTCTCTTATAGCCCCAGAAAATTACTTGCTTATATCTAGTAGGTCGACTGGCCTTCCCGATCCAATTCTCTTAAATCCCAAGCCAATTCTGTAATAGCCCCAGCACATTACTTGCTTGCCCCTGGTAGGTCGACTGGCCTTCCCAAGCCTATTCTTTCATAGCCCCAGCAAATTACTTGCTTGCACCTGGTATGTAGACTGGCCTTCCCAAGCCTATTCTCTCATAGCCCCAGCAAATTACTTGATCATACCTGGTAAGTAGACTGTTTTTCCCAAGCCCATTCTCTCATAGCCCCAGCAAATTACTTGCTTATCCTCGGTAAGTCGACTGGCCTTCCCGAGCCAATTCTCTTATATCCCAAGCCAATTCTCTGATAGCCCCAGCACATTACTTGCTTGCCCCTGGTAGGTAGACAGGCCTTCCCAAGCCTATTCTTTCATAGCCCAAGCAAATTACTTGCTTGCCCCTGGTATGTAGACTGGCCTTCCCAAGCCGATTCTCTCATAGCTCCTAGCAAATTACTTGCTTATACCTGGTAGGTAGACTGGCCTTCCCAAGCTTATTCTCTCATAGCCCCAGCAAATTACTTGCTTATTCTCATTAAGTCGACTGGCCTTCCCGAGCCAATTTTCTTATATCCCAAGCAAATTCTCTGATAGCCCAGGCACATTACTTGCTTGCCCTTGGTAGGTAGACAGGCCTTCCGAAGCCTATTCTCTCATAGCCCCAGCAAATTACTTGCTTATACCTGGTAGATCGACTGGCCTTTCCGAGCCAATTCCCTTATATCCCAAGCCAATTCTCACATATCCCAAACCAATTTTCTCATAGCCCATGACCATTACTTTCTTGCCCCTGGTAGGTCGACTGGCCTTCCCGAGCCAATTCTCTAATAGCCCCTGCAAATTGCTTGCCTGCTCCTGGTAGTTAGACTGGCCTTCCCAAGCCTATTATCTCATAGCCCCAGCAAATTACTTGCCTATACCTGGTAGGTCAACTGGCCTTCCCGAGCCAATTCTCTGATATCCCAAGCCAATTCTCTGATAGCCCCAGCAAATTACTTGCTTGAACCTGATAGGTAGACTGGCCTTCCCAAGCCTATTCTCTTATAGGCCAGCCCATGACTTGCTTTCCCCTGGCAGGTAGACTGGGCTTCCCAACACTATTCTCTCATAGCACCAGCAAATTACTTTTGATGATAACTCCCAAAGCGCTGCGCAGAAGTCAACCAAACTTCACCCAATAGTGTATTTTATCACAATCTAGTAGTTACATTTGGAAATTTGGTTCTAGGACATTTGGTTTGAGCGCAATCCTCACACTTAGTTAAAAAAAGTCATTTAAGCCTTTTCACAGTGAGATCTACGCGATATGGCCGAGAAATGTAATTTTGATGTTAACTCCCAAACCGCTTCGCGGAAGTCAACCAAACTTCACCCAATAGTGTATTGTATCACAATCTAGTAGTTACATGTGGAAATTTGGTTCTCGGACATTTGGTTTGAGCGCAATCCTCAAACTTAGTTAAAAAAAAGTCATTTAAGCCTTTTCACAGTGAGATCTACACGATATGGACGAGAAATGTAATTTTGATGTTAACTCCCAAACCGCTGCGCAGAAGTGAACTAAACTTCACCCAATAGTGTATTGTATCACAATCTCGTAGTTACATGTGGAAATTTGGTTCTATGACATTTGATTTGAGCGCAATCCTCAAACTTAATTAAAAAAAAGTCATTTAAGCCTTTTCACAGTGAGATCTACGCGATATGGCCGAGAAATGTAATTTTGATGTTCACTCCATAACCGCTGCGCAGAAGTCAACCAAACTTCACCCAATAGTGTATTGTATCACAATCTAGTAGTTACATTTGGAAATTTCGTTCTAGGACATTTGGTTTGAGCGCAATCATCAAACTTAATTAAAAAAGTCATTTAAGCCTTTTCACAGTGAGATCTATGCGATATGGCCGAGAAATGTAATTTTGATGTTAACTCCCAAACCGCTGCGCAGAAGTCAACCAAACTTCACCCAGTCGTGTATTGTATCACAATTTAGTAGTTACATGTGGAAATTTGGTTCTAGGACATTTGATTTGAGCGCAATTCTCCAACTTAGGTCAAAAAAGCCATTTAAGCCTTTTCACAGTGAGATCTATGCGATATGGCCGAGAAGTGTAATTTTGATGTTAACTCCCAAACCGCTGCGCAGAAGTCAACCAAACTTCACCCAATTGTGTATTTTATCACAATCTAGTAGTTACATTTGGAAATTTAGTTTTAGGACATTTGGTTTGAGCGCAATCTTCAAACTTAATTAAAAAAAGTCATTTAAGCCTTTTCACAGTGAGATCTATGCGATATGGCCGAGAAATGTAATTTTGATGTTCACTCCCAAACCGCTGCGCAGAAGTCAACCAAACTTCACCCAATAGTGTATTGTATCACAATCTAGTAGTTACATGTGGAAATTTGGTTCTAGGACATTTGATTTGAGCGCAATTCTCAAACTTAGGTCAAAAATGCCATTTAAGCCTTTTCACAGTGAGATCTATGCGATATGCCCGAGAAATGTAATTTTGATGTTAACTCCCAAACCGCTGCGCAGAAGTCAACCAAACTTCACCCAATAGTGTATTTTATCATAGTCTGTTAGTTACATTTAGAAATTTAGTTCTAGGACATTTGGTTTGAGCGCAATCTTCAAACTTAATTAAAAAAAGTCATTTAAGCCTTTTCACAGTGAGATCTATGCGATATGGCCGAGAAATGTAATTTTGATGTTAACTCCCAAACCGCTGCGCAGAAGTCAACCAAACTTCACCCAATAGTGTATTTTATCACAATCTAGTAGTTACATTTGGAAATTTCGTTCTAGGACATTTGGTTTGAGCGCAATCCTCAAACTTAGTTAAAAAAAAGTCATTTAAGCCTTTTCACAGTGAGATCTACACGATATGGACGAGAAATGTAATTTTGATGTTAACTCCCAAACCGCTGCGCAGAAGTGAACTAAACTTCACCCAATAGTGTATTGTATCACAATCTCGTAGTTACATGTGGAAATTTGGTTCTATGACATTTGATTTGAGCGCAATCCTCAAACTTAATTAAAAAAAAGTCATTTAAGCCTTTTCACAGTGAGATCTACACGATATGGACGAGAAATGTAATTTTGATGTTAACTCCCAAACCGCTGCGCAGAAGTGAACTAAACTTCACCCAATAGTGTATTGTATCACAATCTCGTAGTTACATGTGGAAATTTGGTTCTATGACATTTGATTTGAGCGCAATCCTCAAACTTAATTAAAAAAAAGTCATTTAAGCCTTTTCACAGTGAGATCTACGCGATATGGCCGAGAAATGTAATTTTGATGTTCACTCCCAAACCGCTGCGCAGAAGTCAACCAAACTTCACCCATTAGTGTATTGTATCACAATCTAGTAGTTACATATGGAAATTTGGTTTTAGGACATTTGATTTGAGCGCAATCCTCAAACTTAGGTCAAAAAAGCCATTTAAGCCTTTTCACAGTGAGATCTATGCGATATGGCCGAGAAATGTAATTTTGATGTTAACTCCCAAACCGCTGCGCAAAAGTCAACCAAACTTCACCCAATAGTGTATTTTATCACAATCTAGTAGTTACATTTAGAAATTTAGTTTTAGGACATTTGGTTTGAGCGCAATCTTCAAACTTAATTAAAAAAAGTCATTTAAGCCTTTTCACAGTGAGATCTATGCGATATGGCCGAGAAATGTAATTTTGATGTTCACTCCCAAACCGCTGCGCAGAAGTCAACCAAACTTCACCCATTAGTGTATTGTATCACAATCTAGTAGTTACATGTGGAAATGTGGTTCTAGGACATTTGATTTGAGCGCAATCTTCAAACTTAATTAAAAAAAGTCATTTAAGCCTTTTCACAGTGAGATCTATGCGATATGGCCGAGAAATGTAATTTTGATGTTAACTCCCAAACCGCTGCGCAGAAGTAAACCAAACTTCACCCAATAGTGTATTGTATCACAGTCTAGTAGTTACATGTGGAAATTTGGTTCTAGGACAATTGATTTGAGCGCAATCCTCAAACTTAGGTCAAAAAAGCCATTTAAGCCTTTTCACAGTGAGATCTATGCTATATGGCCGAGAAATGTAATTTTGATGTTAACTCCCAAACCGCTGCGCAGAAGTAAACCAAACTTCACCCAATAGTGTATTTTATCACAATCTAGTAGTTACATTTAGAAATTTAGTTTTAGGACATTTGGTTTGAGCGCAATCTTCAAACTTAATTAAAAAAAAGTCATTTAAGCCTTTTCACAGTGAGATCTATGCGATATGGCCGAGAAATGTAATTTTTATGTTCACTCCCAAACCGCTGCGCAGAAGTCAACCAAACTTCACCCATTAGTGTATTGTATCACAATCTAGTAGTTACATGTGGAAATGTGGTTCTAGGACATTTGATTTGAGCGCAATTCTCCAACTTAGGTCAAAAAAGCCATTTAAGCCTTTTCACAGTGGGATCTATGCGATATGGCCGAGAAGTGTAATTTTGATGTTAACTCCCAAACCGCTGCGCAGAAGTCAACCAAACTTCACCCAATTGTGTATTTTATCACAATCTAGTAGTTACATTTGGAAATTTAGTTTTAGGACATTTGGTTTGAGCGCAATCTTCAAACTTAATTAAAAAAAGTCATTTAAGCCTTTTCACAGTGAGATCTATGCGATATGGCCGAGAAATGTAATTTTGATGTTCACTCCCAAACCGCTGCGCAGAAGTCAACCAAACTTCACCCAATAGTGTATTGTATCACAATTTATTAGTTACATGTGGAAATTTGGTTCTAGGACATTTGATTTGAGCGCAATTCTCAAACTTAGGTCAAAAATGCCATTTAAGCCTTTTCACAGTGAGATCTATGCGATATGGCCGAGAAATGTAATTTTGATGTTAACTCCCAAACCGCTGCGCAGAAGTCAACCAAACTTCACCCAATAGTGTATTTTATCACAATCTAGTAGTTACATTTGGAAATTTAGTTTTAGGACATTTGGTTTGAGCGCAATCTTCAAACTTAGGTCAAAAAAGCCATTTAAGCCTTTTCACAGTGAGATCTATGCGATATGGCTGAGAAATGTAATTTTGATGTTAACTCCCAAACCGCTGCGCAGAAGTCAACCAAACTTCACCCAATAGTGTATTTTATCATAGTCTAGTAGTTACATTTGGAAATTTAGTTCTAGGACATTTGGTTTGAGCGCAATCATCAAACTTAGGTCAAAAAAGCCATTTAAGCCTTTTCACAGTGAGATCTATGCGATATGGCTGAGAAATGTAATTTTGATGTTAACTCCCAAACCGCTGCGCAGAAGTCAACCAAACTTCACCCAATAGTGTATTTTATCATAGTCTAGTAGTTACATTTGGAAATTTAGTTCTAGGACATTTGGTTTGAGCGCAATCATCAAACTTAGGTCAAAAAAGCCATTTAAGCCTTTTCACAGTGAGATCTATGCGATATGGCTGAGAAATGTAATTTTGATGTTAACTCCCAAACCGCTGCGCAGAAGTCAACCAAACTTCACCCAATAGTGTATTGTATCACAATTTATTAGTTACATGTGGAAATTTGGTTCTAGGACATTTGATTTGAGCGCAATTCTCAAACTTAGGTCAAAAAAGCCATTTAAGCCTTTTCACAGTGAGATCTATGCGATATGGCCGAGAAATGTAATTTTGATGTTAACTCCCAAACCGCTGCGCAGAAGTCAACCAAACTTCACCCAATAGTGTATTTTATCTCAATCTAGTAGTTACATTTAGAAATTTAGTTCTAGGACATTTGGTTTGAGCGCAATCTTCAAACTTAATTAAAAAAAGTCATTTAAGCCTTTTCACAGTGAGATCTATGCGATATGGCCGAGAAATGTAATTTTGATGTTAACTCCCAAACCGCTGCGCAGAAGTCAACCAAACTTCACCCAATAGTGTATTGTATCACATTCTAGTAGTTACATTTGAAAATTTCGTTCTAGGACATTTGGTTTGAGCGCAATCATTAAACTTAGGTCAAAAAAGCCATTTAAGCCTTTTCACAGTGAGATCTATGCGATATGGCCGAGAAATGTAATTTTGATGTTAACTCCCAAACCGCTGCGCAGAAGTCAACCAAACTTCACCCAATTGTGTATTTTATCACAATCTAGTAGTTACATTTGGAAATTTAGTTTTAGGACATTTGGTTTGAGCGCAATCTTCAAACTTAATTAAAAAAAGTCATTTAAGCCTTTTCACAGTGAGATCAATGCGATATGGCCGAGAAATGTAATTTTGATGTTCACTCCCAAACCGCTGCGCAGAAGTCAACCAAACTTCAACCAATAGTGTATTGTATCACAATCTAGTAGTTACATGTGGAAATTTGGTTCTAGGACATTTGATTTGAGCGCAATCCTCAAACTTAGGTCAAAAAAGCCATTTAAGCCTTTTCACAGTGAGATCTATGCGATATGGCCGAGAAATGTAATTTTGATGTTAACTCCCAAACCGCTGCGCAGAAGTCAACCAAACTTCACCCAATAGTGTATTGTATCACAATTTATTAGTTACATGTGGAAATTTGGTTCTAGGACATTTGATTTGAGCGCAATTCTCAAACTTAGGTCAAAAATGCCATTTAAGCCTTTTCACAGTGAGATCTATGCGATATGGCCGAGAAATGTAATTTTGATGTTAACTCCCAAACCGCTGCGCAGAAGTCAACCAAACTTCACCCAATAGTGTATTTTATCACAATCTAGTAGTTACATTTGGAAATTTAGTTTTAGGACATTTGGTTTGAGCGCAATCTTCAAACTTAGGTCAAAAAAGCCATTTAAGCCTTTTCACAGTGAGATCTATGCGATATGGCTGAGAAATGTAATTTTGATGTTAACTCCCAAACCGCTGCGCAGAAGTCAACCAAACTTCACCCAATAGTGTATTTTATCATAGTCTAGTAGTTACATTTGGAAATTTAGTTCTAGGACATTTGGTTTGAGCGCAATCATCAAACTTAGGTCAAAAAAGCCATTTAAGCCTTTTCACAGTGAGATCTATGCGATATGGCCGAGAAATGTAATTTTGATGTTAACTCCCAAACCGCTGCGCAGAAGTCAACCAAACTTCACCCAATAGTGTATTGTATCACAATTTATTAGTTACATGTGGAAATTTGGTTCTAGGACATTTGATTTGAGCGCAATTCTCAAACTTAGGTCAAAAAAGCCATTTAAGCCTTTTCACAGTGAGATCTATGCGATATGGCCGAGAAATGTAATTTTGATGTTAACTCCCAAACCGCTGCGCAGAAGTCAACCAAACTTCACCCAATAGTGTATTTTATCTCAATCTAGTAGTTACATTTAGAAATTTAGTTCTAGGACATTTGGTTTGAGCGCAATCTTCAAACTTAATTAAAAAAAGTCATTTAAGCCTTTTCACAGTGAGATCTATGCGATATGGCCGAGAAATGTAATTTTGATGTTAACTCCCAAACCGCTGCGCAGAAGTCAACCAAACTTCACCCAATAGTGTATTGTATCACATTCTAGTAGTTACATTTGAAAATTTCGTTCTAGGACATTTGGTTTGAGCGCAATCATTAAACTTAGGTCAAAAAAGCCATTTAAGCCTTTTCACAGTGAGATCTATGCGATATGGCCGAGAAATGTAATTTTGATGTTAACTCCCAAACCGCTGCGCAGAAGTCAACCAAACTTCACCCAATAGTGTATTGTATCACATTCTAGTAGTTACATTTGAAAATTCCGTTCTAGGACATTTGGTTTGAGCGCAATTATTAAACTTAGGTCAAAAAAGCCATTTAAGCCTTTTCACAGTGAGATCTATGCGATATGGCCGAGAAATGTAATTTTGATGTTAACTCCCAAACCGCTGCGCAGAAGTAAACCAAACTTCACCCATTAGTGTATTGTATCACAATCTAGTAGTTACATGTAGAAATTTCGTTCTAGGACATTTGATTTGAGCGCAATCCTCAAACTTAGGTCAAAAAAGCCATTTAAGCCTTTTCACAGTGAGATCTATGCGATATGGCCGAGAAATGTAATTTTGATGTTAACTCCCAAACCGCTGCGCAGAAGTCAACTAAACTTCACCCAATAGTGTATTGTATCACATTCTAGTAGTTACATTTGAAAATTTCGTTCTAGGACATTTGGTTTGAGCGCAATCATTAAACTTAATTAAAAAAGTCATTTAAGCCTTTTCACAGTGAGATCTATGCGATATGGCCGAGAAATGTAATTTTGATGTTAACTCCCAAACCGCTGCGCAGAAGTCAACCAAACTTCACCCAATAGTGTATTGTATCACAATCTAGTAGTTACATTTCAAAATTTTGTTCTAGGACATTTTGTTTGAACGCAATCATCAAACTTAATTAAAAAAGTCATTTAAGCCTTTTCACAGTGAGATCTATGCGATATGGCCGAGAAATGTAATTTTGATGTTAACTCCCAAACCGCTGCGCAGAAGTCAACCAAACTTCACCCAATAGTGTATTGTATCACAATCTAGTAGTTACATTTGAAAATTTTGTTCTAGGACATTTTGTTTGAGCGCAATCCTCAAACTTAGGTCAAAAAAGCCATTTAAGCCTTTTCACAGTGAGATCTATGCGATATGGCCGAGAAATGTAATTTTGATGTTAACTCCCAAACCGCTGCGCAGAAGTCAACCAAACTTCACCCAATAGTGTATTGTATCACATTCTAGTAGTTACATTTGAAAATTTCGTTCTAGGACATTTGGTTTGAGCGCAATCATTAAACTTAGGTCAAAAAAGCCATTTAAGCCTTTTCACAGTGAGATCTATGCGATATGGCCGAGAAATGTAATTTTGATGTTAACTCCCAAACCGCTGCGCAGAAGTAAACCAAACTTCACCCATTAGTGTATTGTATCACAATCTAGTAGTTACATGTGGAAATTTGGTTCTAGGACAATTGATTTGAGCGCAATCCTCAAACTTAGGTCAAAAAAGCCATTTAAGCCTTTTCACAGTGAGATCTATGCGATATGGCCGAGAAATGCAATTTTGATGTTAACTCCCAAACCGCTGCGCAGAAGTCAACCAAACTTCACCCAATAGTGTATTGTATCACATTCTAGTAGTTACATTTGAAAATTTCGTTCTAGGACATTTGGTTTGAGCGCAATTATTAAACTTAGGTCAAAAAAGCCATTTAAGCCTTTTCACAGTGAGATCTATGCGATATGGCCGAGAAATGTAATTTTGATGTTAACTCCCAAACCGCTGCGCAGAAGTCAACCAAACTTCACCCAATAGTGTATTGTATCACATTCTAGTAGTTACATTTGAAAATTTCGTTCTAGGACATTTGGTTTGAGCGCAATCATTAAACTTAGGTCAAAAAAGCCATTTAAGCCTTTTCACAGTGAGATCTATGCGATATGGCCGAGAAATGTAATTTTGATGTTAACTCCCAAACCGCTGCGCAGAAGTCAACCAAACTTCACCCAATAGTGTATTGTATCACAATCTAGTAGTTACATTTGAAAATTTTGTTCTAGGACATTTTGTTTGAACACAATCATCAAACTTAATTAAAAAAGTCATTTAAGCCTTTTCACAGTGAGATCTATGCGATATGGCCGAGAAATGTAATTTTGATGTTAACTCCCAAACCGCTGCGCAGAAGTCAACCAAACTTCACCCATTAGTGTATTGTATCACAATCTAGTAGTTACATGTGGAAATTTGGTTATAGGACATTTGATTTGAGCGCAATCCTCAAACTTAGGTCAAAAAAGCCATTTAAGCCTTTTCACAGTGAGATCTATGCGATATGGCCGAGAAATGTAATTTTGATGTTAACTCCCAAACCGCTGCGCAGAAGTCAACCAAACTTCACCCAATAGTGTATTTTATCACAATCTAGTAGTTACATTTGGAAATTTAGTTCTAGGACATTTGATTTGAGCGCAATCTTCAAACTTAATTAAAAAAAGTCATTTAAGCCTTTTCACAGTGAGATCTATGCGATATGGCCGAGAAATGTAATTTTGATGTTAACTCCCAAACCGCTGCGCAGAAGTCAACCAAACTTCACCCAATAGTGTATTTTATCATAGTCTAGTAGTTACATTTGGAAATTTAGTTCTAGGACATTTGGTTTGAGCGCAATCATCAAACTTAGGTCAAAAAAGCCATTTAAGCCTTTTCACAGTGAGATCTATGCGATATGGCTGAGAAATGTAATTTTGATGTTAACTCCCAAACCGCTGCGCAGAAGTCAACCAAACTTCACCCAATAGTGTATTTTATCATAGTCTAGTAGTTACATTTGGAAATTTAGTTCTAGGACATTTGGTTTGAGCGCAATCATCAAACTTAGGTCAAAAAAGCCATTTAAGCCTTTTCACAGTGAGATCTATGCGATATGGCTGAGAAATGTAATTTTGATGTTAACTCCCAAACCGCTGCGCAGAAGTCAACCAAACTTCACCCAATAGTGTATTGTATCACAATTTATTAGTTACATGTGGAAATTTGGTTCTAGGACATTTGATTTGAGCGCAATTCTCAAACTTAGGTCAAAAAAGCCATTTAAGCCTTTTCACAGTGAGATCTATGCGATATGGCCGAGAAATGTAATTTTGATGTTAACTCCCAAACCGCTGCGCAGAAGTCAACCAAACTTCACCCAATAGTGTATTTTATCTCAATCTAGTAGTTACATTTAGAAATTTAGTTCTAGGACATTTGGTTTGAGCGCAATCTTCAAACTTAATTAAAAAAAGTCATTTAAGCCTTTTCACAGTGAGATCTATGCGATATGGCCGAGAAATGTAATTTTGATGTTAACTCCCAAACCGCTGCGCAGAAGTCAACCAAACTTCACCCAATAGTGTATTGTATCACATTCTAGTAGTTACATTTGAAAATTTCGTTCTAGGACATTTGGTTTGAGCGCAATCATTAAACTTAGGTCAAAAAAGCCATTTAAGCCTTTTCACAGTGAGATCTATGCGATATGGCCGAGAAATGTAATTTTGATGTTAACTCCCAAACCGCTGCGCAGAAGTCAACCAAACTTCACCCAATTGTGTATTTTATCACAATCTAGTAGTTACATTTGGAAATTTAGTTTTAGGACATTTGGTTTGAGCGCAATCTTCAAACTTAATTAAAAAAAGTCATTTAAGCCTTTTCACAGTGAGATCAATGCGATATGGCCGAGAAATGTAATTTTGATGTTCACTCCCAAACCGCTGCGCAGAAGTCAACCAAACTTCAACCAATAGTGTATTGTATCACAATCTAGTAGTTACATGTGGAAATTTGGTTCTAGGACATTTGATTTGAGCGCAATCCTCAAACTTAGGTCAAAAAAGCCATTTAAGCCTTTTCACAGTGAGATCTATGCGATATGGCCGAGAAATGTAATTTTGATGTTAACTCCCAAACCGCTGCGCAGAAGTCAACCAAACTTCACCCAATAGTGTATTGTATCACAATTTATTAGTTACATGTGGAAATTTGGTTCTAGGACATTTGATTTGAGCGCAATTCTCAAACTTAGGTCAAAAATGCCATTTAAGCCTTTTCACAGTGAGATCTATGCGATATGGCCGAGAAATGTAATTTTGATGTTAACTCCCAAACCGCTGCGCAGAAGTCAACCAAACTTCACCCAATAGTGTATTTTATCACAATCTAGTAGTTACATTTGGAAATTTAGTTTTAGGACATTTGGTTTGAGCGCAATCTTCAAACTTAGGTCAAAAAAGCCATTTAAGCCTTTTCACAGTGAGATCTATGCGATATGGCTGAGAAATGTAATTTTGATGTTAACTCCCAAACCGCTGCGCAGAAGTCAACCAAACTTCACCCAATAGTGTATTTTATCATAGTCTAGTAGTTACATTTGGAAATTTAGTTCTAGGACATTTGGTTTGAGCGCAATCATCAAACTTAGGTCAAAAAAGCCATTTAAGCCTTTTCACAGTGAGATCTATGCGATATGGCCGAGAAATGTAATTTTGATGTTAACTCCCAAACCGCTGCGCAGAAGTCAACCAAACTTCACCCAATAGTGTATTGTATCACAATTTATTAGTTACATGTGGAAATTTGGTTCTAGGACATTTGATTTGAGCGCAATTCTCAAACTTAGGTCAAAAAAGCCATTTAAGCCTTTTCACAGTGAGATCTATGCGATATGGCCGAGAAATGTAATTTTGATGTTAACTCCCAAACCGCTGCGCAGAAGTCAACCAAACTTCACCCAATAGTGTATTTTATCTCAATCTAGTAGTTACATTTAGAAATTTAGTTCTAGGACATTTGGTTTGAGCGCAATCTTCAAACTTAATTAAAAAAAGTCATTTAAGCCTTTTCACAGTGAGATCTATGCGATATGGCCGAGAAATGTAATTTTGATGTTAACTCCCAAACCGCTGCGCAGAAGTCAACCAAACTTCACCCAATAGTGTATTGTATCACATTCTAGTAGTTACATTTGAAAATTTCGTTCTAGGACATTTGGTTTGAGCGCAATCATTAAACTTAGGTCAAAAAAGCCATTTAAGCCTTTTCACAGTGAGATCTATGCGATATGGCCGAGAAATGTAATTTTGATGTTAACTCCCAAACCGCTGCGCAGAAGTCAACCAAACTTCACCCAATAGTGTATTGTATCACATTCTAGTAGTTACATTTGAAAATTCCGTTCTAGGACATTTGGTTTGAGCGCAATTATTAAACTTAGGTCAAAAAAGCCATTTAAGCCTTTTCACAGTGAGATCTATGCGATATGGCCGAGAAATGTAATTTTGATGTTAACTCCCAAACCGCTGCGCAGAAGTAAACCAAACTTCACCCATTAGTGTATTGTATCACAATCTAGTAGTTACATGTAGAAATTTCGTTCTAGGACATTTGATTTGAGCGCAATCCTCAAACTTAGGTCAAAAAAGCCATTTAAGCCTTTTCACAGTGAGATCTATGCGATATGGCCGAGAAATGTAATTTTGATGTTAACTCCCAAACCGCTGCGCAGAAGTCAACTAAACTTCACCCAATAGTGTATTGTATCACATTCTAGTAGTTACATTTGAAAATTTCGTTCTAGGACATTTGGTTTGAGCGCAATCATTAAACTTAATTAAAAAAGTCATTTAAGCCTTTTCACAGTGAGATCTATGCGATATGGCCGAGAAATGTAATTTTGATGTTAACTCCCAAACCGCTGCGCAGAAGTCAACCAAACTTCACCCAATAGTGTATTGTATCACAATCTAGTAGTTACATTTCAAAATTTTGTTCTAGGACATTTTGTTTGAACGCAATCATCAAACTTAATTAAAAAAGTCATTTAAGCCTTTTCACAGTGAGATCTATGCGATATGGCCGAGAAATGTAATTTTGATGTTAACTCCCAAACCGCTGCGCAGAAGTCAACCAAACTTCACCCAATAGTGTATTGTATCACAATCTAGTAGTTACATTTGAAAATTTTGTTCTAGGACATTTTGTTTGAGCGCAATCCTCAAACTTAGGTCAAAAAAGCCATTTAAGCCTTTTCACAGTGAGATCTATGCGATATGGCCGAGAAATGTAATTTTGATGTTAACTCCCAAACCGCTGCGCAGAAGTCAACCAAACTTCACCCAATAGTGTATTGTATCACATTCTAGTAGTTACATTTGAAAATTTCGTTCTAGGACATTTGGTTTGAGCGCAATCATTAAACTTAGGTCAAAAAAGCCATTTAAGCCTTTTCACAGTGAGATCTATGCGATATGGCCGAGAAATGTAATTTTGATGTTAACTCCCAAACCGCTGCGCAGAAGTAAACCAAACTTCACCCATTAGTGTATTGTATCACAATCTAGTAGTTACATGTGGAAATTTGGTTCTAGGACAATTGATTTGAGCGCAATCCTCAAACTTAGGTCAAAAAAGCCATTTAAGCCTTTTCACAGTGAGATCTATGCGATATGGCCGAGAAATGCAATTTTGATGTTAACTCCCAAACCGCTGCGCAGAAGTCAACCAAACTTCACCCAATAGTGTATTGTATCACATTCTAGTAGTTACATTTGAAAATTTCGTTCTAGGACATTTGGTTTGAGCGCAATTATTAAACTTAGGTCAAAAAAGCCATTTAAGCCTTTTCACAGTGAGATCTATGCGATATGGCCGAGAAATGTAATTTTGATGTTAACTCCCAAACCGCTGCGCAGAAGTCAACCAAACTTCACCCAATAGTGTATTGTATCACATTCTAGTAGTTACATTTGAAAATTTCGTTCTAGGACATTTGGTTTGAGCGCAATCATTAAACTTAGGTCAAAAAAGCCATTTAAGCCTTTTCACAGTGAGATCTATGCGATATGGCCGAGAAATGTAATTTTGATGTTAACTCCCAAACCGCTGCGCAGAAGTCAACCAAACTTCACCCAATAGTGTATTGTATCACAATCTAGTAGTTACATTTGAAAATTTTGTTCTAGGACATTTTGTTTGAACACAATCATCAAACTTAATTAAAAAAGTCATTTAAGCCTTTTCACAGTGAGATCTATGCGATATGGCCGAGAAATGTAATTTTGATGTTAACTCCCAAACCGCTGCGCAGAAGTCAACCAAACTTCACCCATTAGTGTATTGTATCACAATCTAGTAGTTACATGTGGAAATTTGGTTATAGGACATTTGATTTGAGCGCAATCCTCAAACTTAGGTCAAAAAAGCCATTTAAGCCTTTTCACAGTGAGATCTATGCGATATGGCCGAGAAATGTAATTTTGATGTTAACTCCCAAACCGCTGCGCAGAAGTCAACCAAACTTCACCCAATAGTGTATTTTATCACAATCTAGTAGTTACATTTGGAAATTTAGTTCTAGGACATTTGATTTGAGCGCAATCTTCAAACTTAATTAAAAAAAGTCATTTAAGCCTTTTCACAGTGAGATCTATGCGATATGGCCGAGAAATGTAATTTTGATGTTAACTCCCAAACCGCTGCGCAGAAGTCAACCAAACTTCACCCAATAGTGTATTGTATCACATTCTAGTAGTTACATTTGAAAATTTCGTTCTAGGACATTTGGTTTGAGCGCAATCATTAAACTTAGGTCAAAAAAGCCATTTAAGCCTTTTCACAGTGAGATCTATGCGATATGGCCGAGAAATGTAATTTTGATGTTAACTCCCAAACCGCTGCGCAGAAGTCAACCAAACTTCACCCAATAGTGTATTGTATCACAATCTAGTAGTTACATTTGAAAATTTTGTTCTAGGACATTTTGTTTGAACACAATCATCAAACTTAATTAAAAAAGTCATTTAAGCCTTTTCACAGTGAGATCTATGCGATATGGCCGAGAAATGTAATTTTTATGTTATTTCCCAAACCGCTGCGCAGAAGTCAACCAAACTTCACCCATTAGTGTATTGTATCACAATCTAGTAGTTACATGTTTAAATTTGGTTATAGGACATTTGATTTGAGCGCAATCCTCAAACGTAGGTCAAAAAAGCCATTTAAGCCTTTTCACAGTGAGATCTATGCGATATGGCCGAGAAATGTAATTTTGATGTTAACTCCCAAACCGCTGCGCAGAAGTCAACCAAACTTCACCCAATAGTGTATTTTATCACAATCTAGTAGTTACATTTGGAAATTTAGTTCTAGGACATTTGATTTGAGCGCAATCTTCAAACTTAATTAAAAAAAGTCATTTAAGCCTTTTCACAGTTTTATCTATGCGATATGGCCGAGAAATGTAATTTTGATGTTAACTCCCAAACCGCTGCGCAGAAGTCAACCAAACTTCACCCAATAGTGTATTGTATCACATTCTAGTAGTTACATTTGAAAATTTCGTTCTAGGACATTTGATTTGAGCGCAATCATTAAACTTAGGTCAAAAAAGCCATTTAAGCCTTTTCACAGTGAGATCTATGCGATATGGCCGAGAAATGTAATTTTGATGTTAACTCCCAAACCGCTGCGCAGAAGTCAACCAAACTTCACCCAATAGTGTATTGTATCACATTCTAGTAGTTACATTTGAAAATTTCGTTCTAGGACATTTGGTTTGAGCGCAATCATTAAACTTAGGTCAAAAAAGCCATTTAAGCCTTTTCACAGTGAGATCTATGCGATATGGCCGAGAAATGTAATTTTGATGTTAACTCCCAAACCGCTGCGCAGAAGTCAACCAAACTTCACCCAATAGTGTATTGTATCACAATCTAGTAGTTACATTTGAAAATTTTGTTCTAGGAAATTTTGTTTGAGCGCAATCATCAAACTTAATTAAAAAAGTCATTTAAGCCTTTTCACAGTGAGATCTATGCGATATGGCCGAGAAATGTAATTTTGATGTTAACTCCCAAACCGCTGCGCAGAAGTCAACCAAACTTCACCCATTAGTGTATTGTATCACAATCTAGTAGTTACATGTGAAAATTTGGTTCTAGGACATTTGATTTGAGCGCAATCCTCAAACTTAGGTCAAAAAAGCCATTTAAGCCTTTTCACAGTGAGATCTATGCGATATGGCCGAGAAATGTAATTTTGATGTTAACTCCCAAACCGCTGCGCAGAAGTCAACCAAACTTCACCCAATAGTGTATTGTATCACATTCTAGTAGTTACATTTGAAAATTTCGTTCTAGGACATTTGGTTTGAGCGCAATTATTAAACTTAGGTCAAAAAAGCCATTTAAGCCTTTTCACAGTGAGATCTATGCGATATGGCCGAGAAATGTAATTTTGATGTTAACTCCCAAACCGCTGCGCAGAAGTCAACCAAACTTCACCCAATAGTGTATTGTATCACATTCTAGTAGTTACATTTGAAAATTTCGTTCTAGGACATTTGGTTTGAGCGCAATCATTAAACTTAGGTCAAAAAAGCCATTTAAGCCTTTTCACAGTGAGATCTATGCGATATGGCCGAGAAATGTAATTTTGATGTTAACTCCCAAACCGCTGCGCAGAAGTCAACCAAACTTCACCCAATAGTGTATTGTATCACAATCTAGTAGTTACATTTGAAAATTTTGTTCTAGGAAATTTTGTTTGAGCGCAATCATCAAACTTAATTAAAAAAGTCATTTAAGCCTTTTCACAGTGAGATCTATGCGATATGGCCGAGAAATGTAATTTTGATGTTAACTCCCAAACCGCTGCGCAGAAGTCAACCAAACTTCACCCATTAGTGTATTGTATCACAATCTAGTAGTTACATGTGAAAATTTGGTTCTAGGACATTTGATTTGAGCGCAATCCTCAAACTTAGGTCAAAAAACCATTTAAGCCTTTTCACAGTGAGATCTATGCGATATGGCCGAGAAATGTAATTTTGATGTTAACTCCCAAACCGCTGCGCAGAAGTCAACCAAACTTCACCCAATAGTGTATTGTATCACATTCTAGTAGTTACATTTGAAAATTTCGTTCTAGGACATTTGATTTGAGCGCAATCCTCAAACTTAGGTCAAAAAAGCCATTTAAGCCTTTTCACAGTGAGATCTATGCGATATGGCCGAGAAATGTAATTTTGATGTTAACTCCCAAACCGCTGCGCAGAAGTCAACCAAACTTCACCCAATAGTGTATTGTATCATATTCTAGTAGTTACATTTGAAAATTTCGTTCTAGGACATTTGGTTTGAGCGCAATCATTAAACTTAGGTCAAAAAAGCCATTTAAGCCTTTTCACAGTGAGATCTATGCGATATGGCCGAGAAATGTAATTTTGATGTTAACTCCCAAACCGCTGCGCAGAAGTCAACCAAACTTCACCCAATAGTGTATTGTATCACAATCTAGTAGTTACATTTGAAAATTTTGTTCTAGGAAATTTTGTTTGAGCGCAATCATCAAACTTAATTAAAAAAGTCATTTAAGCCTTTTCACAGTGAGATCTATGCGATATGGCCGAGAAATGTAATTTTGATGTTAACTCCCAAACCGCTGCGCAGAAGTCAACCAAACTTCACCCATTAGTGTATTGTATCACAATCTAGTAGTTACATGTGAAAATTTGGTTCTAGGACATTTGATTTGAGCGCAATCCTCAAACTTAGGTCAAAAAAGCCATTTAAGCCTTTTCACAGTGAGATCTATGCGATATGGCCGAGAAATGTAATTTTGATGTTAACTCCCAAACCGCTGCGCAGAAGTCAACCAAACTTCACCCAATAGTGTATTGTATCACATTCTAGTAGTTACATTTGAAAATTTCGTTCTAGGAAATTTGATTTGAGCGCAATCCTCAAACTTAGGTCAAAAAAGCCATTTAAGCCTTTTCACAGTGAGATCTATGCGATATGGCCGAGAAATGTAATTTTGATGTTAACTCCCAAACCGCTGCGCAGAAGTCAACCAAACTTCACCCAATAGTGTATTGTATCACATTCTAGTAGTTACATGTGGAAATTTGGTTCTAGGACATTTGGTTTGAGCGCAATCATTAAACTTAGGTCAAAAAAGCCATTTAAGCCTTTTCACAGTGAGATCTATGCGATATGGCCGAGAAATGTAATTTTGATGTTAACTCCCAAACCGCTGCGCAGAAGTCAACCAAACTTCACCCAATAGTGTATTGTATCACAATCTAGTAGTTACATTTGAAAATTTTGTTCTAGGAAATTTTGTTTGAGCGCAATCATCAAACTTAATTAAAAAAGTCATTTAAGCCTTTTCACAGTGAGATCTATGCGATATGGCCGAGAAATGTAATTTTGATGTTAACTCCCAAACCGCTGCGCAGAAGTCAACCAAACTTCACCCAATAGTGTATTGTATCACAATCTAGTAGTTACATTTGAAAATTTTGTTCTAGG
The DNA here is from genome assembly GCF_030265065.1 of Corythoichthys intestinalis. NCBI lineage: Eukaryota > Metazoa > Chordata > Actinopteri > Syngnathiformes > Syngnathidae > Corythoichthys > Corythoichthys intestinalis. Next base: position 66,581,072 of record NC_080398.1, on the reverse strand, counting down.
AAATTTTGTTTGAGCGCAATCATCAAACTTAATTAAAAAAGTCATTTAAGCCTTTTCACAGTGAGATCTATGCGATATGGCCGAGAAATGTAATTTTGATGTTAACTCCCAAACCGCTGCGCAGAAGTCAACCAAACTTCACCCAATAGTGTATTGTATCACAATCTAGTAGTTACATTTGAAAATTTTGTTCTAGGAAATTTTGTTTGAGCGCAATCCTCAAACTTAGGTCAAAAAAGCCATTTAAGCCTTTTCACAGTGAGATCTATGCGATATGGCCGAGAAATGTAATTTTGATGTTAACTCCCAAACCGCTGCGCAGAAGTCAACCAAACTTCACCCATTAGTGTATTGTATCACAATCTAGTAGTTACATGTGAAAATTTGGTTCTAGGACATTTGATTTGAGCGCAATCCTCAAACTTAGGTCAAAAAAGCCATTTAAGCCTTTTCACAGTGAGATCTATGCGATATGGCCGAGAAATGTAATTTTGATGTTAACTCCCAAACCGCTGCGCAGAAGTCAACCAAACTTCACCCAATAGTGTATTGTATCACATTCTAGTAGTTACATGTGGAAATTTGGTTCTAGGACATTTGGTTTGAGCGCAATCATTAAACTTAGGTCAAAAAAGCCATTTAAGCCTTTTCACAGTGAGATCTATGCGATATGGCCGAGAAATGTAATTTTGATGTTAACTCCCAAACCGCTGCGCAGAAGTCAACCAAACTTCACCCAATAGTGTATTGTATCACAATCTAGTAGTTACATTTGAAAATTTTGTTCTAGGAAATTTTGTTTGAGCGCAATCATCAAACTTAATTAAAAAAGTCATTTAAGCCTTTTCACAGTGAGATCTATGCGATATGGCCGAGAAATGTAATTTTGATGTTAACTCCCAAACCGCTGCGCAGAAGTAAACCAAACTTCACCCATTAGTGTATTGTATCACAATCTAGTAGTTACATGTGGAAATTTGGTTCTAGGACATTTGATTTGAGCGCAATCCTCAAACTTAGGTCAAAAAAGCCATTTAAGCCTTTTCACAGTGAGATCTCTGCGATATGGCCGAGAAATGTAATTTTGATGTTAACTTCCAAACCGCTGCGCAGAAGTCAACCAAACTTCACCCAATAGTATATTGTATCACAATCTAGTAGTTACATTTGAAAATTTTGTTCTAGGACATTTTGTTTGAACGCAATCATCAAACTTAATTAAAAAAGTCATTTAAGCCTTTTCACAGTGAGATCTATGCGATATGGCCGAGAAATGTAATTTTGATGTTAACTCCCAAACCGCTGCGCAGAAGTCAACCAAACTTCACCCAATAGTGTATTGTATCACAATCTAGTAGTTACATTTGGAAATTTGGTTCTAGGACATTTGATTTGAGCGCAATCCTCAAACTTAGGTCAAAAAAGCCATTTAAGCCTTTTCACAGTGAGATCTATGCGATATGGCCGAGAAATGTAATTTTGATGTTAACTCCCAAACCGCTGCGCAGAAGTCAACCAAACTTCACCCAATAGTGTATTGTATCACAATCTAGTAGTTACATTTGAAAATTTTGTTCTAGGACATTTTGTTTGAACGCAATCATCAAACTTAATTAAAAAAGTCATTTAAGCCTTTTCACAGTGAGATCTATGCGATATGGCCGAGAAATGTAATTTTGATGTTAACTCCCAAACCGCTGCGCAGAAGTCAACCAAACTTCACCCAATAGTGTATTGTATCACAATCTAGTAGTTACATTTGAAAATTTTGTTCTAGGAAATTTTGTTTGAGCGCAATCATCAAACTTAATTAAAAAAGTCATTTAAGCCTTTTCACAGTGAGATCTATGCGATATGGCCGAGAAATGTAATTTTGATGTTAACTCCCAAACCGCTGCGCAGAAGTCAACCAAACTTCACCCATTAGTGTATTGTATCACAATCTAGTAGTTACATGTGAAAATTTGGTTCTAGGACATTTGATTTGAGCGCAATCCTCAAACTTAGGTCAAAAAAGCCATTTAAGCCTTTTCACAGTGAGATCTATGCGATATGGCCGAGAAATGTAATTTTGATGTTAACTCCCAAACCGCTGCGCAGAAGTCAACCAAACTTCACCCAATAGTGTATTGTATCACATTCTAGTAGTTACATTTGAAAATTTCGTTCTAGGACATTTGGTTTGAGCGCAATTATTAAACTTAGGTCAAAAAAGCCATTTAAGCCTTTTCACAGTGAGATCTATGCGATATGGCCGAGAAATGTAATTTTGATGTTAACTCCCAAACCGCTGCGCAGAAGTCAACCAAACTTCACCCAATAGTGTATTGTATCACATTCTAGTAGTTACATTTGAAAATTTCGTTCTAGGACATTTGGTTTGAGCGCAATTATTAAACTTAGGTCAAAAAAGCCATTTAAGCCTTTTCACAGTGAGATCTATGCGATATGGCCGAGAAATGTAATTTTGATGTTAACTCCCAAACCGCTGCGCAGAAGTCAACCAAACTTCACCCAATAGTATATTGTATCACATTCTAGTAGTTACATTTGAAAATTTCGTTCTAGGACATTTGGTTTGAGCGCAATCATTAAACTTAGGTCAAAAAAGCCATTTAAGCCTTTTCACAGTGAGATCTATGCGATATGGCCGAGAAATGTAATTTTGATGTTAACTCCCAAACCGCTGCGCAGAAGTCAACCAAACTTCACCCAATAGTGTATTGTATCACAATCTAGTAGTTACATTTGAAAATTTTGTTCTAGGAAATTTTGTTTGAGCGCAATCATCAAACTTAATTAAAAAAGTCATTTAAGCCTTTTCACAGTGAGATCTATGCGATATGGCCGAGAAATGTAATTTTGATGTTAACTCCCAAACCGCTGCGCAGAAGTCAACCAAACTTCACCCATTAGTGTATTGTATCACAATCTAGTAGTTACATGTGAAAATTTGGTTCTAGGACATTTGATTTGAGCGCAATCCTCAAACTTAGGTCAAAAAAGCCATTTAAGCCTTTTCACAGTGAGATCTATGCGATATGGCCGAGAAATGTAATTTTGATGTTAACTCCCAAACCGCTGCGCAGAAGTCAACCAAACTTCACCCAATAGTGTATTGTATCACATTCTAGTAGTTACATTTGAAAATTTCGTTCTAGGACATTTGGTTTGAGCGCAATTATTAAACTTAGGTCAAAAAAGCCATTTAAGCCTTTTCACGGTGAGATCTATGCGATATGGCCGAGAAATATAATTTTGATGTTAACTCCCAAACCGCTGCGCAGAAGTAAACCAAACTTCACCCATTAGTGTATTGTATCACAATCTAGTAGTTACGTGTAGAAATTTGGTTCTAGGACATTTGATTTGAGCGCAATCCTCAAACTTAGGTCAAAAAAGCCATTTAAGCCTTTTCACAGTGAGATCTATGCGATATGGCCGAGAAATGTAATTTTGATGTTAACTCCCAAACCGCTGCGCAGAAGTCAACTAAACTTCACCCAATAGTGTATTGTATCACATTCTAGTAGTTACATTTGAAAATTTCGTTCTAGGACATTTGGTTTGAGCGCAATCATTAAACTTAATTAAAAAAGTCATTTAAGCCTTTTCACAGTGAGATCTATGCGATATGGCCGAGAAATGTAATTTTGATGTTAACTCCCAAACCGCTGCGCAGAAGTCAACCAAACTTCACCCAATAGTGTATTGTATCACAATCTAGTAGTTAACTTTGAAAATTTTGTTCTAGGACATTTTGTTTGAACGCAATCATCAAACTTAATTAAAAAAGTCATTTAAGCCTTTTCACAGTGAGATCTATGCGATATGGCCGAGAAATGTAATTTTGATGTTAACTCCCAAACCGCTGCGCAGAAGTCAACCAAACTTCACCCATTAGTGTATTGTATCACAATCTAGTAGTTACATGTGGAAATTTGGTTCTAGGACATTTGATTTGAGCGTAATCCTCAAACTTAGGTCAAAAAAGCCATTTAAGCCTTTTCACAGTGAGATCTATGCGATATGGCCGAGAAATGTAATTTTGATGTTAACTCCCAAACCGCTGCGCAGAAGTCAACCAAACTTCACCCAATAGTGTATTGTATCACATTCTAGTAGTTACATTTGAAAATTTCGTTCTAGGACATTTGGTTTGAGCGCAATCTTTTTACTTAATTAAAAAAGTCATTTAAGCCTTTTCACAGTGAGATCTATGCGATATGGCCGAGAAATGTAATTTTGATGTTCACTCCCAAACCGCTGCGCAGAAGTCAACCAAACTTCACCCATTAGTGTATTGTATCACAATCTAGTAGTTACATGTGGAAATTTGGTTCTAGGACATTTGATTTGAGCGCAATCCTCAAACTTAGGTCAAAAAAGCCATTTAAGCCTTTTCACAGTGAGATGTATGCGATATGGCCGAGAAATGTAATTTTGATGTTAACTCCCAAACCGCTGCGCAGAAGTCAACCAAACTTCACCCAATAGTGTATTGTATCACATTCTGGTAGTTACATTTGAAAATTTCGTTCTAGGACATTTGATTTGAGCGCAATCCTCAAACTTAGGTCAAAAAAGCCATTTAAGCCTTTTCACAGTGAGATCTATGCGATATGGCCGAGAAATGTAATTTTGATGTTAACTCCCAAACCGCTGCGCAGAAGTAAACCAAACTTCACCCATTAGTGTATTGTATCACAATCTAGTAGTTACATGTGGAAATTTGGTTCTAGGACATTTGATTTGAGCGCAATCCTCAAACTTAGGTCAAAAAAGCCATTTAAGCCTTTTCACAGTGAGATCTATGCGATATGGCCGAGAAATGTAATTTTGATGTTAACTCCCAAACCGCTGCGCAGAAGTCAACCAAACTTCACCCAATAGTGTATTGTATCACATTCTAGTAGTTACATTTGAAAATTTCGTTCTAGGACATTTGGTTTGAGCGCAATTATTAAACTTAGGTCAAAAAAGCCATTTAAGCCTTTTCACAGTGAGATCTATGCGATATGGCCGAGAAATGTAATTTTGATGTTAACTCCCAAACCGCTGCGCAGAAGTAAACCAAACTTCACCCATTAGTGTATTGTATCACAATCTAGTAGTTACATGTGGAAATTTTGTTCTAGGACATTTTGTTTGAACGCAATCATCAAACTTAATTAAAAAAGTCATTTAAGCCTTTTCACAGTGAGATCTATGCGATATGGCCGAGAAATGTAATTTTGATGTTAACTCCCAAACCGCTGCGCAGAAGTCAACCAAACTTCACCCATTAGTGTATTGTATCACAATCTAGTAGTTACATGTGAAAATTTGGTTCTAGGACATTTGATTTGAGCGCAATCCTCAAACTTAGGTCAAAAAAGCCATTTAAGCCTTTTCACAGTGAGATCTATGCGATATGGCCGAGAAATGTAATTTTGATGTTAACTCCCAAACCGCTGCGCAGAAGTCAACCAAACTTCACCCAATAGTGTATTGTATCACATTCTAGTAGTTACATTTGAAAATTTCGTTCTAGGACATTTGGTTTGAGCGCAATTATTAAACTTAGGTCAAAAAAGCCATTTAAGCCTTTTCACAGTGAGATCTATGCGATATGGCCGAGAAATGTAATTTTGATGTTAACTCCCAAACCGCTGCGCAGAAGTCAACCAAACTTCACCCAATAGTGTATTGTATCACATTCTAGTAGTTACATTTGAAAATTTCGTTCTAGGACATTTGGTTTGAGCGCAATTATTAAACTTAGGTCAAAAAAGCCATTTAAGCCTTTTCACAGTGAGATCTATGCGATATGGCCGAGAAATGTAATTTTGATGTTAACTCCCAAACCGCTGCGCAGAAGTCAACCAAACTTCACCCAATAGTATATTGTATCACATTCTAGTAGTTACATTTGAAAATTTCGTTCTAGGACATTTGGTTTGAGCGCAATCATTAAACTTAGGTCAAAAAAGCCATTTAAGCCTTTTCACAGTGAGATCTATGCGATATGGCCGAGAAATGTAATTTTGATGTTAACTCCCAAACCGCTGCGCAGAAGTCAACCAAACTTCACCCAATAGTGTAATGTATCACAATCTAGTAGTTACATTTGAAAATTTTGTTCTAGGAAATTTTGTTTGAGCGCAATCATCAAACTTAATTAAAAAAGTCATTTAAGCCTTTTCACAGTGAGTTCTATGCGATATGGCCGAGAAATGTAATTTTGATGTTAACTCCCAAACCGCTGCGCAGAAGTCAACCAAACTTCACCCATTAGTGTATTGTATCACAATCTAGTAGTTACATGTGAAAATTTGGTTCTAGGACATTTGATTTGAGCGCAATCCTCAAACTTAGGTCAAAAAAGCCATTTAAGCCTTTTCACAGTGAGATCTATGCGATATGGCCGAGAAATGTAATTTAGATGTTAACTCCCAAACCGCTGCGCAGAAGTCAACCAAACTTCACCCAATAGTGTATTGTATCACATTCTAGTAGTTACATTTGAAAATTTCGTTCTAGGACATTTGGTTTGAGCGCAATTATTAAACTTAGGTCAAAAAAGCCATTTAAGCCTTTTCACAGTGAGATCTATGCGATATGGCCGAGAAATGTAATTTTGATGTTAACTCCCAAACCGTTGCGCAGAAGTAAACCAAACTTCACCCATTAGTGTATTGTATCACAATCTAGTAGTTACATGTGGAAATTTGGTTCTAGGACATTTGATTTGAGCGCAATCCTCAAACTTAGGTCAAAAAAGCCATTTAAGCCTTTTCACAGTGAGATCTATGCGATATGGCCGAGAAAATGTAATTTTGATGTTAACTCCCAAACCGCTGCGCAGAAGTCAACCAAACTTCACCCAATAGTGTATTGTATCACAATCTAGTAGTTAACTTTGAAAATTTTGTTCTAGGACATTTTGTTTGAACGCAATCATCAAACTTAATTAAAAAAGTCATTTAAGCCTTTTCACAGTGAGATCTATGCGATATGGCCGAGAAATGTAATTTTGATGTTAACTCCCAAACCGCTGCGCAGAAGTCAACCAAACTTCACCCAATAGTGTATTGTATCACAATCTAGTAGTTAACTTTGAAAATTTTGTTCTAGGACATTTTGTTTGAACGCAATCATCAAACTTAATTAAAAAAGTCATTTAAGCCTTTTCACAGTGAGATCTATGCGATATGGCCGAGAAATGTAATTTTGATGTTAACTCCCAAACCGCTGCGCAGAAGTCAACCAAACTTCACCCAATAGTGTATTGTATCACAATCTAGTAGTTACATTTGGAAATTTAGTTCTAGGACATTTGATTTGAGCGCAATCTTCAAACTTAATTAAAAAAAAGTCATTTAAGCCTTTTCACAGTGAGATCTATGCGATATGGCCGAGAAATGTAATTTTGATGTTAACTCCCAAACCGCTGCGCAGAAGTCAACCAAACTTCACCCAATAGTGTATTGTATCACATTCTAGTAGTTACATTTGAAAATTTCGTTCTAGGACATTTGGTTTGAGCGCAATCATTAAACTTAGGTCAAAAAAGCCATTTAAGCCTTTTCACAGTGTGATCTATGCGATATGGCCGAGAAATGTAATTTTGATGTTAACTCCCAAACCGCTGCGCAGAAGTCAACCAAACTTCACCCAATAGTGTATTGTATCACATTCTAGTAGTTACATTTGGAAATTTAGTTCTAGGACATTTGATTTGAGCGCAATCTTCAAACTTAATTAAAAAAAGTCATTTAAGCCTTTTCACAGTGAGATCTATGCGATATGGCCGAGAAATGTAATTTTGATGTTAACTCCCAAACCGCTGCGCAGAAGTCAACCAAACTTCACCCAATAGTGTATTGTATCACATTCTAGTAGTTACATTTGAAAATTTCGTTCTAGGACATTTGGTTTGAGCGCAATCATTAAACTTAGGTCAAAAAAGCCATTTAAGCCTTTTCACAGTGAGATCTATGCGATATGGCCGAGAAATGTAATTTTGATGTTAACTCCCAAACCGCTGCGCAGAAGTCAACCAAACTTCACCCAATAGTGTATTGTATCACATTCTAGTAGTTACATTTGAAAATTTCGTTCTAGGACATTTGGTTTGAGCGCAATCATTAAACTTAGGTCAAAAAAGCCATTTAAGCCTTTTCACAGTGTGATCTATGCGATATGGCCGAGAAATGTAATTTTGATGTTAACTCCCAAACCGCTGCGCAGAAGTCAACCAAACTTCACCCAATAGTGTATTGTATCACATTCTAGTAGTTACATTTGAAAATTTCGTTCTAGGACATTTGGTTTGAGCGCAATCATTAAACTTAGGTCAAAAAAGCCATTTAAGCCTTTTCACAGTGAGATCTATGCGATATGGTCGAGAAATGTAATTTTGATGTTAACTCCCAAACCGCTGCGCAGAAGTCAACCAAACTTCACCCATTAGTGTATTGTATCACAATCTAGTAGTTACATGTGGAAATTTGGTTCTAGGACATTTGATTTGAGCGCAATCCTCAAACTTAGGTCAAAAAAGCCATTTAAGCCTTTTCACAGTGAGATCTATGCGATATGGCCGAGAAAATGTAATTTTGATGTTAACTCCCAAACCGCTGCGCAGAAGTCAACCAAACTTCACCCAATAGTGTATTTTATCACAATCTAGTAGTTACATTTGGAAATTTAGTTCTAGGACATTTGATTTGAGCGCAATCTTCAAACTTAATTAAAAAAAGTCATTAAAGCCTTTTCACAGTGAGATCTATGCGATATGGCCGAGAAATGTAATTTTGATGTTAACTCCCAAACCGCTGCGCAGAAGTCAACCAAACTTCACCCAATAGTGTATTGTATCACATTCTAGTAGTTACATTTGAAAATTTCGTTCTAGGACATTTGGTTTGAGCGCAATCATTAAACTTAGGTCAAAAAAGCCATTTAAGCCTTTTCACAGTGAGATCTATGCGATATGGCCGAGAAATGTAATTTTGATGTTAACTCCCAAACCGCTGCGCAGAAGTCAACCAAACTTCACCCAATAGTGTATTGTATCACATTCTAGTAGTTACATTTGAAAATTTCGTTCTAGGACATTTGGTTTGAGCGCAATCTTTAAACATAATTAAAAAAGTCATTTAAGCCTTTTCACAGAGAGATCTATGCGATATGGCCGAGAAATGTAATTTTGATGTTCACTCCCAAACCGCTGCGCAGAAGTCAACCAAACTTCAACCATTAGTGTATTGTATCACAATCTAGTAGTTACATGTGGAAATTTGGTTCTAGGACATTTGATTTGATCGCAATCCTCAAACTTAGGTCAAAAAAGCCATTTAAGCCTTTTCACAGTGAGATGTATGCGATATGGCCGAGAAATGTAATTTTGATGTTAACTCCCAAACCGCTGCGCAGAAGTCAACCAAACTTCACCCAATAGTGTATTGTATCACATTCTAGTAGTTACATTTGAAAATTTCGTTCTAGGACATTTGGTTTGAGCGCAATTATTAAACTTAGGTCAAAAAAGCCATTTTAGCCTTTTCACAGTGAGATCTATGCGATATGGCCGAGAAATGTAATTTTGATGTTAACTCCCAAACCGCTGCGCAGAAGTCAACCAAACTTCACCCAATAGTGTATTGTATCACAATCTAGTAGTTAACTTTGAAAATTTTGTTCTAGGACATTTTGTTTGAACGCAATCATCAAACTTAATTAAAAAAGTCATTTAAGCCTTTTCACAGTGAGATCTATGCGATATGGCCGAGAAATGTAATTTTGATGTTAACTCCCAAACCGCTGCGCAGAAGTCAACCAAACTTCACCCAATAGTGTATTGTATCACAATCTAGTAGTTACATTTGGAAATTTAGTTCTAGAACATTTGATTTGAGCGCAATCTTCAAACTTAATTAAAAAAAAGTCATTTAAGCCTTTTCACAGTGAGATCTATGCGATATGGCCGAGAAATGTAATTTTGATGTTAACTCCCAAACCGCTGCGCAGAAGTCAACCAAACTTCACCCAATAGTGTATTGTATCACATTCTAGTAGTTACATTTGAAAATTTCGTTCTAGGACATTTGGTTTGAGCGCAATCATTAAACTTAGGTCAAAAAAGCCATTTAAGCCTTTTCACAGTGTGATCTATGCGATATGGCCGAGAAATGTAATTTTGATGTTAACTCCCAAACCGCTGCGCAGAAGTCAACCAAACTTCACCCAATAGTGTATTGTATCACATTCTAGTAGTTACATTTGAAAATTTCGTTCTAGGACATTTGGTTTGAGCGCAATCATTAAACTTAGGTCAAAAAAGCCATTTAAGCCTTTTCACAGTGAGATCAATGCGATATGGCCGAGAAATGTAATTTTGATGTTAACTCCCAAACCGCTGCGCAGAAGTAAACCAAACTTCACCCATTAGTGTATTGTATCACAATCTAGTAGTTACATGTGGAAATTTGGTTCTAGGACATTTGATTTGAGCGCAATCCTCAAACTTAGGTCAAAAAAGCCATTTAAGCCTTTTCACAGTGAGATCTATGCGATATGGCCGAGAAAATGTAATTTTGATGTTAACTCCCAAACCGCTGCGCAGAAGTCAACCAAACTTCACCCAATAGTGTATTTTATCACAATCTAGTAGTTACATTTGGAAATTTAGTTCTAGGACATTTGATTTGAGCGCAATCTTCAAACTTAATTAAAAAAAGTCATTTAAGCCTTTTCACAGTGAGATCTATGCGATATGGCCGAGAAATGTAATTTTGATGTTAACTCCCAAACCGCTGCGCAGAAGTCAACCAAACTTCACCCAATAGTGTATTGTATCACATTCTAGTAGTTACATTTGAAAATTTCGTTCTAGGACATTTGGTTTGAGCGCAATCATTAAACTTAGGTCAAAAAAGCCATTTAAGCCTTTTCACAGTGAGATCTATGCGATATGGCCGAGAAATGTAATTTTGATGTTAACTCCCAAACCGCTGCGCAGAAGTCAACCAAACTTCACCCAATAGTGTATTGTATCACATTCTAGTAGTTACATTTGAAAATTTCGTTCTAGGACATTTGGTTTGAGCGCAATCATTAAACTTAGGTCAAAAAAGCCATTTAAGCCTTTTCAAAGTGTGATCTATGCGATATGGCCGAGAAATGTAATTTTGATGTTAACTCCCAAACCGCTGCGCAGAAGTCAACCAAACTTCACCCAATAGTGTATTGTATCACATTCTAGTAGTTACATTTGAAAATTTCGTTCTAGGACATTTGGTTTGAGCGCAATCATTAAACTTAGGTCAAAAAAGCCATTTAAGCCTTTTCACAGTGAGATCTATGCGATATGGCCGAGAAATGTAATTTTGATGTTAACTCCCAAACCGCTGCGCAGAAGTAAACCAAACTTCACCCATTAGTGTATTGTATCACAATCTAGTAGTTACATGTGGAAATTTGGTTCTAGGACATTTGATTTGAGCGCAATCCTCAAACTTAGGTCAAAAAAGCCATTTAAGCCTTTTCACAGTGAGATCTATGCGATATGGCCGAGAAAATGTAATTTTGATGTTAACTCCCAAACCGCTGCGCAGAAGTCAACCAAACTTCACCCAATAGTGTATTTTATCACAATCTAGTAGTTACATTTGGAAATTTAGTTCTAGGACATTTGATTTGAGCGCAATCTTCAAACTTAATTAAAAAAAGTCATTAAAGCCTTTTCACAGTGAGATCTATGCGATATGGCCGAGAAATGTAATTTTGATGTTAACTCCCAAACCGCTGCGCAAAAGTCAACCAAACTTCACCCAATAGTGTATTGTATCACATTCTAGAAGTTACATTTGAAAATTTCGTTCTAGGACATTTGGTTTGAGCGCAATCATTAAACTTAGGTCAAAAAAGCCATTTAAGCCTTTTCACAGTGAGATCTATGCGATATGGCCGAGAAATGTAATTTTGATGTTAACTCCCAAACCGCTGCGCAGAAGTCAACCAAACTTCACCCAATAGTGTATTGTATCACATTCTAGTAGTTACATTTGAAAATTTCGTTCTAGGACATTTGGTTTGAGCGCAATCTTTAAACATAATTAAAAAAGTCATTTAAGCCTTTTCACAGTGAGATCTATGCGATATGGCCGAGAAATGTAATTTTGATGTTCACTCCCAAACCGCTGCGCAGAAGTCAACCAAACTTCAACCATTAGTGTATTGTATCACAATCTAGTAGTTACATGTGGAAATTTGGTTCTAGGACATTTGATTTGATCGCAATCCTCAAACTTAGGTCAAAAAAGCCATTTAAGCCTTTTCACAGTGAGATGTATGCGATATGGCCGAGAAATGTAATTTTGATGTTAACTCCCAAACCGCTGCGCAGAAGTCAACCAAACTTCACCCAATAGTGTATTGTATCACATTCTAGTAGTTACATTTGAAAATTTCGTTCTAGGACATTTGGTTTGAACGCAATTATTAAACTTAGGTCAAAAAAGCCATTTAAGCCTTTTCACAGTGAGATCTATGCGATATGGCCGAGAAATGTAATTTTGATGTTAACTCCCAAACCGCTGCGCAGAAGTAAACCAAACTTCACCCATTAGTGTATTGTATCACAATCTAGTAGTTACATGTGGAAATTTGGTTCTAGGACATTTGATTTGAGTGCAATCCTCAAACTTAGGTCAAAAAAGCCATTTAAGCCTTTTCACAGTGAGATCTATGCGATATGGCCGAGAAATGTAATTTTGATGTTAACTCCCAAACCGCTGCGCAGAAGTCAACCAAACTTCACCCAATAGTGTATTGTATCACAATCTAGTAGTTACATTTGAAAATTTCGTTCTAGGACATTTGGTTTGAGCGCAATCATCAAACTTAATTAAAAAAGTCATTTAAGCCTTTTCACAGTGAGATCTATGCGATATTGCCGAGAAATGTAATTTTGATGTTCACTCCCAAACCGCTGCGCAGAAGTCAACCAAACTTCACCCATTAGTGTATTGTATCACAATCTAGTAGTTACATGTGGAAATTTGGTTATAGGACATTTGATTTGAGCGCAATCCTCAAACTTAGGTCAAAAAAGCCATTTAAGCCTTTTCACAGTGAGATCTATGCGATATGGCCGAGAAATGTAATTTTGATGTTAACTCCCAAACCGCTGCGCAGAAGTCAACCAAACTTCACCCAATAGTGTATTGTATCACAATCTAGTAGTTACATGTGGAAATTTGGTTCTAGGACATTTGATTTGAGCGTAATCCTCAAACTTAGGTCAAAAAAGCCATTTAAGCCTTTTCACAGTGAGATCTATGCGATATGGCCGAGAAATGTAATTTTGATGTTAACTCCCAAACCGCTGCGCAGAAGTCAACCAAACTTCACCCAATAGTGTATTGTATCACATTCTAGTAGTTACATTTGAAAATTTCGTTCTAGGACATTTGGTTTGAGCGCAATCTTTAAACTTAGGTCAAAAAAGCCATTTAAGCCTTTTCACAGTGAGATCTATGCGATATGGCCGAGAAATGTAATTTTGATGTTAACTCCCAAACCGCTGCGCAGAAGTCAACCAAACTTCACCCAATAGTGTATTGTATCACAATCTAGTAGTTACATTTGAAAATTTTGTTCTAGGACATTTTGTTTGAACGCAATCATCAAACTTAATTAAAAAAGTCATTTAAGCCTTTTCACAGTGAGATCTATGCGATATGGCCGAGAAATGTAATTTTGATGTTAACTCCCAAACCGCTGCGCAGAAGTCAACCAAACTTCACCCGATAGTGTATTGTATCACAATCTAGTAGTTACATTTGAAAATTTTGTTCTAGGAAATTTTGTTTGAGCGCAATCATTAAACTTAATTAAAAAAGTCATTTAAGCCTTTTCACAGTGAGATCTATGCGATATGGCCGAGAAATGTAATTTTGATGTTAACTCCCAAACCGCTGCGCAGAAGTCAACCAAACTTCACCCATTAGTGTATTGTATCACATTCTAGTAGTTACATTTGAAAATTTCGTTCTAGGACATTTGGTTTGAGCGCAATTATTAAACTTAGGTCAAAAAAGCCATTTAAGCCTTTTCACAGTGAGATCTATGCGATATGGCCGAGAAAATGTAATTTTGATGTTAACTCCCAAACCGCTGCGCAGAAGTCAACCAAACTTCACCCAATAGTGTATTTTATCACAATCTAGTAGTTACATTTGGAAATTTAGGTCTAGGACATTTGATTTGAGCGCAATCTTCAAACTTAATTAAAAAAAGTCATTTAAGCCTTTTCACAGTGAGATCTATGCGATATGGCCGAGAAATGTAATTTTGATGTTAACTCCCAAACCGCTGCGCAGAAGTCAACCAAACTTCACCCAATAGTGTATTGTATCACATTCTAGTAGTTACATTTGAAAATTTCGTTCTAGGACATTTGGTTTGAGCGCAATCATTAAACTTAGGTCAAAAAAGCCATTTAAGCCTTTTCACAGTGAGATCTATGCGATATGGCCGAGAAATGTAATTTTGATGTTAACTCCCAAACCGCTGCGCAGAAGTCAACCAAACTTCACCCAATAGTGTATTGTATCACATTCTAGTAGTTACATTTGAAAATTTCGTTCTAAGACATTTGGTTTGAGCGCAATCTTTAAACATAATTAAAAAAGTCATTTAAGCCTTTTCACAGTGAGATCTATGCGATATGGCCGAGAAATGTAATTTTGATGTTCACTCCCAAACCGCTGCGCAGAAGTCAACCAAACTTCACCCAATAGTGTATTGTATCACATTCTAGTAGTTACATTTGAAAATTTCGTTCTAGGACATTTGGTTTGAGCGCAATTATTAAACTTAGGTCAAAAAAGCCATTTAAGCCTTTTCACAGTGAGATCTATGCGATATGGCCGAGAAATGTAATTTTGATGTTAACTCCCAAACCGCTGCGCAGAAGTAAACCAAACTTCACCCATTAGTGTATTGTATCACAATCTAGTAGTTACATGTGGAAATTTGGTTCTAGGACATTTGATTTGAGCGCAATCCTCAAACTTAGGTCAAAAAAGCCATTTAAGCCTTTTCACAGTGAGATCTATGCGATATGGCCGAGAAATGTAATTTTGATGTTAACTCCCAAACCGCTGCGCAGAAGTCAACCAAACTTCACCCAATAGTGTATTGTATCACAATCTAGTAGTTACATTTGAAAATTTCGTTCTAGGACATTTGGTTTGAGCGCAATCTTTAAACTTAATTAAAAAAGTCATTTAAGCCTTTTCACAGTGAGATCTATGCGATATGGCCGAGAAATGTAATTTTGATGTTCACTCCCAAACCGCTGCGCAGAAGTCAACCAAACTTCACCCATTAGTGTATTGTATCACAATCTAGTAGTTACATTTGAAAATTTTGTTCTAGGAAATTTTGTTTGAGCGCAATCATCAAACTTAATTAAAAAGTCATTTAAGCCTTTTCACAGTGAGATCTATGCGATATTGCCGAGAAATGTAATTTTGATGTTAACTCCCAAACCGCTGCGCAGAAGTCAACCAAACTTCACCCATTAGTGTATTGTATCACAATCTAGTAGTTACATGTGGAAATTTGGTTATAGGACATTTGATTTGAGCGCAATCCTCAAACTTAGGTCAAAAAAGCCATTTAAGCCATTTCACAGTGAGATCTATGCGATATGGCCGAGAAATGTAATTTTGATGTTAACTCCCAAACCGCTGCGCAGAAGTCAACCAAACTTCACCCAATAGTGTATTGTATCACAATCTAGTAGTTACATGTGGAAATTTGGTTCTAGGACATTTGATTTGAGCGTAATCCTCAAACTTAGGTCAAAAAAGCCATTTAAGCCTTTTCACAGTGAGATCTATGCGATATGGCCGAGAAATGTAATTTTGATGTTAACTCCCAAACCGCTGCGCAGAAGTCAACCAAACTTCACCCAATAGTGTATTGTATCACATTCTAGTAGTTACATTTGAAAATTTCGTTCTAGGACATTTGGTTTGAGCGCAATCTTTAAACTTAGGTCAAAAAAGCCATTTAAGCCTTTTCACAGTGAGATCTATGCGATATGGCCGAGAAATGTAATTTTGATGTTAACTCCCAAACCGCTGCGCAGAAGTCAACCAAACTTCACCCAATAGTGTATTGTATCACAATCTAGTAGTTACATTTGAAAATTTTGTTCTAGGACATTTTGTTTGAACGCAATCATCAAACTTAATTAAAAAAGTCATTTAAGCCTTTTCACAGTGAGATCTATGCGATATGGCCGAGAAATGTAATTTTGATGTTAACTCCCAAACCGCTGCGCAGAAGTCAACCAAACTTCACCCAATAGTGTATTGTATCACAATCTAGTAGTTACATTTGAAAATTTTGTTCTAGGAAATTTTGTTTGAGCGCAATCATTAAACTTAATTAAAAAAGTCATTTAAGCCTTTTCACAGTGAGATCTATGCGATATGGCCGAGAAATGTAATTTTGATGTTAACTCCCAAACCGCTGCGCAGAAGTCAACCAAACTTCACCCATTAGTGTATTGTATCACATTCTAGTAGTTACATTTGAAAATTTCGTTCTAGGACATTTGGTTTGAGCGCAATTATTAAACTTAGGTCAAAAAAGCCATTTAAGCCTTTTCACAGTGAGATCTATGCGATATGGCCGAGAAAATGTAATTTTGATGTTAACTCCCAAACCGCTGCGCAGAAGTCAACCAAACTTCACCCAATAGTGTATTTTATCACAATCTAGTAGTTACATTTGGAAATTTAGTTCTAGGACATTTGATTTGAGCGCAATCTTCAAACTTAATTAAAAAAAGTCATTTAAGCCTTTTCACAGTGAGATCTATGCGATATGGCCGAGAAATGTAATTTTGATGTTAACTCCCAAACCGCTGCGCAGAAGTCAACCAAACTTCACCCAATAGTGTATTGTATCACATTCTAGTAGTTCCATTTGAAAATTTCGTTCTAGGACATTTGGTTTGAGCGCAATCATTAAACTTAGGTCAAAAAAGCCATTTAAGCCTTTTCACAGTGAGATCTATGCGATATGGCCGAGAAATGTAATTTTGATGTTAACTCCCAAACCGCTGCGCAGAAGTCAACCAAACTTCACCCAATAGTGTATTGTATCACATTCTAGTAGTTACATTTGAAAATTTCGTTCTAGGACATTTGGTTTGAGCGCAATCTTTAAACATAATTAAAAAAGTCATTTAAGCCTTTTCACAGTGAGATCTATGCGATATGGCCGAGAAATGTAATTTTGATGTTCACTCCCAAACCGCTGCGCAGAAGTCAACCAAACTTCACCCATTAGTGTATTGTATCACAATCTAGTAGTTACATGTGGAAATTTGGTTCTAGGACATTTGATTTGATCGCAATCCTCAAACTTAGGTCAAAAAAGCCATTTAAGCCTTTTCACAGTGAGATGTATGCGATATGGCCGAGAAATGTAATTTTGATGTTAACTCCCAAACCGCTGCGCAGAAGTCAACCAAACTTCACCCAATAGTGTATTGTATCACATTCTAGTAGTTACATTTGAAAATTTCGTTCTAGGACATTTGGTTTGAGCGCAATTATTAAACTTAGGTCAAAAAAGCCATTTAAGCCTTTTCACAGTGAGATCTATGCGATATGGCCGAGAAATGTAATTTTGATGTTAACTCCCAAACCGCTGCGCAGAAGTAAACCAAACTTCACCCATTAGTGTATTGTATCACAATCTAGTAGTTACATGTGGAAATTTGGTTCTAGGACATTTGATTTGAGCGCAATCCTCAAACTTAGGTCAAAAAAGCCATTTAAGCCTTTTCACAGTGAGATCTATGCGATATGGCCGAGAAATGTAATTTTGATGTTAACTCCCAAACCGCTGCGCAGAAGTCAACCAAACTTCACCCAATAGTGTATTGTATCACAATCTAGTAGTTACATTTGAAAGTTTCGTTCTAGGACATTTGGTTTGAGCGCAATCTTTAAACTTAATTAAAAAAGTCATTTAAGCCTTTTCACAGTGAGATCTATGCGATATGGCCGAGAAATGTAATTTTGATGTTCACTCCCAAACCGCTGCGCAGAAGTCAACCAAACTTCACCCATTAGTGTATTGTATCACAATCTAGTAGTTACATTTGAAAATTTTGTTCTAGGAAATTTTGTTTGAGCGCAATCATCAAACTTAATTAAAAAAGTCATTTAAGCCTTTTCACAGTGAGATCTATGCGATATTGCCGAGAAATGTAATTTTGATGTTCACTCCCAAACCGCTGCGCAGAAGTCAACCAAACTTCACCCATTAGTGTATTGTATCACAATCTAGTAGTTACATGTGGAAATTTGGTTATAGGACATTTGATTTGAGCGCAATCCTCAAACTTAGGTCAAAAAAGCCATTTAAGCCTTTTCACAGTGAGATCTATGCGATATGGCCGAGAAATGTAATTTTGATGTTAACTCCCAAACCGCTGCGCAGAAGTCAACCAAACTTCACCCAATAGTGTATTGTATCACAATCTAGTAGTTACATGTGGAAATTTGGTTCTAGGACATTTGATTTGAGCGTAATCCTCAAACTTAGGTTAAAAAAGCCATTTAAGCCTTTTCACAGTGAGATCTATGCGATATGGCCGAGAAATGTAATTTTGATGTTAACTCCCAAACCGCTGCGCAGAAGTCAACCAAACTTCACCCAATAGTGTATTGTATCACATTCTAGTAGTTACATTTGAAAATTTCGTTCTAGGACATTTGGTTTGAGCGCAATCTTTAAACTTAGGTCAAAAAAGCCATTTAAGCCTTTTCACAGTGAGATCTATGCGATATGGCCGAGAAATGTAATTTTGATGTTAACTCCCAAACCGCTGCGCAGAAGTCAACCAAACTTCACCCAATAGTGTATTGTATCACAATCTAGTAGTTACATTTGAAAATTTTGTTCTAGGACATTTTGTTTGAACGCAATCATCAAACTTAATTAAAAAAGTCATTTAAGCCTTTTCACAGTGAGATCTATGCGATATGGCCGAGAAATGTAATTTTGATGTTAACTCCCAAACCGCTGCGCAGAAGTCAACCAAACTTCACCCAATAGTGTATTGTATCACAATCTAGTAGTTACATTTGAAAATTTTGTTCTAGGAAATTTTGTTTGAGCGCAATCATTAAACTTAATTAAAAAAGTCATTTAAGCCTTTTCACAGTGAGATCTATGCGATATGGCCGAGAAATGTAATTTTGATGTTAACTCCCAAACCGCTGCGCAGAAGTCAACCAAACTTCACCCATTAGTGTATTGTATCACATTCTAGTAGTTACATTTGAAAATTTCGTTCTAGGACATTTGGTTTGAGCGCAATTATTAAACTTAGGTCAAAAAAGCCATTTAAGCCTTTTCACAGTGAGATCTATGCGATATGGCCGAGAAAATGTAATTTTGATGTTAACTCCCAAACCGCTGCGCAGAAGTCAACCAAACTTCACCCAATAGTGTATTTTATCACAATCTAGTAGTTACATTTGGAAATTTAGTTCTAGGACATTTGATTTGAGCGCAATCTTCAAACTTAATTAAAAAAAGTCATTTAAGCCTTTTCACAGTGAGATCTATGCGATATGGCCGAGAAATGTAATTTTGATGTTAACTCCCAAACCGCTGCGCAGAAGTCAACCAAACTTCACCCAATAGTGTATTGTATCACATTCTAGTAGTTACATTTGAAAATTTCGTTCTAGGACATTTGGTTTGAGCGCAATCATTAAACTTAGGTCAAAAAAGCCATTTAAGCCTTTTCACAGTGAGATCTATGCGATATGGCCGAGAAATGTAATTTTGATGTTAACTCCCAAACCGCTGCGCAGAAGTCAACCAAACTTCACCCAATAGTGTATTGTATCACATTCTAGTAGTTACATTTGAAAATTTCGTTCTAGGACATTTGGTTTGAGCGCAATCATTAAACTTAGGTCAAAAAAGCCATTTAAGCCTTTTCACAGTGTGATCTATGCGATATGGCCGAGAAATGTAATTTTGATGTTAACTCCCAAACCGCTGCGCAGAAGTCAACCAAACTTCACCCAATAGTGTATTGTATCACATTCTAGTAGTTACATTTGAAAATTTCGTTCTAGGACATTTGGTTTGAGCGCAATCATTAAACTTAGGTCAAAAAAGCCATTTAAGCCTTTTCACAGTGAGATCTATGCGATATGGCCGAGAAATGTAATTTTGATGTTAACTCCCAAACCGCTGCGCAGAAGTCAACCAAACTTCACCCATTAGTGTATTGTATCACAATCTAGTAGTTACATGTGGAAATTTGGTTCTAGGACATTTGATTTGAGCGCAATCCTCAAACTTAGGTTAAAAAAGCCATTTAAGCCTTTTCACAGTGAGATCTATGCGATATGGCCGAGAAATGTAATTTTGATGTTAACTCCCAAACCGCTGCGCAGAAGTCAACCAAACTTCACCCAATAGTGTATTGTATCACATTCTAGTAGTTACATTTGAAAATTTCGTTCTAGGACATTTGGTTTGAGCGCAATCTTTAAACTTAGGTCAAAAAAGCCATTTAAGCCTTTTCACAGTGAGATCTATGCGATATGGCCGAGAAATGTAATTTTGATGTTAACTCCCAAACCGCTGCGCAGAAGTCAACCAAACTTCACCCAATAGTGTATTGTATCACAATCTAGTAGTTACATTTGAAAATTTTGTTCTAGGACATTTTGTTTGAACGCAATCATCAAACTTAATTAAAAAAGTCATTTAAGCCTTTTCACAGTGAGATCTATGCGATATGGCCGAGAAATGTAATTTTGATGTTAACTCCCAAACCGCTGCGCAGAAGTCAACCAAACTTCACCCAATAGTGTATTGTATCACAATCTAGTAGTTACATTTGAAAATTTTGTTCTAGGAAATTTTGTTTGAGCGCAATCATTAAACTTAATTAAAAAAGTCATTTAAGCCTTTTCACAGTGAGATCTATGCGATATGGCCGAGAAATGTAATTTTGATGTTAACTCCCAAACCGCTGCGCAGAAGTCAACCAAACTTCACCCATTAGTGTATTGTATCACATTCTAGTAGTTACATTTGAAAATTTCGTTCTAGGACATCTGGTTTGAGCGCAATTATTAAACTTAGGTCAAAAAAGCCATTTAAGCCTTTTCACAGTGAGATCTATGCGATATGGCCGAGAAAATGTAATTTTGATGTTAACTCCCAAACCGCTGCGCAGAAGTCAACCAAACTTCACCCAATAGTGTATTTTATCACAATCTAGTAGTTACATTTGGAAATTTAGTTCTAGGACATTTGATTTGAGCGCAATCTTCAAACTTAATTAAAAAAAGTCATTTAAGCCTTTTCACAGTGAGATCTATGCGATATGGCCGAGAAATGTAATTTTGATGTTAACTCCCAAACCGCTGCGCAGAAGTCAACCAAACTTCACCCAATAGTGTATTGTATCACATTCTAGTAGTTACATTTGAAAATTTCGTTCTAGGACATTTGGTTTGAGCGCAATCATTAAACTTAGGTCAAAAAAGCCATTTAAGCCTTTTCACAGTGAGATCTATGCGATATGGCCGAGAAATGTAATTTTGATGTTAACTCCCAAACCGCTGCGCAGAAGTCAACCAAACTTCACCCAATAGTGTATTGTATCACATTCTAGTAGTTACATTTGAAAATTTCGTTCTAGGACATTTGGTTTGAGCGCAATCATTAAACTTAGGTCAAAAAAGCCATTTAAGCCTTTTCACAGTGTGATCTATGCGATATGGCCGAGAAATGTAATTTTGATGTTAACTCCCAAACCGCTGCGCAGAAGTCAACCAAACTTCACCCAATAGTGTATTGTATCACATTCTAGTAGTTACATTTGAAAATTTCGTTCTAGGACATTTGGTTTGAGCGCAATCATTAAACTTAGGTCAAAAAAGCCATTTAAGCCTTTTCACAGTGAGATCTATGCGATATGGCCGAGAAATGTAATTTTGATGTTAACTCCCAAACCGCTGCGCAGAAGTCAACCAAACTTCACCCATTAGTGTATTGTATCACAATCTAGTAGTTACATGTGGAAATTTGGTTCTAGGACATTTGATTTGAGCGCAATCCTCAAACTTAGGTCAAAAAAGCCATTTAAGCCTTTTCACAGTGAGATCTATGCGATATGGCCGAGAAATGTAATTTTGATGTTAACTCCCAAACCGCTGCGCAGAAGTCAACCAAACTTCACCCAATAGTGTATTGTATCACATTCTAGTAGTTACATTTGAAAATTTCGTTCTAGGACATTTGGTTTGAGCGCAATCATTAAACTTAGGTCAAAAAAGCCATTTAAGCCTTTTCACAGTGAGATCTATGCGATATGGCCGAGAAATGTAATTTTGATGTTAACTCCCAAACCGCTGCGCAGAAGTCAACCAAACTTCACCCAATAGTGTATTGTATCACAATCTAGTAGTTACATTTGAAAATTTTGTTCTAGGAAATTTTGTTTGAGCGCAATCATCAAACTTAATTAAAAAAGTCATTTAAGCCTTTTCACAGTGAGATCTATGCGATATGGCCGAGAAATGTAATTTTGATGTTAACTCCCAAACCGCTGCGCAGAAGTCAACCAAACTTCACCCATTAGTGTATTGTATCACAATCTAGTAGTTACATGTGGAAATTTGGTTCTAGGACATTTGATTTGAGCGCAATCCTCAAACTTAGGTCAAAAAAGCAATTTAAGCCTTTTCACAGTGAGATCTATGCGATATGGCCGAGAAATGTAATTTTGATGTTAACTCCCAAACCGCTGCGCAGAAGTCAACTAAACTTCACCCAATAGTGTATTGTATCACATTCTAGTAGTTACATTTGAAAATTTCGTTCTAGGACATTTGGTTTGAGCGCAATCATTAAACTTAATTAAAAAAGTCATTTAAGCCTTTTCACAGTGAGATCTATGCGATATGGCCGAGAAATGTAATTTTGATAACTCCCAAACCGCTGCGCAGAAGTCAACCAAACTTCACCCAATAGTGTATTGTATCACAATCTAGTAGTTACATTTGAAAATTTTGTTCTAGGACATTTTGTTTGAACGCAATCATCAATTTTAATTAAAAAAGTCATTTAAGCCTTTTCACAGTGAGATCTATGCGATATGGCCGAGAAATGTAATTTTGATGTTAACTCCCAAACCGCTGCGCAGAAGTCAACCAAACTTCACCCAATAGTGTATTGTATAACAATCTAGTAGTTACATTTGAAAATTTTGTTCTAGGAAATTTTGTTTGAGCGCAATCATCAAACTTAATTAAAAAAGTCATTTAAGCCTTTTCACAGTGAGATCTATGCGATATGGCCGAGAAATGTAATTTTGATGTTAACTCCCAAACCGCTGCGCAGAAGTCAACCAAACTTCACCCATTAGTGTATTGTATCACAATCTAGTAGTTACATGTGGAAATTTGGTTCTAGGACATTTGATTTGAGCGCAATCCTCAAACTTAGGTCAAAAAAGCCATTTAAGCCTTTTCACAGTGAGATCTATGCGATATGGCCGAGAAATGTAATTTTGATGTTAACTCCCAAACCGGTGCGCAGAAGTCAACCAAACTTCACCCAATAGTGTATTGTATCACATTCTAGTAGTTACATTTTAAAATTTCGTTCTAGGACATTTGGTTTGAGCGCAATTATTAAACTTAGGTCAAAAAAGCCATTTAAGCCTTTTCACAGTGAGATCTATGCGATATGGCCGAGAAATGTAATTTTGATGTTAACTCCCAAACCGCTGCGCAGAAGTCAACCAAACTTCACCCAATAGTGTATTGTATCACAATCTAGTAGTTACATTTGAAAATTTTGTTCAAGGACATTTTGTTTGAGCGCAATCCTCAAACTTAGGTCAAAAAAGCCATTTAAGCCTTTTCACAGTGAGATCTATGCGATATGGCCGAGAAATGTAATTTTGATGTTAACTCCCAAACCGCTGCGCAGAAGTTAACCAAACTTCACCCAATAGTGTATTGTATCACATTCTAGTAGTTACATTTTAAAATTTCGTTCTAGGACATTTGGTTTGAGCGCAATTATTAAACTTAGGTCAAAAAAGCCATTTAAGCCTTTTCACAGTGAGATCTATGCGATATGGCCGAGAAATGTAATTTTGATGTTAACTCCCAAACCGCTGCGCAGAAGTCAACCAAACTTCACCCAATAGTGTATTGTATCACAATCTAGTAGTTACATTTGAAAATTTTGTTCTAGGAAATTTTGTTTGAGCGCAATCATCAAACTTAATTAAAAAAGTCATTTAAGCCTTTTCACAGTGAGATCTATGCGATATGGCCGAGAAATGTAATTTTGATGTTAACTCCCAAACCCCTGCGCAGAAGTCAACCAAACTTCACCCATTAGTGTATTGTATCACAATCTAGTAGTTACATGTGGAAATTTGGTTCTAGGACATTTGATTTGAGCGCAATCCTCAAACTTAGGTCAAAAAAGCCATTTAAGCCTTTTCACAGTGAGATCTATGCGATATGGCCGAGAAATGTAATTTTGATGTTAACTCCCAAACCGCTGCGCAGAAGTCAACCAAACTTCACCCAGTAGTGTATTGTATCACATTCTAGTAGTTACATTTTAAAATTTCGTTCTAGGACATTTGGTTTGAGCGCAATTATTAAACTTAGGTCAAAAAAGCCATTTAAGCCTTTTCACAGTGAGATCTATGCGATATGGCCGAGAAATGTAATTTTGATGTTAACTCCCAAACCGCTGCGCAGAAGTCAACCAAACTTCACCCATTAGTGTATTGTATCACAATCTAGTAGTTACATGTGGAAATTTGGTTCTAGGACATTTGATTTGAGCGCAATCCTCAAACTTAGGTCAAAAAAGCCATTTAAGCCTTTTCACAGTGAGATCTATGCGATATGGCCGAGAAATGTAATTTTGATGTTAACTCCCAAACCGCTGCGCAGAAGTCAACCAAACTTCACCCAATAGTGTATTGTATCACAATCTAGTAGTTACATTTGAAAATTTTGTTCTAGGACATTTTGTTTGAACGCAATCATCAAACTTAATTAAAAAAGTCATTTAAGCCTTTTCACAGTGAGATCGATGCGATATGGCCGAGAAATGTAATTTTGATGTTAACTCCCAAACCGCTGCGCAGAAGTCAACCAAACTTCACCCAATAGTGTATTGTATCACATTCTAGTAGTTACATTTGAAAATTTCGTTCTAGGACATTTGGTTTGAGCGCAATCATTAAACTTAGGTCAAAAAAGCCATTTAAGCCTTTTCACAGTGAGATCTATGCGATATGGCCGAGAAATGTAATTTTGATGTTAACTCCCAAACCGCTGCGCAGAAGTAAACCAAACTTCACCCAATAGTGTATTGTATCACAATCTAGTAGTTACATTTGAAAATTTTGTTCTAGGACATTTTGTTTGAACGCAATCATTAAACTTAATTAAAAAAGTCATTTAAGCCTTTTCACAGTGAGATCTATGCGATATGGCAGAGAAATGTAATTTTGATGTTAACTCCCAAACCGCTGCGCAGAAGTCAACCAAACTTCACCCATTAGTGTATTGTATCACAATCTAGTAATTACATGTGGAAATTTGGTTCTAGGACATTTGGTTTGAGCGCAATCTTTAAACTTAGGTCAAAAAAGCCATTTAAGCCTTTTCACAGTGAGATCTATGCGATATGGCCGAGAAATGTAATTTTGATGTTAACTCCCAAACCGTTGCGCAGAAGTCAACTAAACTTCACCCAATAGTGTATTGTATCACATTCTAGTAGTTACATTTGAAAATTTCGTTCTAGGACATTTGGTTTGAGCGCAATCATTAAACTTAATTAAAAAAGTCATTTAAGCCTTTTCACAGTGAGATCTATGCGATATGGCCGAGAAATGTAATTTTGATGTTAACTCCCAAACCGCTGCGCAGAAGTCAACCAAACTTCACCCATTAGTGTATTGTATCATAATCTAGTAATTACATGTGGAAATTTGGTTCTAGGACATTTGATTTGAGCGCAATCCTCAAACTTAGGTCAAAAAAGCCATTTAAGCCTTTTCACAGTGAGATCTATGCGATATGGCCGAGAAATGTAATTTTGATGTTAACTCCCAAACCGCTGCGCAGAAGTCAACCAAACTTCACCCAATAGTGTATTGTATCACATTCTAGTAGTTACATTTGAAAATTTCGTTCTAGGACATTTGGTTTGAGCGCAATCATTAAACTTAGGTCAAAAAAGCCATTTAAGCCTTTTCACAGTGAGATCTATGCGATATGGCCGAGAAATGTAATTTTGATGTTAACTCCCAAACCGCTGCGCAGAAGTCAACTAAACTTCACCCAATAGTGTATTGTATCACATTCTAGTAGTTACATTTGAAAATTTCGTTCTAGGACATTTGGTTTGAGCGCAATCATTAAACTTAATTAAAAAAGTCATTTAAGCCTTTTCACAGTGAGATCTATGCGATATGGCCGAGAAATGTAATTTTGATAACTCCCAAACCGCTGCGCAGAAGTCAACCAAACTTCACCCAATAGTGTATTGTATCACAATCTAGTAGTTACATTTGAAAATTTTGTTCTAGGACATTTTGTTTGAACGCAATCATCAAACTTAATTAAAAAAGTCATTTAAGCCTTTTCACAGTGAGATCTATGCGATATGGCCGAGAAATGTAATTTTGATGTTAACTCCCAAACCGCTGCGCAGAAGTCAACCAAACTTCACCCAATAGTGTATTGTATAACAATCTAGTAGTTACATTTGAAAATTTTGTTCTAGGAAATTTTGTTTGAGCGCAATCATCAAACTTAATTAAAAAAGTCATTTAAGCCTTTTCACAGTGAGATCTATGCGATATGGCCGAGAAATGTAATTTTGATGTTAACTCCCAAACCGCTGCGCAGAAGTCAACCAAACTTCACCCATTAGTGTATTGTATCACAATCTAGTAGTTACATGTGGAAATTTGGTTCTAGGACATTTGATTTGAGCGCAATCCTCAAACTTAGGTCAAAAAAGCCATTTAAGCCTTTTCACAGTGAGATCTATGCGATATGGCCGAGAAATGTAATTTTGATGTTAACTCCCAAACCGCTGCGCAGAAGTCAACCAAACTTCACCCAATAGTGTATTGTATCACATTCTAGTAGTTACATTTTAAAATTTCGTTCTAGGACATTTGGTTTGAGCGCAATTATTAAACTTAGGTCAAAAAAGCCATTTAAGCCTTTTCACAGTGAGATCTATGCGATATGGCCGAGAAATGTAATTTTGATGTTAACTCCCAAACCGCTGCGCAGAAGTCAACCAAACTTCACCCAATAGTGTATTGTATCACAATCTAGTAGTTACATTTGAAAATTTTGTTCTAGGAAATTTTGTTTGAGCGCAATCATCAAACTTAATTAAAAAAGCCATTTAAGCCTTTTCACAGTGAGATCTATGCGATATGGCCGAGAAATGTAATTTTGATGTTAACTCCCAAACCGCTGCGCAGAAGTCAACCAAACTTCACCCAATAGTGTATTGTATCACAATCTAGTAGTTACATTTGAAAATTTTGTTCTAGGACATTTTGTTTGAGCGCAATCCTCAAACTTAGGTCAAAAAAGCCATTTAAGCCTTTTCACAGTGAGATCTATGCGATATGGCCGAGAAATGTAATTTTGATGTTAACTCCCAAACCGCTGCGCAGAAGTTAACCAAACTTCACCCAATAGTGTATTGTATCACATTCTAGTAGTTACATTTTAAAATTTCGTTCTAGGACATTTGGTTTGAGCGCAATTATTAAACTTAGGTCAAAAAAGCCATTTAAGCCTTTTCACAGTGAGATCTATGCGATATGGCCGAGAAATGTAATTTTGATGTTAACTCCCAAACCGCTGCGCAGAAGTCAACCAAACTTCACCCAATAGTGTATTGTATCACAATCTAGTAGTTACATTTGAAAATTTTGTTCTAGGAAATTTTCTTTGAGCGCAATCATCAAACGTAATTAAAAAAGTCATTTAAGCCTTTTCACAGTGAGATCTATGCGATATGGCCGAGAAATGTAATTTTGATGTTAACTCCCAAACCCCTGCGCAGAAGTCAACCAAACTTCACCCAATAGTGTATTGTATCACATTCTAGTAGTTACATTTTAAAATTTCGTTCTAGGACATTTGGTTTGAGCGCAATTATTAAACTTAGGTCAAAAAAGCCATTTAAGCCTTTTCACAGTGAGATCTATGCGATATGGCCGAGAAATGTAATTTTGATGTTAACTCCCAAACCGCTGCGCAGAAGTCAACCAAACTTCACCCAATAGTGTATTGTATCACAATCTAGTAGTTACATTTGAAAATTTTGTTCTAGGAAATTTTGTTTGAGCGCAATCATCAAACTTAATTAAAAAAGCCATTTAAGCCTTTTCACAGTGAGATCTATGCGATATGGCCGAGAAATGTAATTTTGATGTTAACTCCCAAACCGCTGCGCAGAAGTAAACCAAACTTCACCCATTAGTGTATTGTATCACAATCTAGTAGTTACATGTGGAAATTTGGTTCTAGGACATTTGATTTGAGCGCAATCCTCAAACTTAGGTCAAAAAAGCCATTTAAGCCTTTTCACAGTGAGATCTATGCGATATGGCCGAGAAATGTAATTTTGATGTTAACTCCCAAACCGCTGCGCAGAAGTCAACCAAACTTCACCCAATAGTGTATTGTATCACAATCTAGTAGTTACATTTGAAAATTTTGTTCTAGGACATTTTGTTTGAACGCAATCATCAAACTTAATTAAAAAAGTCATTTAAGCCTTTTCACAGTGAGATCTATGCGATATGGCCGAGAAATGTAATTTTGATGTTAACTCCCAAACCGCTGCGCAGAAGTCAACCAAACTTCACCCAATAGTGTATTGTATCACATTCTAGTAGTTACATTTGAAAATTTCGTTCTAGGACATTTGGTTTGAGCGCCATCATTAAACTTAGGTCAAAAAAGCCATTTAAGCCTTTTCACAGTGAGATCTATGCGATATGGCCGAGAAATGTAATTTTGATGTTAACTCCCAAACCGCTGCGCAGAAGTAAACCAAACTTCACCCAATAGTGTATTGTATCACAATCTAGTAGTTACATTTGAAAATTTTGTTCTAGGACATTTTGTTTGAACGCAATCATTAAACTTAATTAAAAAAGTCATTTAAGCCTTTTCACAGTGAGATCTATGCGATATGGCCGAGAAATGTAATTTTGATGTTCACTCCCAAACCGCTGCGCAGAAGTCAACCAAACTTCACCCATTAGTGTATTGTATCACAATCTAGTAGTTACATGTGGAAATTTGGTTCTAGGACATTTGATTTGAGCGCAATCCTCAAACTTAGGTCAAAAAAGCCATTTAAGCCTTTTCACAGTGAGATCTATGCGATATGGCCGAGAAATGTAATTTTGATGTTAACTCCCAAACCGTTGCGCAGAAGTCAACTAAACTTCACCCAATAGTGTATTGTATCACATTCTAGTAGTTACATTTGAAAATTTCGTTCTAGTACATTTGGTTTGAGCGCAATCATTAAACTTAATTAAAAAAGTCATTTAAGCCTTTTCACAGTGAGATCTATGCGATATGGCCGAGAAATGTAATTTTGATGTTAACTCCCAAACCGCTGCGCAGAAGTCAACCAAACTTCACCCATTAGTGTATTGTATCACAATCTAGTAATTACATGTGGAAATTTGGTTCTAGGAAATTTGATTTGAGCGCAATCCTCAAACTTAGGTCAAAAAAGCCATTTCAGCCTTTTCACAGTGAGATCTATGCGATATGGCCGAGAAATGTAATTTTGATGTTAACTCCCAAACCGCTGCGCAGAAGTCAACCAAACTTCACCCAATAGTGTATTGTATCACAATCTAGTAGTTACATTTGAAAATTTTGTTCTAGGACATTTTGTTTGAACGCAATCATCAAACTTAATTAAAAAAGTCATTTAAGCCTTTTCACAGTGAGATCTATGCGATATGGCCGAGAAATGTAATTTTGATGTTAACTCCCAAACCGCTGCGCAGAAGTCAACCAAACTTCACCCAATAGTGTATTGTATAACAATCTAGTAGTTACATTTGAAAATTTTGTTCTAGGAAATTTTGTTTGAGCGCAATCATCAAACTTAATTAAAAAAGTCATTTAAGCCTTTTCACAGTGAGATCTATGCGATATGGCCGAGAAATGTAATTTTGATGTTAACTCCCAAACCGCTGCGCAGAAGTCAACCAAACTTCACCCATTAGTGTATTGTATCACAATCTAGTAGTTACATGTGGAAATTTGGTTATAGGACATTTGATTTGAGCGCAATCCTCAAACTTAGGTCAAAAAAGCCATTTAAGCCTTTTCACAGTGAGATCTATGCGATATGGCCGAGAAATGTAATTTTGATGTTAACTCCCAAACCGCTGCGCAGAAGTCAACTAAACTTCACCCAATAGTGTATTGTATCACATTCTAGTAGTTACATTTGAAAATTTCGTTCTAGGACATTTGGTTTGAGCGCAATCATTAAACTTAATTAAAAAAGTCATTTAAGCCTTTTCACAGTGAGATCTATGCGATATGGCCGAGAAATGTAATTTTGATAACTCCCAAACCGCTGCGCAGAAGTCAACCAAACTTCACCCAATAGTGTATTGTATCACAATCTAGTAGTTACTTTTGAAAATTTTGTTCTAGGACATTTTGTTTGAACGCAATCATCAAACTTAATTAAAAAAGTCATTTAAGCCTTTTCACAGTGAGATCTATGCGATATGGCCGAGAAATGTAATTTTGATGTTAACTCCCAAACCGCTGCGCAGAAGTCAACCAAACTTCACCCAATAGTGTATTGTATAACAATCTAGTAGTTACATTTGAAAATTTTGTTCTAGGAAATTTTGTTTGAGCGCAATCATCAAACTTAATTAAAAAAGTCATTTAAGCCTTTTCACAGTGAGATCTATGCGATATGGCCGAGAAATGTAATTTTGATGTTAACTCCCAAACCGCTGCGCAGAAGTCAACCAAACTTCACCCATTAGTGTATTGTATCACAATCTAGTAGTTACATGTGGAAATTTGGTTCTAGGACATTTGATTTGAGCGCAATCCTCAAACTTAGGTCAAAAAAGCCATTTAAGCCTTTTCACAGTGAGATCTATGCGATATGGCCGAGAAATGTAATTTTGATGTTAACTCCCAAACCGCTGCGCAGAAGTCAACCAAACTTCACCCAATAGTGTATTGTATCACATTCTAGTAGTTACATTTTAAAATTTCGTTCTAGGACATTTGGTTTGAGCGCAATTATTAAACTTAGGTCAAAAAAGCCATTTAAGCCTTTTCACAGTGAGATCTATGCGATATGGCCGAGAAATGTAATTTTGATGTTAACTCCCAAACCGCTGCGCAGAAGTCAACCAAACTTCACCCAATAGTGTATTGTATCACAATCTAGTAGTTACATTTGAAAATTTTGTTCTAGGAAATTTTGTTTGAGCGCAATCATCAAACTTAATTAAAAAAGCCATTTAAGCCTTTTCACAGTGAGATCTATGCGATATGGCCGAGAAATGTAATTTTGATGTTAACTCCCAAACCGCTGCGCAGAAGTCAACCAAACTTCACCCAATAGTGTATTGTATCATAATCTAGTAGTTACATTTGAAAATTTTGTTCTAGGACATTTTGTTTGAGCGCAATCCTCAAACTTAGGTCAAAAAAGCCATTTAAGCCTTTTCACAGTGAGATCTATGCGATATGGCCGAGAAATGTAATTTTGATGTTAACTCCCAAACCGCTGCGCAGAAGTTAACCAAACTTCACCCAATAGTGTATTGTATCACATTCTAGTAGTTACATTTTAAAATTTCGTTCTAGGACATTTGGTTTGAGCGCAATTATTAAACTTAGGTCAAAAAAGCCATTTAAGCCTTTTCACAGTGAGATCTATGCGATATGGCCGAGAAATGTAATTTTGATGTTAACTCCCAAACCGCTGCGCAGAAGTCAACCAAACTTCACCCAATAGTGTATTGTATCACAATCTAGTAGTTACATTTGAAAATTTTGTTCTAGGAAATTTTCTTTGAGCGCAATCATCAAACGTAATTAAAAAAGTCATTTAAGCCTTTTCACAGTGAGATCTATGCGATATGGCCGAGAAATGTAATTTTGATGTTAACTGCCAAACCCCTGCGCAGAAGTCAACCAAACTTCACCCAATAGTGTATTGTATCACATTCTAGTAGTTACATTTTAAAATTTCGTTCTAGGACATTTGGTTTGAGCGCAATTATTAAACTTAGGTCAAAAAAGCCATTTAAGCCTTTTCACAGTGAGATCTATGCGATATGGCCGAGAAATGTAATTTTGATGTTAACTCCCAAACCGCTGCGCAGAAGTCAACCAAACTTCACCCAATAGTGTATTGTATCACAATCTAGTAGTTACATTTGAAAATTTTGTTCTAGGAAATTTTGTTTGAGCGCAATCATCAAACTTAATTAAAAAAGCCATTTAAGCCTTTTCACAGTGAGATCTATGCGATATGGCCGAGAAATGTAATTTTGATGTTAACTCCCAAACCGCTGCGCAGAAGTAAACCAAACTTCACCCATTAGTGTATTGTATCACAATCTAGTAGTTACATGTGGAAATTTGGTTCTAGGACATTTGATTTGAGCGCAATCCTCAAACTTAGGTCAAAAAAGCCATTTAAGCCTTTTCACAGTGAGATCTATGCGATATGGCCGAGAAATGTAATTTTGATGTTAACTCCCAAACCGCTGCGCAGAAGTCAACCAAACTTCACCCAATAGTGTATTGTATCACAATCTAGTAGTTACATTTGAAAATTTTGTTCTAGGACATTTTGTTTGAACGCAATCATCAAACTTAATTAAAAAAGTCATTTAAGCCTTTTCACAGTGAGATCTATGCGATATGGCCGAGAAATGTAATTTTGATGTTAACTCCCAAACCGCTGCGCAGAAGTCAACCAAACTTCACCCAATAGTGTATTGTATCACATTCTAGTAGTTACATTTGAAAATTTCGTTCTAGGACATTTGGTTTGAGCGCCATCATTAAACTTAGGTCAAAAAAGCCATTTAAGCCTTTTCACAGTGAGATCTATGCGATATGGCCGAGAAATGTAATTTTGATGTTAACTCCCAAACCGCTGCGCAGAAGTAAACCAAACTTCACCCAATAGTGTATTGTATCACAATCTAGTAGTTACATTTGAAAATTTTGTTCTAGGACATTTTGTTTGAACGCAATCATTAAACTTAATTAAAAAAGTCATTTAAGCCTTTTCACAGTGAGATCTATGCGATATGGCCGAGAAATGTAATTTTGATGTTCACTCCCAAACCGCTGCGCAGAAGTCAACCAAACTTCACCCATTAGTGTATTGTATCACAATCTAGTAGTTACATGTGGAAATTTGGTTCTAGGACATTTGATTTGAGCGCAATCCTCAAACTTAGGTCAAAAAAGCCATTTAAGCCTTTTCACAGTGAGATCTATGCGATATGGCCGAGAAATGTAATTTTGATGTTAACTCCCAAACCGTTGCGCAGAAGTCAACTAAACTTCACCCAATAGTGTATTGTATCACATTCTAGTAGTTACATTTGAAAATTTCGTTCTAGTACATTTGGTTTGAGCGCAATCATTAAACTTAATTAAAAAAGTCATTTAAGCCTTTTCACAGTGAGATCTATGCGATATGGCCGAGAAATGTAATTTTGATGTTAACTCCCAAACCGCTGCGCAGAAGTCAACCAAACTTCACCCATTAGTGTATTGTATCACAATCTAGTAGTTACATTTGGAAATTTAGTTCTAGGACATTTGGTTTGAACGCAATCATCAAACTTAATTAAAAAAGTCATTTAAGCCTTTTCACAGTGAGATCTATGCGATATGGCCGAGAAATGTAATTTTGATGTTCACTCCCAAACCGCTGCGCAGAAGTCAACCAAACTTCACCCAATAGTGTATTTTATCACAATCTAGTAGTTACATTTGGAAATTTAGTTCTAGGACATTTGATTTGAGCGCAATTCTCAAACTTAGGTCAAAAAAGCCATTTAAGCCTTTTCACAGTGAGATCTATGCGATATGGCCGAGAAATGTAATTTTGATGTTAACTCCCAAACCGCTGCGCAGAAGTCAACCAAACTTCACCCAATAGTGTATTGTCTCACAATCTAGTAGTTACATGTGGAAATTTGGTTCTAGGACATTTGATTTGAGCGCAATCCTCAAACTTAGGTCAAAAAAGTCATTTAAGCCTTTTCACAGTGAGATCTATGCGATATGGCCGAGAAATGTAATTTTGATGTTAACTCCCAAACCGCTGCGCAGAAGACAACCAAACTTCACCCAATAGTGTATTTTATCACAATCTAGTAGTTACATTTGGAAATTTAGTTCTAGGACATTTGGTTTGAACGCAATCATCAAACTTAATTAAAAAAGTCATTTAAGCCTTTTCACAGTGAGATCTATGCGATATGGCCGAGAAATGTAATTTTGATGTTCACTCCCAAACCGCTGCGCAGAAGTCAACCAAACTTCACCCAATAGTGTATTTTATCACAATCTAGTAGTTACATTTGGAAATTTAGTTCTAGGACATTTGATTTGAGCGCAATTCTCAAACTTAGGTCAAAAAAGCCATTTAAGCCTTTTCACAGTGAGATCTATGCGATATGGCCGAGAAATGTAATTTTGATGTTAACTCCCAAACCGCTGCGCAGAAGTCAACCAAACTTCACCCAATAGTGTATTGTCTCACAATCTAGTAGTTACATGTGGAAATTTGGTTCTAGGACATTTGATTTGAGCGCAATCCTCAAACTTAGGTCAAAAAAGTCATTTAAGCCTTTTCACAGTGAGATCTATGCGATATGGCCGAGAAATGTAATTTTGATGTTAACTCCCAAACCGCTGCGCAGAAGTAAACCAAACTTAACCCAATAGTGTATTTTATCATAATTTAGTAGTTACATTTGGAAATTTAGTTCTAGGACATTTGGTTTGAGCGCAATCTTCAAACTTAATTAAAAAAAGTCATTTAAGCCTTTTCACAGTGAGATCTATGCGATATGGCCGAGAAATGTAATTTTGATGTTAACTCCCAAACCGCTGCGCAGAAGTCAACCAAACTTCACCCAATAGTGTATTTTATCACAATATAGTAGTTACATTTGGAAATTTAGTTCTAGGACATTTGATTTGAGCGCAATCCTCAAACTTAGGTCAAAAAAGCCATTTAAGCCTTTTCACAGTGAGATCTATGCGATATGGCCGAGAAATGTAATTTTGATGTTAACTCCCAAACCGCTGCGCAGAAGTAAACCAAACTTCACCCAATAGTGTATTGTATCACAATCTAGTAGTTACATGTGGAAATTTGGTTCTAGGACATTTGATTTGAGCGCAATTCTCAAACTTAGGTCAAAAAAGCCATGTAAGCCTTTTCACAGTGAGATCTATGCGATATGGCCGAGAAATGTAATTTTGATGTTAACTCCCAAACCGCTGCGCAGAAGTCAACCAAACTTCACCCAATAGTGTATTTTATCACAATCTAGTAGTTACATTTAGAAATTTAGTTCTAGGACATTTGGTTTGAGCGCAATCTTTAAACTTAATTAAAAAAAGTCATTTAAGCCTTTTCACAGTGAGATCTATGCGATATGGCCGAGAAATGTAATTTTGATGTTCACTCCCAAACCGCTGCGCAGAAGTCAACCAAACTTCACCCAATAGTGTATTTTATCATAATCTAGTAGTTACATTTGGAAATTTAGTTCTAGGACATTTGGTTTGAGCGCAATCTTCAAACTTAATTAAAAAAAGTCATTTAAGCCTTTTCACAGTGAGATCTATGCGATATGGCCGAGAAATGTAATTTTGATGTTAACTCCCAAACCGCTGCGGAGAAGTCAACCAAACTTCACACAATAGTGTATTTTATCACAATCTAGTAGTTACATTTGGAAATTTGGTTCTAGGACATTTGATTTGAGTGCAATCCTCAAACTTAGGTCAAAAAAGCCATTTAAGCCTTTTCACAGTGAGATCTATGCGATATGGCCGAGAAATGTAATTTTGATGTTAACTCCCAAACCGCTGCGCAGAAGTAAACCAAACTTCACCCAATAGTGTATTTTATCATAATCTAGTAGTTACATTTGGAAATTTAGTTCTAGGACATTTGGTTTGAGCGCAATCTTCAAACTTAATTAAAAAAAGTCATTTAAGCCTTTTCACAGTGAGATCTATGCGATATGGCCGAGAAATGTAATTTTGATGTTAACTCCCAAACCGCTGCGCAGAAGTAAACCAAACTTCACCCAATAGTGTATTTTATCATAATCTAGTAGTTACATTTGGAAATTTAGTTCTAGGCCATTTGGTTTGAGCGCAATCTTCAAACTTAATTAAAAAAAGTCATTTAAGCCTTTTCACAGTGAGATCTATGCGATATGGCCGAGAAATGTAATTTTGATGTTAACTCCCAAACCGCTGCGCAGAAGTCAACCAAACTTCACCCAATAGTGTATTTTATCACAATCTAGTAGTTACATTTGGAAATTTAGTACTAGGACATTTGATTTGAGCGCAATCCTCAAACTTAGGTCAAAAAAGCCATTTAAGCCTTTTCACAGTGAGATCTATGCGATATGGCCGAGAAATGTAATTTTGATGTTAACTCCCAAACCGCTGCGCAGAAGTAAACCAAACTTCACCCAATAGTGTATTTTATCATAATCTAGTAGTTACATTTGGAAATTTAGTTCTAGGACATTTGGTTTGAGCGCAATCTTCAAACTTAATTAAAAAAAGTCATTTAAGCCTTTTCACAGTGAGATCTATGCGATATGGCCGAGAAATGTAATTTTGATGTTAACTCCCAAACCGCTGCGCAGAAGTCAACCAAACTTCACCCAATAGTGTATTTTATCACAATCTAGTAGTTACATTTGGAAATTTAGTTCTAGGACATTTGATTTGAGCGCAATCCTCAAACTTAGGTCAAAAAAGCCATTTAAGCCTTTTCACAGTGAGATCTATGCGATATGGCCGAGAAATGTAATTTTGATGTTAACTCCCAAACCGCTGCGCAGAAGTCAACCAAACTTCACCCAATAGTGTATTGTCTCACAATCTAGTAGTTACATGTGGAAATTTGGTTCTAGGACATTTGATTTGAGCGCAATCCTCAAACTTAGGTCAAAAAAGCCATTTAAGCCTTTTCACAGTGAGATCTATGCGATATGGCCGAGAAATGTAATTTTGATGTTCACTCCCAAACCGCTGCGCAGAAGTAAACCAAACTTCACCCAATAGTGTATTTTATCATAATCTAGTAGTTACATTTGGAAATTTAGTTCTAGGACATTTGGTTTGAGCGCAATCTTCAAACTTAATTAAAAAAAGTCATTTAAGCCTTTTCACAGTGAGATCTATGCGATATGGCCGAGAAATGTAATTTTGATGTTAACTCCCAAACCGCTGCGCAGAAGTCAACCAAACTTCACCCAATAGTGTATTTTATCACAATCTAGTAGTTACATTTGGAAATTTAGTTCTAGGACATTTGATTTGAGCGCAATCCTCAAACTTAGGTCAAAAAAGCCATTTAAGCCTTTTCACAGTGAGATCTATGCGATATGGCCGAGAAATGTAATTTTGATGTTAACTCCCAAACCGCTGCGCAGAAGTAAACCAAACTTCACCCAATAGTGTATTTTATCATAATCTAGTAGTTACATTTGGAAATTTAGTTCTAGGACATTTGGTTTGAGCGCAATCTTCAAACTTAATTAAAAAAAGTCATTTAAGCCTTTTCACAGTGAGATCTATGCGATATGGCCGAGAAATGTAATTTTGATGTTAACTCCCAAACCGCTGCGCAGAAGTCAACCAAACTTCACCCAATAGTGTATTTTATCACAATATAGTAGTTACATTTGGAAATTTAGTTCTAGGACATTTGATTTGAGCGCAATCCTCAAACTTAGGTCAAAAAAGCCATTTAAGCCTTTTCACAGTGAGATCTATGCGATATGGCCGAGAAATGTAATTTTGATGTTAACTCCCAAACCGCTGCGCAGAAGTAAACCAAACTTCACCCAATAGTGTATTGTATCACAATCTAGTAGTTACATGTGGAAATTTGGTTCTAGGACATTTGATTTGAGCGCAATTCTCAAACTTAGGTCAAAAAAGCCATGTAAGCCTTTTCACAGTGAGATCTATGCGATATGGCCGAGAAATGTAATTTTGATGTTAACTCCCAAACCGCTGCGCAGAAGTCAACCAAACTTCACCCAATAGTGTATTTTATCACAATCTAGTAGTTACATTTAGAAATTTAGTTCTAGGACATTTGGTTTGAGCGCAATCTTTAAACTTAATTAAAAAAAGTCATTTAAGCCTTTTCACAGTGAGATCTATGCGATATGGCCGAGAAATGTAATTTTGATGTTCACTCCCAAACCGCTGCGCAGAAGTCAACCAAACTTCACCCAATAGTGTATTTTATCATAATCTAGTAGTTACATTTGGAAATTTAGTTCTAGGACATTTGGTTTGAGCGCAATCTTCAAACTTAATTAAAAAAAGTCATTTAAGCCTTTTCACAGTGAGATCTATGCGATATGGCCGAGAAATGTAATTTTGATGTTAACTCCCAAACCGCTGCGGAGAAGTCAACCAAACTTCACACAATAGTGTATTTTATCACAATCTAGTAGTTACATTTGGAAATTTGGTTCTAGGACATTTGATTTGAGTGCAATCCTCAAACTTAGGTCAAAAAAGCCATTTAAGCCTTTTCACAGTGAGATCTATGCGATATGGCCGAGAAATGTAATTTTGATGTTAACTCCCAAACCGCTGCGCAG
This sequence comes from Corythoichthys intestinalis, assembly GCF_030265065.1. Taxonomy (NCBI): domain Eukaryota; kingdom Metazoa; phylum Chordata; class Actinopteri; order Syngnathiformes; family Syngnathidae; genus Corythoichthys; species Corythoichthys intestinalis. Next base: position 66,542,002 of record NC_080398.1, on the reverse strand, counting down.
AAGTAAACCAAACTTCACCCAATAGTGTATTTTATCATAATCTAGTAGTTACATTTGGAAATTTAGTTCTAGGACATTTGGTTTGAGCGCAATCTTCAAACTTAATTAAAAAAAGTCATTTAAGCCTTTTCACAGTGAGATCTATGCGATATGGCCGAGAAATGTAATTTTGATGTTAACTCCCAAACCGCTGCGCATAAGTAAACCAAACTTCACCCAATAGTGTATTTTATCATAATCTAGTAGTTACATTTGGAAATTTAGTTCTAGGCCATTTGGTTTGAGCGCAATCTTCAAACTTAATTAAAAAAAGTCATTTAAGCCTTTTCACAGTGAGATCTATGCGATATGGCCGAGAAATGTAATTTTGATGTTAACTCCCAAACCGCTAGGCAGAAGTCAACCAAACTTCACCCAATAGTGTATTGTATCACAATCTAGTAGTTACATTTGGAAATTTGGTTCTAGGACATTTGGTTTGAGCGCAATCATCAAACTTAGTTAAAAAAAAGTCATTTAAGCCTTTTCACAGTGAGATCTATGCGATATGGCCGAGAAATGTAATTTTGATGTTAACTCCCAAACCGCTAGGCAGAAGTCAACCAAACTTCACCCAATAGTGTATTGTATCACAATCTAGTAGTTACATTTGGAAATTTGGTTCTAGGACATTTGGTTTGAGCGCAATCATCAAACTTAGTTAAAAAAAAGTCATTTAAGCCTTTTCACAGTGAGATCTACGCGATATGGCCGAGAAATGTAATTTTGATATTAACTCCCAAACCGCTGCGCAGAAGTCAAACTTCACCCAATAATGTATTGTATCACAATCTAGTAGTTACATTTGGAAATTTGGTTCTAGGACATTTGGTTTGAGCGCAATCATCAAACTTAGTTAAAAAAAGTAATTTAAGCCTTTTCACAGTGAGATCTACGCGATATGGCCGAGAAATGTAATTTTGATAACTCCCAAACCGCTGCGCAGAAGTCAACCAAACTTCACCCAATAGTGTATTGTATCACAATTTAGTAGTTACATTTGGAAATTTGGTTCTAGGACATTTGGTTTGAGCGCAATCATCAAACTTAGTTTAAAAAAGTCATTTAAACCTTTTCACAGTGAGATCTACGCGATATGGCCGAGAAATGTAATTTTGATAACTCCCAAACCGCTGCGCAGAAGTCAACCAAACTTCACCCAATAGTGTATTGTTTCACAATCTAGTAGTTACATTTGGAAATTTGGTTCTAGGACATTTGGTTTGAGCGCAATCCTCAAACTTAGTTAAAAAAAGTCATTCAAGCCTTTTCGCAGTGAGATCTACGCGATATGGCCGAGAAATGTAATTTTGATGACTCCAAAACTGCTGCGCAGAAGTCAACCAAACTTCACCCAATAGTGTATTGTATCACAATTTAGTAGTTACATTTGGAAATTTGGTTCTAGGACATTTGGTTTGAGCGCAATCATCAAACTTAGTTGAAAAAAGTCATTTAAGCCTTTTCACAGTGAGATCTACGCGATATGGCCGAGAAATGTAATTTTGATAACTCCCAAACCGCTGCGCAGAAGTCAACCAAACTTCACCCAATAGTGTATTGTATCACAATCTAGTAGTTACATTTGGAAATTTGGTTCTAGGACATTTGGTTTGAGCGCAATCATCAAACTTAGTTAAAAAAAAGTCATTTAAGCCTTTTCACAGTGAGATCTACGCGATATGGCCGAGAAATGTAATTTTGATGTTAACTCCAAAACCGCTGCGCAGAAGTCAACCAAACTTCACCCAATAGTGTATTGTATCACAATTTAGTAGTTACATTTGGAAATTTGGTTCTAGGACATTTGGTTTGAGCGCAATCATCAAACTTAATTAAAAAAGTCATTTAAGCCTTTTCACAGTGAGATCTATGCGATATGGCCGAGAAATGTAATTTTGATGTTCACTCCCAAACCGCTGCGCAGAAGTCAACCAAACTTCACCCAATAGTGTATTGTATCACAATCTAGTAGTTACATTTAGAAATTTGGTTCTAGGACATTTGGTTTGAGCGCAATCCTCAAACTTAGTTAAAAAAAGTCATTTAAGCCTTTTCACAGTGAGATCTACGCGATATGGCCGAGAAATGTAATTTTGATGTTAACTCCCAAACCGCAAGGCAGAAGTCAACCAAACTTCACCCAATAGTGTATTGTATCACAATCTAGTAGTTACATTTGGAAATTTGGTTCTAGGACATTTGGTTTGAGCGCAATCATCAAACTTAGTTACAAAAAGTCATTTAAGCCTTTTCACAGTGAGATCTACGCGATATGGCCGAGAAATGTAATTTTGATGTTAACTCCCAAACCGCTGCGCAGAAGTCAACCAAACTTCACCCAATAGTGTATTGTATCACAATCTAGTAGTTACATTTGGAAATTTGGTTCTAGGACATTTGGTTTGAGCGCAATCCTCAAACTTAGATAAAAAAAGTCATTTAAGCCTTTTCGCAGTGAGATCTACGCGATATGGCCGAGAAATGTAATTTTGATGTTAACTCCCAAACCGCTGCGCAGAAGTCAACCAAACTTCACCCAATAGTGTATTGTATCACAATCTAGTAGTTACATTTGGAAATTTTGTTCTAGGACATTTGGTTTGAGCGCAATCTTCAAACTTAGTTAAAAAAAGTCATTTAAGCCTTTTCACAGTGAGATCTACGCGATATGGCCGAGAAATGTAATTTTGATGTTAACTCCCAAACCGCTGCGCAGAAGTCAACCAAACTTCACCCAATAGTGTATTGTATCACAATCTAGTAGTTACATTTGGAAATTTGGTTCTAGGACATTTGGTTTGAGCGCAATCATCAAACTTAGTTAAAAAAAGTCATTTAAGCCTTTTCACAGTGAGATCTACGCGATATGGCCGAGAAATGTAATTTTGATAACTCCCAAACCGCTGCGCAGAAGTCAACCAAACTTCACCCAATAGTGTATTGTATCACAATTTAGTAGTTACATTTGGAAATTTGGTTCTAGGACATTTGGTTTGAGCGCAATCATCAAACTTAGTTTAAAAAAGTCATTTAAACCTTTTCACAGTGAGATCTACGCGATATGGCCGAGAAATGTAATTTTGATAACTCCCAAACCGCTGCGCAGAAGTCAACCAAACTTCACCCAATAGTGTATTGTTTCACAATCTAGTAGTTACATTTGGAAATTTGGTTCTAGTACATTTGGTTTGAGCGCAATCCTCAAACTTAGTTAAAAAAAGTCATTCAAGCCTTTTCGCAGTGAGATCTACGCGATATGGCCGAGAAATGTAATTTTGATGTTAACTCCCAAACCGCTGCGCAGAAGTCAAACAAACTTCACCCAATAGTGTATTGTATCACAATCTAGTAGTTACATTTGGAAATTTGGTTCTAGGACATTTGGTTTGAGCGCAATCCTCAAAGTTAGTTAAAAAAAAGTCATTTAAGCCTTTTCTCAGTGAGATCTACGCGATATGGCCGAGAAATGTAATTTTGATGACTCCAAAACCGCTGCGCAGAAGTCAACCAAACTTCACCCAATAGTGTATTGTATCACAATTTAGTAGTTACATTTGGAAATTTGGTTCTAGGACATTTGGTTTGAGCGCAATCATCAAACTTAGTTGAAAAAAGTCATTTAAGCCTTTTCACAGTGAGATCTACGCGATATGGCCGAGAAATGTAATTTTGATAACTCCCAAACCGCTGCGCAGAAGTCAACCAAACTTCACCCAATAGTGTATTGTATCACAATCTAGTAGTTACATTTGGAAATTTGGTTCTAGGACATTTGGTTTGAGCGCAATCATCAAACTTAATTAAAAAAGTCATTTAAGCCTTTTCACAGTGAAATCTACGCGATATGGCCGAGAAATGTAATTTTGATGTTAACTCCCAAACCGCTGCGCAGAAGTCAACCAAACTTCACCTAATAGTGTATTGTATCACAATCTAGTAGTTACATTTGGAAATTTGGTTCTAGGACATTTGGTTTGAGCGCAATCATCAAACTTAGTTAAAAAAAGTCATTTAAGCCTTTTCACAGTGAAATCTATGCGATATGGCCGAGAAATGTAATTTTGATGTTCACTCCCAAACCGCTGCGCAGAAGTCAAACTTCACCCAATAATGTATTGTATCACAATCTAGTAGTTACATTTGGAAATTTGGTTCTAGGACATTTGGTTTGAGCGCAATCATCAAACTTAGTTAAAAAAAGTCATTTAAGCCTTTTCACAGTGAGATCTACGCGATATGGCCGAGAAATGTAATTTTGATAACTCCCAAACCGCTGCGCAGAAGTCAACCAAACTTCACCCAATAGTGTATTGTATCACAATCTAGTAGTTACATTTGGAAATTTGGTTCTAGGACATTTGGTTTGAGCGCAATCCTCAAAATTAGTTAAAAAAAGTCATTTAAGCCTTTTCGCAGTGAGATCTACGCGATATGGCCGAGAAATGTAATTTTGATGTTAACTCCCAAACCGCTGCGCAGAAGTCAACCAAACTTCACCCAATAGTGTATTGTATCACAATCTAGTAGTTACATTTGGAAATTTGGTTCTAGGACATTTGGTTTGAGCGCAATCCTCAAAGTTAGTTAAAAAAAAGTCATTTAAGCCTTTTCTCAGTGAGATCTACGCGATATGGCCGAGAAATGTAATTTTGATGTTAACTCCCAAACCGCTGCGCAGAAGTCAACCAAACTTCACCTAATAGTGTATTGTATCACAATCTAGTAGTTACATTTGGAAATTTGGTTGTAGGACATTTGGTTTGAGCGCAATCATCAAACTTAGTTAAAAAAAAGTCATTTAAGCCTTTTCACAGTGAGATCTACGCGATATGGCCGAGAAATGTAATTTTGATAACTCCCAAACCGCTGCGCAGAAGTCAACCAAACTTCACCCAATAGTGTATTGTATCACAATCTAGTAGTTACATTTGGAAATTTGGTTCTAGGGCATTTGGTTTGAGCGCAATCATCAAACTTAGTTAAAAAAAGTCATTTAAGCCTTTTCACAGTGAGATCTATGCGATATGGCCGAGAAATGTAATTTTGATGTTAACTCCCAAACAGCTGCGCAGAAGTCAACCAAACTTCACCCAATAATGTATTGTATCACAATCTAGTAGTTACATTTGGAAATTTGGTTGTAGGACATTTGGTTTGAGCGCAATCATCAAACTTAGTTAAAAAAAAGTCATTTAAGCCTTTTCACAGTGAGATCTACGCGATATGGCCGAGAAATGTAATTTTGATGTTAACTCCCAAACAGCTGCGCAGAAGTCAACCAAACTTCACCCAATAATGTATTGTATCACAATCTAGTAGTTACATTTGGAAATTTGGTTCTAGGACATTTGGTTTGAGCGCAATCATCAAACTTAGTTAAAAAAAGTCATTTAAGCCTTTTCACAGTGAGATCTACGCGATATGGCCGAGAAATGTAATTTTGATAACTCCCAAACCGCTGCGCAGAAGTCAACCAAATTTCACCCAATAGTGTATTGTATCACAATCTAGTAGTTACATTTGGAAATTTGGTTCTAGGACATTTGGTTTGAGCGCAATCATCAAACTTAGTTAAAAAAAAGTCATTTAAGCCTTTTCACAGTGAGATCTACGCGATATGGCCGAGAAATGTAATTTTGATATTAACTCCCAAACCGCTGCGCAGAAGTCAAACTTCACCCAATAATGTATTGTATCACAATCTAGTAGTTACATTTGGAAATTTGGTTCTAGGACATTTGGTTTGAGCGCAATCATCAAACTTAGTTAAAAAAAGTAATTTAAGCCTTTTCACAGTGAGATCTACGCGATATGGCCGAGAAATGTAATTTTGATAACTCCCAAACCGCTGCGCAGAAGTCAACCAAACTTCACCCAATAGTGTATTGTATCACAAATTAGTAGTTACATTTGGAAATTTGGTTCTAGGACATTTGGTTTGAGCGCAATCATCAAACTTAGTTTAAAAAAGTCATTTAAACCTTTTCACAGTGAGATCTACGCGATATGGCCGAGAAATGTAATTTTGATAACTCCCAAACCGCTGCGCAGAAGTCAACCAAACTTCACCCAATAGTGTATTGTTTCACAATCTAGTAGTTACATTTGGAAATTTGGTTCTAGGACATTTGGTTTGAGCGCAATCCTCAAACTTAGTTAAAAAAAGTCATTCAAGCCTTTTCGCAGTGAGATCTACGCGATATGGCCGAGAAATGTAATTTTGATGTTAACTCCCAAACCGCTGCGCAGAAGTCAAACAAACTTCACCCAATAGTGTATTGTATCACAATCTAGTAGTTACATTTGGAAATTTGGTTCTAGGACATTTGGTTTGAGCGCAATCCTCAAAGTTAGTTAAAAAAAAGTCATTTAAGCCTTTTCTCAGTGAGATCTACGCGATATGGCCGAGAAATGTAATTTTGATGACTCCAAAACTGCTGCGCAGAAGTCAACCAAACTTCACCCAATAGTGTATTGTATCACAATTTAGTAGTTACATTTGGAAATTTGGTTCTAGGACATTTGGTTTGAGCGCAATCATCAAACTTAGTTAAAAAAAGTCATTTAAGCCTTTTCACAGTGAGATCTACGCGATATGGCCGAGAAATGTAATTTTGATAACTCCCAAACCGCTGCGCAGAAGTCAACCAAACTTCACCCAATAGTGTATTGTATCACAATTTAGTAGTTACATTTGGAAATTTGGTTCTAGGACATTTGGTTTGAGCGCAATCATCAAACTTAATTAAAAAAGTCATTTAAGCCTTTTCACAGTGAGATCTACGCGATATGGCCGAGAAATGTAATTTTGATGTTCACTCCCAAACCGCTGCGCAGAAGTCAACCAAACTTCACCCAATAGTGTATTGTATCACAATCTAGTAGTTACATTTAGAAATTTGGTTCTAGGACATTTGGTTTGAGCGCAATCCTCAAACTTAGTTAAAAAAAGTCATTTAAGCCTTTTCACAGTGAGATCTACGCGATATGGCCGAGAAATGTAATTTTGATGTTAACTCCCAAACCGCAAGGCAGAAGTCAACCAAACTTCACCCAATAGTGTATTGTATCACAATCTAGTAGTTACATTTGGAAATTTGGTTCTAGGACATTTGGTTTGAGCGCAATCATCAAACTTAGTTACAAAAAGTCATTTAAGCCTTTTCACAGTGAGATCTACGCGATATGGCCGAGAAATGTAATTTTGATGTTAACTCCCAAACCGCTGCGCAGAAGTCAACCAAACTTCACCCAATAGTGTATTGTATCACAATCTAGTAGTTACATTTGGAAATTTGGTTCTAGGACATTTGGTTTGAGCGCAATCCTCAAACTTAGATAAAAAAAGTCATTTAAGCCTTTTCGCAGTGAGATCTACGCGATATGGCCGAGAAATGTAATTTTGATGTTAACTCCCAAACCGCTGCGCAGAAGTCAACCAAACTTCACCCAATAGTGTATTGTATCACAATCTAGTAGTTACATTTGGAAATTTTGTTCTAGGACATTTGGTTTGAGCGCAATCTTCAAACTTAGTTAAAAAAAGTCATTTAAGCCTTTTCACAGTGAGATCTACGCGATATGGCCGAGAAATGTAATTTTGATGTTAACTCCCAAACCGCTGCGCAGAAGTCAAACAAACTTCACCCAATAGTGTATTGTATCACAATCTAGTAGTTACATTTGGAAATTTGGTTCTAGGACATTTGATTTGAGCGCAATCCTCAAAGTTAGTTAAAAAATAGTCATTTAAGCCTTTTCTCAGTGAGATCTACGCGATATGGCCGAGAAATGTAATTTTGATGACTCCAAAACCGCTGCGCAGAAGTCAACCAAACTTCACCCAATAGTGTATTGTATCACAATTTAGTAGTTACATTTGGAAATTTGGTTCTAGGACATTTGGTTTGAGCGCAATCATCAAACTTAGTTGAAAAAAGTCATTTAAGCCTTTTCACAGTGAGATCTACGCGATATGGCCGAGAAATGTAATTTTGATAACTCCCAAACCGCTGCGCAGAAGTCAACCAAACTTCACCCAATAGTGTATTGTATCACAATCTAGTAGTTACATTTGGAAATTTGGTTCTAGGACATTTGGTTTGAGCGCAATCATCAAACTTAATTAAAAAAGTCATTTAAGCCTTTTCACAGTGAAATCTATGCGATATGGCCGAGAAATGTAATTTTGATGTTCACTCCCAAACCGCTAGGCAGAAGTCAACCAAACTTCACCCAATAGTGTATTGTATCACAATCTAGTAGTTACATTTGGGAATTTGGTTCTAGGACATTTGGTTTGAGCGCAATCATTAAACTTAGTTAAAAAAAAAGTCATTTAAGCCTTTTAACAGTGAGATCTACGCGATATGGCCGAGAAATGTAATTTTGATGTTAACTCCCAAACCGCTGCGCAGAAGTCAACCAAACTTCACCTAATAGTGTATTGTATCACAATCTAGTAGTTACATTTGGAAATTTGGTTCTAGGACATTTGGTTTGAGCGCAATCATCAAACTTAGTTAAAAAAAGTCATTTAAGCCTTTTCACAGTGAAATCTATGCGATATGGCCGAGAAATGTAATTTTGATGTTCACTCCCAAACCGCTGCGCAGAAGTCAAACTTCACCCAATAATGTATTGTATCACAATCTAGTAGTTACATTTGGAAATTTGGTTCTAGGACATTTGGTTTGAGCGCAATCATCAAACTTAGTTAAAAAAAGTCATTTAAGCCTTTTCACAGTGAGATCTACGCGATATGGCCGAGAAATGTAATTTTGATAACTCCCAAACCGCTGCGCAGAAGTCAACCAAACTTCACCCAATAGTGTATTGTATCACAATCTAGTAGTTACATTTGGAAATTTGGTTCTAGGACATTTGGTTTGAGCGCAATCCTCAAACTTAGTTAAAAAAAGTCATTTAAGCCTTTTCGCAGTGAGATCTACGCGATATGGCCGAGAAATGTAATTTTGATAACTCCCAAACCGCTGCGCAGAAGTCAACCAAATTTCACCCAATAGTGTATTGTATCACAATCTAGTAGTTACATTTGGAAATTTGGTTCTAGGGCATTTGGTTTGAGCGCAATCATCAAACTTAGTTAAAAAAAGTCATTTAAGCCTTTTCACAGTGAGATCTACGCGATATGGCCGAGAAATGTAATTTTGATGTTAACTCCCAAACCGCTGCGCAGATGTCAACCAAACTTCACCCAATAGTGTATTGTATCACAATCTAGTAGTTACATTTGGAAATTTGGTTCTAGGACATTTGGTTTGAGCGCAATCATCAAACTTACTTAAAAAAAAAAGTCATTTAAGCCTTTTCACAGTAAGATCTACGCGATATGGCCGAGAAATGTAATTTTGATGTTAACTCCAAAACCGCTGCGCAGAAGTCAAACAAACTTCACCCAATAGTGTATTGTATCACAATCTAGTAGTTACATATTGAAATTTGGTTCTAGGACATGTGGTTTGAGCGCAATCCTCAAACTTAGTTTAAAAAAAGTCATTTAAGCCTTTTCGCAGTGAGATCTACACGATATGGCCGAGAAATGTAATTTTGATGTCAACTCCAAAACCGCTGCGCAGAAGTCAACCAAACTTCACCCAATAGTGTATTGTATCACAATCTAGTAGTTACATTTGGAAATTTGATTCTAGGACATTTGGTTTGAGCGCAATCCTCAAACTTAGTTAAAAAAAGTAATTTAAGCCTTTTCGCAGTGAGATCTACGCGATATGGCCGAGAAATGTAATTTTGATGTTAACTCCCAAACCGCTGCGCAGAAGTCAACCAAACTTCACCCAATAGTGTATTGTATCACAATCTAGTAGTTAAATGTGGAAATTTGGTTCTAGGACATTTGATTTGAGCGCAATCCTCAAACTTAGTTAAAAAAGTTATTTAAGCCTTTTCACAGTGAGATCTACGCGATATGGCCAAGAAATGTAATTTTGATGTTAACTCCCAAACCGCTGCGCATATGTCAACCAAACTTCACCCAATAGTGTATTGTATCACAATCTAGTAGTTACATTTGGAAATTTGGTTCTAGGACATTTGGTTTGAGCGCAATCCTCAAACTTAGTTAAAAAAAGTCATTTAAGCCTTTTCACAGTGAGATTTACGCGATATGGCCGAGAAATGTAATTTTGATGTTAACTCCCAAACCGCTGCGCAGAAGTCAACCAAACTTCACCCAATAGTGTATTGTATCACAATCTAGTAGTTACATTGGGAAATTTGATTCTAGGACATTTGGTTTGAGCGCAATCCTCAAACTTAGTTAAAAAAAGTCATTTAAGCCTTTTCGCAGTGAGATCTACGCGATATGGCCGAGAAATGTAATTTTGATGTTAACTCCCAAACCGCTGCGCAGAAGTCAACCAAACTTCACCCAATAGTGTATTGTATCACAATCTAGTAGTTAAATTTGGAAATTTGGTTCTAGGACATTTGGTTTGAGCGCAATCCTCAAACTTAGTTAAAAAAAGTCATTTAAGCCTTTTTTCAGTGAGATCTACGCGATATGGCCGAGAAATGTAATTTTGATGTTAACTCCCAAACCGCTGCGCAGAAGTCAACCAAACTTCACCCAATAGTGTATGGTATCACAATCTAGTAGTTACATTTGGAAACTTGGTTCTAGGACATTTGGTTTGAGCGCAATCCTAAAACTTAGTTTAAAAAAAGTCATTTAAGCCTTTTCTCAGTGAGATCTACGCGATATGGCCGAGAAATGTAATTTTGATGTTAACTCCCAAACCGCTGCGCAGAAGTAAACCAAACTTCACCCAATAGTGTATTGTATCACAATCTAGTAGTTACATTTGGAAATTTGGTTCTAGGACATTTGGTTTGAGCGCAATCCTCAAACTTAGTTAAAAAAAAGTCATTTAAGCCTTTTCACAGTGAGATCTACGCGATATGGCCGAGAAATGTAATTTTGATGTTAACTCCAAAACCGCTGCGCAGAAGTCAACCAAACTTCACCCATTAGTGTATTGTATCACAATCTAGTAGTTACATTTGGAAATTTGGTTCTAGGACATTTGGTTTGAGCGCAATCCTCAAACTTAGTTAAAAAAAGTCATTTAAGCCTTTTCGCAGTGAGATCTACGCGATATGGCCGAGAAATGTAATTTTGATGTTAACTCCAAAACCGCTGCGCAGAAGTCAACCAAACTTCACCCAATAGTGTATTGTATCACAATCTAGTAGTTACATTTGGAAATTTGGTTCTAGGACATTTGGTTTGAGCGCAATCCTCAAAATTAGTTAAAAAAAGTCATTTAAGCCTTTTCGCAGTGAGATCTACGCGATATGGCCGAGAAATGTAATTTTGATGTTAACTCCCAAACCGCTGCGCAGAAGTCAACCAAACTTCACCCAATAGTGTATCGTATCACAATCTAGTAGTTACATTTGGAAATTTGGTTCTAGGACATTTGGTTTGAGCACAATCCTCAAACTTAGTTAAAAAAAGTCATTTAAGCCTTTTCTCAGTGAGATCTACGCGATATGGCCGAGAAATGTAATTTTGATGTTAACTCCAAAACCGCTGCGTAGAAGTAAACCAAACTTTACCCAATAGTGTATTGTATCACAATCTAGTAGTTACATATAGAAATTTGGTTCTAGGACATTTGGTTTGAGCGCAATCCTCAAACTTAGTTAAAAAAAGTCATTTAAGCCTTTTCGCAGTGAGATCTACGCGATATGGCCGAAAAATGTAATTTTGATGTTAACTCCAAAACCGCTGCGCAGAAGTCAACCAAACTTCACCCAATAGTGTATTGTATCACAATCTAGTAGTTACATTTGGAAATTTGGTTCTAGGACATTTGGTTTGAGCGCAATCCTCAAACTTAGTTAAAAAAAGTCATTTAAGCCTTTTCGCAGTGAGATCTACGCGATATGGCCGAGAAATGAAATTTTGATGTTAACTCCCAAACCGCTGCGCAGAAGTCAACCAAACTTCACCCAATAGTGTATTGTATCACAATCTAGTAGTTACATTTGGAAATTTGGTTCTAGGACATTTGGTTTGAGCGCAATCCTCAAAATTAGTTAAAAAAAGTCATTTAAGCCTTTTCGCAGTGAGATCTACGCGATATGGCCGAGAAATGTAATTTTGATGTTAACTCCCAAACCGCTGCGCAGAAGTCAACCAAACTTCACCCAATAGTGTATTGTATCACAATCTAGTAGTTACATTTGGAAATTTGGTTCTAGGACATTTGGTTTGAGCGCAATCCTCAAACTTAGTTAAAAAAAAGTCATTTAAGCCTTTTCACAGTGAGATCTACGCGATATGGCCGAGAAATGTAATTTTGATGTTAACTCCAAAACCGCTGCACAGAAGTCAACCAAACTTCACCCAATAGTGTATTGTATCACGATCTAGTAGTTACATTTGGAAATTTGGTTCTAGGACATTTGGTTTGAGCGCAATCCTCAAACTTAGTTAAAAAAAAGTCATTAAAGCCTTTTCGCAGTGAGATCTACGCGATATGGCCGAGAAATGTAATTTTGATGTTAACTCCCAAACCGCTGCGCAGAAGTCAACCAAACTTCACCCAATAGTGTATCGTATCACAATCTAGTAGTTACATTTGGAAATTTGGTTCTTGGACATTTGGTTTGAGCACAATCCTCAAACTTAGTTAAAAAAAGTCATTTAAGCCTTTTCTCAGTGAGATCTACGCGATATGGCCGAGAAATGTAATTTTGATGTTAACTCCAAAACCGCTGCGTAGAAGTCAACCAAACTTCACCCAATAGTGTATTGTATCACAATCTAGTAGTTACATTTGGAAATTTGGTTCTAGGACATTTGGTTTGAGCGCAATCCTCAAACTTAGTTAAAAAAAAGTCATTTAAGCCTTTTCACAGTGAGATCTACGCGATATGGCCAAGAAATGTAATTTTGATGTTAACTCCAAAACCGCTGCACAGAAGTCAACCAAACTTCACCCAATAGTGTATTGTATCACGATCTAGTAGTTACATTTGGAAATTTGGTTCTAGGACATTTGGTTTGAGCGCAATCCTCAAACTTAGTTAAAAAAAAGTCATTAAAGCCTTTTCGCAGTGAGATCTACGCGATATGGCCGAGAAATGTAATTTTGATGTTAACTCCCAAACCGCTGCGCAGAAGTCAACCAAACTTCACCCAATAGTGTATCGTATCACAATCTAGTAGTTACATTTGGAAATTTGGTTCTAGGACATTTGGTTTGAGCACAATCCTCAAACTTAGTTAAAAAAAGTCATTTAAGCCTTTTCTCAGTGAGATCTACGCGATATGGCCGAGAAATGTAATTTTGATGTTAACTCCAAAACCGCTGCGTAGAAGTAAACCAAACTTCACCCAATAGTGTATTGTATCACAATCTAGTAGTTACATATAGAAATTTGGTTCTAGGACATTTGGTTTGAGCGCAATCCTCAAACTTAGTTAAAAAAAGTCATTTAAGCCTTTTCGCAGTGAGATCTACGCGATATGGCCGAAAAATGTAATTTTGATGTTAACTCCAAAACCGCTGCGCAGAAGTCAACCAAACTTCACCCAATAGTGTATTGTATCACAATCTAGTAGTTACATTTGGAAATTTGGTTCTAGGACATTTGGTTTGAGCGCAATCCTCAAACTTAGTTAAAAAAAGTCATTTAAGCCTTTTCGCAGTGAGATCTACGCGATATGGCCGAGAAATGTAATTTTGATGTTAACTCCCAAACCGCTGCGCAGAAGTCAACCAAACTTCACCCAATAGTGTATTGTATCACAATCTAGTAGTTACATTTGGAAATTTGGTTCTAGGGCATTTCGTTTGAGCGCAATCCTCAAACTTAGTTAAAAAAAAGTCATTTAAGCCTTTTCTCAGTGAGATCTACGCGATATGGCCGAGAAATGTAATTTTGATGTTAACTCCCAAACCGCTGCGCAGAAGTCAACCAAACTTCACCCAATAGTGTATTGTATCACAATCTAGTAGTTACATTTGGAAATTTGGTTCTAGGACATTTGGTTTGAGCGCAATCCTCAAACTTAGTTAAAAAAAAGTCATTTAAGCCTTTTCACAGTGAGATCTACGCGATATGGCCGAGAAATGTAATTTTGATGTTAACTCCAAAACCGCTGCACAGAAGTCAACCAAACTTCACCCAATAGTGTATTGTATCACGATCTAGTAGTTACATTTGGAAATTTGGTTCTAGGACATTTGGTTTGAGCGCAATCCTCAAACTTAGTTAAAAAAAAGTCATTAAAGCCTTTTCGCAGTGAGATCTACGCGATATGGCCGAGAAATGTAATTTTGATGTTAACTCCCAAACCGCTGCGCAGAAGTCAACCAAACTTCACCCAATAGTGTATCGTATCACAATCTAGTAGTTACATTTGGAAATTTGGTTCTTGGACATTTGGTTTGAGCACAATCCTCAAACTTAGTTAAAAAAAGTCATTTAAGCCTTTTCGCAGTGAGATCTACGCGATATGGCCGAGAAATGTAATTTTGATGTTAACTCCCAAACCGCTGCGCAGAAGTAAACCAAACTTCACCCAATAGTGTATTGTATCACAATCTAGTAGTTACATTTGGAAATTTGGTTCTAGGACATTTGGTTTGAGCGCAATCCTCAAACTTAGTTAAAAAAAAGTCATTTAAGCCTTTTCACAGTGAGATCTACGCGATATGGCCGAGAAATGTAATTTTGATGTTAACTCCAAAACCGATGCGCAGAAGTCAACCAAACTTCACCCAATAGTGTATTGTATCACAATCTAGTAGTTACATTTGGAAATTTGGTTCTAGGACATTTGGTTTGAGCGCAATCCTCAAACTTAGTTTAAAAAAAGTCATTTAAGCCTTTTCTCAGTGAGATCTACGCGATATGGCCGAGAAATGTAATTTTGATGACTCCAAAACCGCTGCGCAGAAGTCAACCAAACTTCACCCAATAGTGTATTGTATCACAATTTAGTAGTTACATTTGGAAATTTGGTTCTAGGACATTTGGTTTGAGCGCAATCATCAAACTTAGTTAAAAAAAGTCATGTAAGCCTTTTCACAGTGAGATCTACGCGATATGGCCGAGAAATGTAATTTTGATGTTAACTCCCAAACCGCTGCGCAGAAGTCAACCAAACTTCACCCAATAGTGTATTGTATCACAATCTAGTAGTTACATTTGGAAATTTGATTCTAGGACATTTGGTTTGAGCGCAATCCTCAAACTTAGTTAAAAAAAGTCATTTAAGCCTTTTCGCAGTGAGATCTACGCGATATGGCCGAGAAATGTAATTTTGATGTTAACTCCCAAACCGCTGCGCAGAAGTAAACCAAACTTCACCCAATAGTGTATTGTATCACAATCTAGTAGTTACATTTGGAAATTTGGTTCTAGGACATTTGGTTTGAGCGCAATCCTCAAACTTATTTAAAAAAAAGTCATTTAAGCCTTTTCACAGTGAGATCTACGCGATATGGCCGAGAAATGTAATTTTGATGTTAACTCCCAAACCGCTGCGCAGATGTCAACCAAACTTCACCCAATAGTGTATTGTATCACAATCTAGTAGTTACATTTGGAAATTTGGTTCTAGGACATTTGGTTTGAGCGCAATCATCAAACTTACTTAAAAAAAAAAGTCATTTAAGCCTTTTCACAGTAAGATCTACGCGATATGGCCGAGAAATGTAATTTTGATGTTAACTCCAAAACCGCTGCGCAGAAGTCAAACAAACTTCACCCAATAGTGTATTGTATCACAATCTAGTAGTTACATATTGAAATTTGGTTCTAGGACATGTGGTTTGAGCGCAATCCTCAAACTTAGTTTAAAAAAAGTCATTTAAGCCTTTTCGCAGTGAGATCTACACGATATGGCCGAGAAATGTAATTTTGATGTTAACTCCAAAACCGCTGCGTAGAAGTAAACCAAACTTCACCCAATAGTGTATTGTATCACAATCTAGTAGTTACATTTGGAAATTTGGTTCTAGGACATTTGGTTTGAGCGCAATCCTCAAACTTAGTTTAAAAAATGTCATTTAAGCCTTTTCACAGTGAGATCTACACGATATGGCCGAGAAATGTAATTTTGATGTTAACTCCAAAACCGCTGCGCAGAAGTCAACCAAACTTCACCCAATAGTGTATTGTATCACAATCTAGTAGTTACATTTGGAAATTTGGTTCTAGGACATTTGGTTTGAGCGCAATCCTCAAACTTAGTTAAAAAAAGTCATTTAAGCCTTTTCGCAGTGAGATCTACGCGATATGGCCGAGAAATGTAATTTTGATGTTAACTCCCAAACCGCTGCGCAGAAGTAAACCAAACTTCACCCAATAGTGTATTGTATCACAATCTAGTAGTTACATTTGGAAATTTGGTTCTAGGACATTTGGTTTGAGCGCAATCCTCAAACTTAGTTAAAAAAAAGTCATTTAAGCCTTTTCACAGTGAGATCTACGCGATATGGCCGAGAAATGTAATTTTGATGTTAACTCCAAAACCGATGCGCAGAAGTCAACCAAACTTCACCCAATAGTGTATTGTATCACAATCTAGTAGTTACATTTGGAAATTTGGTTCTAGGACATTTGGTTTGAGCGCAATCCTCAAACTTAGTTTAAAAAAAGTCATTTAAGCCTTTTCTCAGTGAGATCTACGCGATATGGCCGAGAAATGTAATTTTGATGACTCCAAAACCGCTGCGCAGAAGTCAACCAAACTTCACCCAATAGTGTATTGTATCACAATTTAGTAGTTACATTTGGAAATTTGGTTCTAGGACATTTGGTTTGAGCGCAATCATCAAACTTAGTTAAAAAAAGTCATGTAAGCCTTTTCACAGTGAGATCTACGCGATATGGCCGAGAAATGTAATTTTGATGTTAACTCCCAAACCGCTGAGCAGAAGTCAACCAAACTTCACCCAATAGTGTATTGTATCACAATCTAGTAGTTACATTTGGAAATTTGATTCTAGGACATTTGGTTTGAGCGCAATCCTCAAACTTAGTTAAAAAAAGTCATTTAAGCCTTTTCGCAGTGAGATCTACGCGATATGGCCGAGAAATGTAATTTTGATGTTAACTCCCAAACCGCTGCGCAGAAGTAAACCAAACTTCACCCAATAGTGTATTGTATCACAATCTAGTAGTTACATTTGGAAATTTGGTTCTAGGACATTTGGTTTGAGCGCAATCCTCAAACTTATTTAAAAAAAAGTCATTTAAGCCTTTTCACAGTGAGATCTACGCGATATGGCCGAGAAATGTAATTTTGATGTTAACTCCCAAACCGCTGCGCAGATGTCAACCAAACTTCACCCAATAGTGTATTGTATCACAATCAAGTAGTTACATTTGGAAATTTGGTTCTAGGACATTTGGTTTGAGCGCAATCATCAAACTTACTTAAAAAAAAAAGTCATTTAAGCCTTTTCACAGTAAGATCTACGCGATATGGCCGAGAAATGTAATTTTGATGTTAACTCCAAAACCGCTGCGCAGAAGTCAAACAAACTTCACCCAATAGTGTATTGTATCACAATCTAGTAGTTACATATTGAAATTTGGTTCTAGGACATGTGGTTTGAGCGCAATCCTCAAACTTAGTTTAAAAAAAGTCATTTAAGCCTTTTCGCAGTGAGATCTACACGATATGGCCGAGAAATGTAATTTTGATGTCAACTCCAAAACCGCTGCGCAGAAGTCAACCAAACTACACCCAATAGTGTATTGTATCACAATCTAGTAGTTACATTTGGAAATTTGATTCTAGGACATTTGGTTTGAGCGCAATCATCAAACTTAGTTAAAAAAAGTCATTTAAGCCTTTTCGCAGTGAGATATACGCGATATGGCCGAGAAATGTAATTTTGATAACTCCCAAACCGCTGCGCAGAAGTCAACCAAACTTCACCCAATAGTGTATTGTATCACAATTTAGTAGTTACATTTGGAAATTTGGTTCAAGGACATTTGGTTTGAGCGCAATCATCAAACTTAGTTAAAAAAAGTCATTTAAGCCTTTTCGCAGTGAGATATACGCGATATGGCCGAGAAATGTAATTTTGATGTTAATTCCCAAACCGCTGCGCAGAAGTCAACCAAACTTCACCCAATAGTGTATTGTATCACAATCTAGTAGTTAAATGTGGAAATTTGGTTCTAGGACATTTGATTTGAGCGCAATCCTCAAACTTAGTTAAAAAAAGTTATTTAAGCCTTTTCACAGTGAGATCTACGCGATATGGCCGAGAAATGTAATTTTGATGTTAACTCCCAAACCGCTGCGCAGATGTCAACCAAACTTCACCCAATAGTGTATTGTATCAAAATCTAGTAGTTACATTTGGAAATTTGGTTCTAGGACATTTGGTTTGAGCGCAATCATCAAACTTACTTAAAAAAAAAAAGTCATTTAAGCCTTTTCACAGTAAGATCTACGCGATATGGCCGAGAAATGTAATTTTGATGTTAACTCCCAAACCGCTGCGCAGAAGTCAACCAAACTTCACCCAATAGTGTATTGTATCACAATCTAGTAGTTACATTTGGAAATTTGATTCTAGGACATTTGGTTTGAGCGCAATCCTCAAACTTAGTTAAAAAAAGTCATTTAAGCCTTTTCGCAGTGAGATCTACGCGATATGGCCGAGAAATGTAATTTTGATGTTAACTCCCAAACCGCTGCGCAGAAGTAAACCAAACTTCACCCAATAGTGTATTGTATCACAATCTAGTAGTTACATTTGGAAATTTGGTTCTAGGACATTTGGTTTGAGCGCAATCCTCAAACTTATTTAAAAAAAAGTCATTTAAGCCTTTTCACAGTGAGATCTAAGCGATATGGCCGAGAAATGTAATTTTGATGTTAACTCCCAAACCGCTGCGCAGATGTCAACCAAACTTCACCCAATAGTGTATTGTATCACAATCTAGTAGTTACATTTGGAAATTTGGTTCTAGGACATTTGGTTTGAGCGCAATCATCAAACTTACTTAAAAAAAAAAGTCATTTAAGCCTTTTCACAGTAAGATCTACGCGATATGGCCGAGAAATGTAATTTTGATGTTAACTCCAAAACCGCTGCGCAGAAGTCAAACAAACTTCACCCAATAGTGTATTGTATCACAATCTAGTAGTTACATTTGGAAATTTGGTTCTAGGACATTTGGTTTGAGCGCAATCCTCAAACTTAGTTAAAAAAAGTCATTTAAGCCTTTTCACAGTGAGATTTACGCGATATGGCCGAGAAATGTAATTTTGATGTTAACTCCCAAACCGCTGCGCAGAAGTCAACCAAACTTCACCCAATAGTGTATTGTATCACAATCTAGTAGTTACATTGGGAAATTTGATTCTAGGACATTTGGTTTGA
Source organism: Corythoichthys intestinalis (assembly GCF_030265065.1). NCBI lineage: Eukaryota > Metazoa > Chordata > Actinopteri > Syngnathiformes > Syngnathidae > Corythoichthys > Corythoichthys intestinalis. The sequence goes on along the minus strand of NC_080398.1, from coordinate 66,522,551 downwards.
GCGCAATCCTCAAACTTAGTTAAAAAAAGTCATTTAAGCCTTTTCGCAGTGAGATCTACGCGATATGGCCGAGAAATGTAATTTTGATGTTAACTCCCAAACCGCTGCGCAGAAGTCAACCAAACTTCACCCAATAGTGTATTGTATCACAATCTAGTAGTTAAATTTGGAAATTTGGTTCTAGGACATTTGGTTTGAGCGCAATCCTCAAACTTAGTTAAAAAAAGTCATTTAAGCCTTTTTTCAGTGAGATCTACGCGATATGGCCGAGAAATGTAATTTTGATGTTAACTCCCAAACCGCTGCGCAGAAGTAAACCAAACTTCACCCAATAGTGTATTGTATCACAATCTAGTAGTTACATTTGGAAATTTGGTTCTAGGACATTTGGTTTGAGCGCAATCCTCAAACTTAGTTAAAAAAAAGTCATTTAAGCCTTTTCACAGTGAGATCTACGCGATATGGCCGAGAAATGTAATTTTGATGTTAACTCCAAAACCGCTGCGCAGAAGTCAACCAAACTTCACCCATTAGTGTATTGTATCACAATCTAGTAGTTACATTTGGAAATTTGGTTCTAGGACATTTGGTTTGAGCGCAATCCTCAAACTTAGTTAAAAAAAGTCATTTAAGCCTTTTCGCAGTGAGATCTACGCGATATGGCCTAGAAATGTAATTTTGATGTTAACTCCAAAACCGCTGCGCAGAAGTCAACCAAACTTCACCCAATAGTGTATTGTATCACAATCTAGTAGTTACATTTGGAAATTTGGTTCTAGGACATTTGGTTTGAGCGCAATCCTCAAAATTAGTTAAAAAAAGTAATTTAAGCCTTTTCGCAGTGAGATCTACGCGATATGGCCGAGAAATGTAATTTTGATGTTAACTCCCAAACCGCTGCGCAGAAGTCAACCAAACTTCACCCAATAGTGTATCGTATCACAATCTAGTAGTTACATTTGGAAATTTGGTTCTAGGACATTTGGTTTGAGCACAATCCTCAAACTTAGTTAAAAAAAGTCATTCAAGCCTTTTCTCAGTGAGATCTACGCGATATGGCCGAGAAATGTAATTTTGATGTTAACTCCAAAACCGCTGCGTAGAAGTAAACCAAACTTCACCCAATAGTGTATTGTATCACAATCTAGTAGTTACATATAGAAATTTGGTTCTAGGACATTTGGTTTGAGCGCAATCCTCAAACTTAGTTAAAAAAAGTCATTTAAGCCTTTTCGCAGTGAGATCTACGCGATATGGCCGAAAAATGTAATTTTGATGTTAACTCCAAAACCGCTGCGCAGAAGTCAACCAAACTTCACCCAATAGTGTATTGTATCACAATCTAGTAGTTACATTTGGAAATTTGGTTCTAGGACATTTGGTTTGAGCGCAATCCTCAAACTTAGTTAAAAAAAGTCATTTAAGCCTTTTCGCAGTGAGATCTACGCGATATGGCCGAGAAATGTAATTTTGATGTTAACTCCCAAACCGCTGCGCAGAAGTCAACCAAACTTCACCCAATAGTGTATTGTATCACAATCCAGTAGTTACATTTGGAAATTTGGTTCTAGGGCATTTCGTTTGAGCGCAATCCTCAAACTTAGTTAAAAAAAAGTCATTTAAGCCTTTTCTCAGTGAGATCTACGCGATATGGCCGAGAAATGTAATTTTGATGTTAACTCCCAAACCGCTGCGCAGAAGTCAACCAAACTTCACCCAATAGTGTATTGTATCACAATCTAGTAGTTACATTTGGAAATTTGGTTCTAGGACATTTGGTTTGAGCGCAATCCTCAAACTTAGTTAAAAAAAAGTCATTTAAGCCTTTTCACAGTGAGATCTACGCGATATGGCCGAGAAATGTAATTTTGATGTTAACTCCAAAACCGCTGCACAGAAGTCAACCAAACTTCACCCAATAGTGTATTGTATCACGATCTAGTAGTTACATTTGGAAATTTGGTTCTAGGACATTTGGTTTGAGCGCAATCCTCAAACTTAGTTAAAAAAAAGTCATTAAAGCCTTTTCGCAGTGAGATCTACGCGATATGGCCGAGAAATGTAATTTTGATGTTAACTCCCAAACCGCTGCGCAGAAGTCAACCAAACTTCACCCAATAGTGTATCGTATCACAATCTAGTAGTTACATTTGGAAATTTGGTTCTTGGACATTTGGTTTGAGCACAATCCTCAAACTTAGTTAAAAAAAGTCATTTAAGCCTTTTCTCAGTGAGATCTACGCGATATGGCCGAGAAATGTAATTTTGATGTTAACTCCAAAACCGCTGCGTAGAAGTAAACCAAACTTCACCCAATAGTGTATTGTATCACAATCTAGTAGTTACATTTGGAAATTTGGTTCTAGGACATTTGGTTTGAGCGCAATCCTCAAACTTAGTTTAAAAAATGTCATTTAAGCCTTTTCACAGTGAGATCTACACGATATGGCCGAGAAATGTAATTTTGATGTTAACTCCAAAACCGCTGCGCAGAAGTCAACCAAACTTCACCCAATAGTGTATTGTATCACAATCTAGTAGTTACATTTGGAAATTTGGTTCTAGGACATTTGGTTTGAGCGCAATCCTCAAACTTAGTTAAAAAAAGTCATTTAAGCCTTTTCGCAGTGAGATCTACGCGATATGGCCGAGAAATGTAATTTTGATGTTAACTCCCAAACCGCTGCGCAGAAGTAAACCAAACTTCACCCAATAGTGTATTGTATCACAATCTAGTAGTTACATTTGGAAATTTGGTTCTAGGACATTTGGTTTGAGCGCAATCCTCAAACTTAGTTAAAAAAAAGTCATTTAAGCCTTTTCACAGTGAGATCTACGCGATATGGCCGAGAAATGTAATTTTGATGTTAACTCCAAAACCGATGCGCAGAAGTCAACCAAACTTCACCCATTAGTGTATTGTATCACAATCTAGTAGTTACATTTGGAAATTTGGTTCTAGGACATTTGGTTTGAGCGCAATCCTCAAACTTAGTTAAAAAAAGTCATTTAAGCCTTTTCGCAGTGAGATCTACGCGATATGGCCTAGAAATGTAATTTTGATGTTAACTCCAAAACCGCTGCGCAGAAGTCAACCAAACTTCACCCAATAGTGTATTGTATCACAATCTAGTAGTTACATTTGGAAATTTGGTTCTAGGACATTTGGTTTGAGCGCAATCCTCAAAATTAGTTAAAAAAAGTAATTTAAGCCTTTTCGCAGTGAGATCTACGCGATATGGCCGAGAAATGTAATTTTGATGTTAACTCCCAAACCGCTGCGCAGAAGTCAACCAAACTTCACCCAATAGTGTATCGTATCACAATCTAGTAGTTACATTTGGAAATTTGGTTCTAGGACATTTGGTTTGAGCACAATCCTCAAACTTAGTTAAAAAAAGTCATTTAAGCCTTTTCTCAGTGAGATCTACGCGATATGGCCGAGAAATGTAATTTTGATGTTAACTCCAAAACCGCTGCGTAGAAGTAAACCAAACTTCACCCAATAGTGTATTGTATCACAATCTAGTAGTTACATATAGAAATTTGGTTCTAGGACATTTGGTTTGAGCGCAATCCTCAAACTTAGTTAAAAAAAGTCATTTAAGCCTTTTCGCAGTGAGATCTACGCGATATGGCCGAAAAATGTAATTTTGATGTTAACTCCAAAACCGCTGCGCAGAAGTCAACCAAACTTCACCCAATAGTGTATTGTATCACAATCTAGTAGTTACATTTGGAAATTTGGTTCTAGGACATTTGGTTTGAGCGCAATCCTCAAACTTAGTTAAAAAAAGTCATTTAAGCCTTTTCGCAGTGAGATCTACGCGATATGGCCGAGAAATGTAATTTTGATGTTAACTCCCAAACCGCTGCGCAGAAGTCAACCAAACTTCACCCAATAGTGTATTGTATCACAATCCAGTAGTTACATTTGGAAATTTGGTTCTAGGGCATTTCGTTTGAGCGCAATCCTCAAACTTAGTTAAAAAAAAGTCATTTAAGCCTTTTCTCAGTGAGATCTACGCGATATGGCCGAGAAATGTAATTTTGATGTTAACTCCCAAACCGCTGCGCAGAAGTCAACCAAACTTCACCCAATAGTGTATTGTATCACAATCTAGTAGTTACATTTGGAAATTTGGTTCTAGGACATTTGGTTTGAGCGCAATCCTCAAACTTAGTTAAAAAAAAGTCATTTAAGCCTTTTCACAGTGAGATCTACGCGATATGGCCGAGAAATGTAATTTTGATGTTAACTCCAAAACCGCTGCACAGAAGTCAACCAAACTTCACCCAATAGTGTATTGTATCACGATCTAGTAGTTACATTTGGAAATTTGGTTCTAGGACATTTGGTTTGAGCGCAATCCTCAAACTTAGTTAAAAAAAAGTCATTAAAGCCTTTTCGCAGTGAGATCTACGCGATATGGCCGAGAAATGTAATTTTGATGTTAACTCCCAAACCGCTGCGCAGAAGTCAACCAAACTTCACCCAATAGTGTATCGTATCACAATCTAGTAGTTACATTTGGAAATTTGGTTCTTGGACATTTGGTTTGAGCACAATCCTCAAACTTAGTTAAAAAAAGTCATTTAAGCCTTTTCTCAGTGAGATCTACGCGATATGGCCGAGAAATGTAATTTTGATGTTAACTCCAAAACCGCTGCGTAGAAGTAAACCAAACTTCACCCAATAGTGTATTGTATCACAATCTAGTAGTTACATTTGGAAATTTGGTTCTAGGACATTTGGTTTGAGCGCAATCCTCAAACTTAGTTTAAAAAATGTCATTTAAGCCTTTTCACAGTGAGATCTACACGATATGGCCGAGAAATGTAATTTTGATGTTAACTCCAAAACCGCTGCGCAGAAGTCAACCAAACTTCACCCAATAGTGTATTGTATCACAATCTAGTAGTTACATTTGGAAATTTGGTTCTAGGACATTTGGTTTGAGCGCAATCCTCAAACTTAGTTAAAAAAAGTCATTTAAGCCTTTTCGCAGTGAGATCTACGCGATATGGCCGAGAAATGTAATTTTGATGTTAACTCCCAAACCGCTGCGCAGAAGTAAACCAAACTTCACCCAATAGTGTATTGTATCACAATCTAGTAGTTACATTTGGAAATTTGGTTCTAGGACATTTGGTTTGAGCGCAATCCTCAAACTTAGTTAAAAAAAAGTCATTTAAGCCTTTTCACAGTGAGATCTACGCGATATGGCCGAGAAATGTAATTTTGATGTTAACTCCAAAACCGATGCGCAGAAGTCAACCAAACTTCACCCAATAGTGTATTGTATCACAATCTAGTAGTTACATTTGGAAATTTGGTTCTAGGACATTTGGTTTGAGCGCAATCCTCAAACTTAGTTTAAAAAAAGTCATTTAAGCCTTTTCTCAGTGAGATCTACGCGATATGGCCGAGAAATGTAATTTTGATGACTCCAAAACCGCTGCGCAGAAGTCAACCAAACTTCACCCAATAGTGTATTGTATCACAATTTAGTAGTTACATTTGGAAATTTGGTTCTAGGACATTTGGTTTGAGCGCAATCATCAAACTTAGTTAAAAAAAGTCATGTAAGCCTTTTCACAGTGAGATCTACGCGATATGGCCGAGAAATGTAATTTTGATAACTCCCAAACCGCTGCGCAGAAGTCAACCAAACTTCACCCAATAGTGTATTGTATCACAATTTAGTAGTTACATTTGGAAATTTGGTTCAAGGACATTTGGTTTGAGCGCAATCATCAAACTTAGTTAAAAAAAGTCATTTAAGCCTTTTCGCAGTGAGATATACGCGATATGGCCGAGAAATGTAATTTTGATGTCAACTCCAAAACCGCTGCGCAGAAGTCAACCAAACTTAACCCAATAGTGTATTGTATCACAATCTAGTAGTTACATTTGGAAATTTGATTCTAGGACATTTGGTTTGAGCGCAATCCTCAAACTTAGTTAAAAAAAGTCATTTAAGCCTTTTCGCAGTGAGATCTACGCGATATGGCCGAAAAATGTAATTTTGATGTTAACTCCAAAACCGCTGCGCAGAAGTCAACCAAACTTCACCCAATAGTGTATTGTATCACAATCTAGTAGTTACATTTGGAAATTTGGTTCTAGGACATTTGGTTTGAGCGCAATCCTCAAACTTAGTTAAAAAAAGTCATTTAAGCCTTTTCGCAGTGAGATCTACGCGATATGGCCGAGAAATGTAATTTTGATGTTAACTCCCAAACCGCTGCGCAGAAGTCAACCAAACTTCACCCAATAGTGTATTGTATCACAATCTAGTAGTTACATTTGGAAATTTGGTTCTAGGGCATTTCGTTTGAGCGCAATCCTCAAACTTAGTTAAAAAAAAGTCATTTAAGCCTTTTCTCAGTGAGATCTACGCGATATGGCCGAGAAATGTAATTTTGATGTTAACTCCCAAACCGCTGCGCAGAAGTCAACCAAACTTCACCCAATAGTGTATTGTATCACAATCTAGTAGTTACATTTGGAAATTTGGTTCTAGGACATTTGGTTTGAGCGCAATCCTCAAACTTAGTTAAAAAAAAGTCATTTAAGCCTTTTCACAGTGAGATCTACGCGATATGGCCGAGAAATGTAATTTTGATGTTAACTCCAAAACCGCTGCACAGAAGTCAACCAAACTTCACCCAATAGTGTATTGTATCACGATCTAGTAGTTACATTTGGAAATTTGGTTCTAGGACATTTGGTTTGAGCGCAATCCTCAAACTTAGTTAAAAAAAAGTCATTAAAGCCTTTTCGCAGTGAGATCTACGCGATATGGCCGAGAAATGTAATTTTGATGTTAACTCCCAAACCGCTGCGCAGAAGTCAACCAAACTTCACCCAATAGTGTATCGTATCACAATCTAGTAGTTACATTTGGAAATTTGGTTCTTGGACATTTGGTTTGAGCACAATCCTCAAACTTAGTTAAAAAAAGTCATTTAAGCCTTTTCTCAGTGAGATCTATGCGATATGGCCGAGAAATGTAATTTTGATGTTAACTCCAAAACCGCTGCGTAGAAGTAAACCAAACTTCACCCAATAGTGTATTGTATCACAATATAGTAGTTACATTTGGAAATTTGGTTCTAGGACATTTGGTTTGAGCGCAATCCTCAAACTTAGTTTAAAAAATGTCATTTAAGCCTTTTCACAGTGAGATCTACACGATATGGCCGAGAAATGTAATTTTGATGTTAACTCCAAAACCGCTGCGCAGAAGTCAACCAAACTTCACCCAATAGTGTATTGTATCACAATCTAGTAGTTACATTTGGAAATTTGGTTCTAGGACATTTGGTTTGAGCGCAATCCTCAAACTTAGTTAAAAAAAGTCATTTAAGCCTTTTCGCAGTGAGATCTACGCGATATGGCCGAGAAATGTAATTTTGATGTTAACTCCCAAACCGCTGCGCAGAAGTAAACCAAACTTCACCCAATAGTGTATTGTATCACAATCTAGTAGTTACATTTGGAAATTTGGTTCTAGGACATTTGGTTTGAGCGCAATCCTCAAACTTAGTTAAAAAAAAGTCATTTAAGCCTTTTCACAGTGAGATCTACGCGATATGGCCGAGAAATGTAATTTTGATGTTAACTCCAAAACCGATGCGCAGAAGTCAACCAAACTTCACCCAATAGTGTATTGTATCACAATCTAGTAGTTACATTTGGAAATTTGGTTCTAGGACATTTGGTTTGAGCGCAATCCTCAAACTTAGTTTAAAAAAAGTCATTTAAGCCTTTTCTCAGTGAGATCTACGCGATATGGCCGAGAAATGTAATTTTGATGACTCCAAAACCGCTGCGCAGAAGTCAACCAAACTTCACCCAATAGTGTATTGTATCACAATTTAGTAGTTACATTTGGAAATTTGGTTCTAGGACATTTGGTTTGAGCGCAATCATCAAACTTAGTTAAAAAAAGTCATGTAAGCCTTTTCACAGTGAGATCTACGCGATATGGCCGAGAAATGTAATTTTCCCAAACCGCTGCGCAGAAGTCAACCAAACTTCACCCAATAGTGTATTGTATCACAATTTAGTAGTTACATTTGGAAATTTGGTTCAAGGACATTTGGTTTGAGCGCAATCATCAAACTTAGTTAAAAAAAGTCATTTAAGCCTTTTCGCAGTGAGATATACGCGATATGGCCGAGAAATGTAATTTTGATGTTAATTCCCAAACCGCTGCGCAGAAGTCAACCAAACTTCACCCAATAGTGTATTGTATCACAATCTAGTAGTTAAATGTGGAAATTTGGTTCTAGGACATTTGATTTGAGCGCAATCCTCAAACTTAGTTAAAAAAAGTTATTTAAGCCTTTTCACAGTGAGATCTATGCGATATGGCCGAGAAATGTAATTTTGATGTTAACTCCCAAACCGCTGCGCAGAAGTCAACCAAACTTCACCCAATAGTGTATTGTATCACAATTTAGTAGTTACATTTGGAAATTTGGTTCTAGGACATTTGGTTTGAGCGCAATCATCAAACTTAGTTAAAAAAAGTCATGTAAGCCTTTTCACAGTGAGATCTACGCGATATGGCCGAGAAATGTAATTTTGATAACTCCCAAACCGCTGCGCAGAAGTCAACCAAACTTCACCCAATAGTGTATTGTATCACAATTTAGTAGTTACATTTGGAAATTTGGTTCAAGGACATTTGGTTTGAGCGCAATCATCAAACTTAGTTAAAAAAAGTCATTTAAGCCTTTTCGCAGTGAGATATACGCGATATGGCCGAGAAATGTAATTTTGATGTCAACTCCAAAACCGCTGCGCAGAAGTCAACCAAACTTAACCCAATAGTGTATTGTATCACAATCTAGTAGTTACATTTGGAAATTTGATTCTAGGACATTTGGTTTGAGCGCAATCCTCAAACTTAGTTAAAAAAAGTCATTTAAGCCTTTTCGCAGTGAGATCTACGCGATATGGCCGAAAAATGTAATTTTGATGTTAACTCCAAAACCGCTGCGCAGAAGTCAACCAAACTTCACCCAATAGTGTATTGTATCACAATCTAGTAGTTACATTTGGAAATTTGGTTCTAGGACATTTGGTTTGAGCGCAATCCTCAAACTTAGTTAAAAAAAGTCATTTAAGCCTTTTCGCAGTGAGATCTACGCGATATGGCCGAGAAATGTAATTTTGATGTTAACTCCCAAACCGCTGCGCAGAAGTCAACCAAACTTCACCCAATAGTGTATTGTATCACAATCTAGTAGTTACATTTGGAAATTTGGTTCTAGGGCATTTCGTTTGAGCGCAATCCTCAAACTTAGTTAAAAAAAAGTCATTTAAGCCTTTTCTCAGTGAGATCTACGCGATATGGCCGAGAAATGTAATTTTGATGTTAACTCCCAAACCGCTGCGCAGAAGTCAACCAAACTTCACCCAATAGTGTATTGTATCACAATCTAGTAGTTACATTTGGAAATTTGGTTCTAGGACATTTGGTTTGAGCGCAATCCTCAAACTTAGTTAAAAAAAAGTCATTTAAGCCTTTTCACAGTGAGATCTACGCGATATGGCCGAGAAATGTAATTTTGATGTTAACTCCAAAACCGCTGCACAGAAGTCAACCAAACTTCACCCAATAGTGTATTGTATCACGATCTAGTAGTTACATTTGGAAATTTGGTTCTAGGACATTTGGTTTGAGCGCAATCCTCAAACTTAGTTAAAAAAAAGTCATTAAAGCCTTTTCGCAGTGAGATCTACGCGATATGGCCGAGAAATGTAATTTTGATGTTAACTCCCAAACCGCTGCGCAGAAGTCAACCAAACTTCACCCAATAGTGTATCGTATCACAATCTAGTAGTTACATTTGGAAATTTGGTTCTTGGACATTTGGTTTGAGCACAATCCTCAAACTTAGTTAAAAAAAGTCATTTAAGCCTTTTCTCAGTGAGATCTACGCGATATGGCCGAGAAATGTAATTTTGATGTTAACTCCAAAACCGCTGCGTAGAAGTAAACCAAACTTCACCCAATAGTGTATTGTATCACAATATAGTAGTTACATTTGGAAATTTGATTCTAGGACATTTGGTTTGAGCGCAATCCTCAAACTTAGTTAAAAAAAGTCATTTAAGCCTTTTCACAGTGAGATCTACGCGATATGGCCGAGAAATGTAATTTTGATGTTAACTCCCAAACCGCTGCGCAGATGTCAACCAAACTTCACCCAATAGTGTATTGTATCACAATCTAGTAGTTACATTTGGAAATTTGGTTCTAGGACATTTGGTTTGAGCGCAATCATCAAACTTACTTAAAAAAAAAAGTCATTTAAGCCTTTTCACAGTAAGATCTACGCGATATGGCCGAGAAATGTAATTTTGATGTTAACTCCAAAACCGCTGCGCAGAAGTCAAACAAACTTCACCCAATAGTGTATTGTATCACAATCTAGTAGTTACATATTGAAATTTGGTTCTAGGACATGTGGTTTGAGCGCAATCCTCAAACTTAGTTTAAAAAAAGTCATTTAAGCCTTTTCGCAGTGAGATCTACACGATATGGCCGAGAAATGTAATTTTGATGTCAACTCCAAAACCGCTGCGCAGAAGTCAACCAAACTTCACCCAATAGTGTATTGTATCACAATCTAGTAGTTACATTTGGAAATTTGATTCTAGGACATTTGGTTTGAGCGCAATCCTCAAACTTAGTTAAAAAAAGTAATTTAAGCCTTTTCGCAGTGAGATCTACGCGATATGGCCGAGAAATGTAATTTTGATGTTAACTCCCAAACCGCTGCGCAGAAGTCAACCAAACTTCACCCAATAGTGTATTGTATCACAATTTAGTAGTTACATTTGGAAATTTGGTTCAAGGACATTTGGTTTGAGCGCAATCATCAAACTTAGTTAAAAAAAGTCATTTAAGCCTTTTCGCAGTGAGATATACGCGATATGGCCGAGAAATGTAATTTTGATGTTAACTCCCAAACCGCTGCGCAGAAGTCAACCAAACTTCACCCAATAGTGTATTGTATCACAATCTAGTAGTTAAATGTGGAAATTTGGTTCTAGGACATTTGATTTGAGCGCATTCCTCAAACTTAGTTAAAAAAAGTAATTTAAGCCTTTTCGCAGTGAGATCTACGCGATATGGCCGAGAAATGTAATTTTGATGTTAACTCCCAAACCGCTGCGCAGAAGTCAACCAAACTTCACCCAATAGTGTATTGTATCACAATTTAGTAGTTACATTTGGAAATTTGGTTCAAGGACATTTGGTTTGAGCGCAATCATCAAACTTAGTTAAAAAAAGTCATTTAAGCCTTTTCGCAGTGAGATATACGCGATATGGCCGAGAAATGTAATTTTGATGTTAACTCCCAAACCGCTGCGCAGAAGTCAACCAAACTTCACCCAATAGTGTATTGTATCACAATCTAGTAGTTAAATGTGGAAATTTGGTTCTAGGACATTTGATTTGAGCGCAATCCTCAAACTTAGTTAAAAAAAGTTATTTAAGCCTTTTCACAGTGAGATCTACGCGATATGGCCAAGAAATGTAATTTTGATGTTAACTCCCAAACCGCTGCGCAGATGTCAACCAAACTTCACCCAATAGTGTATTGTATGACAATCTAGTAGTTACATTTGGAAATTTGGTTCTAGGACATTTGGTTTGAGCGCAATCCTCAAACTTAGTTAAAAAAAGTCATTTAAGCCTTTTCACAGTGAGATTTACGCGATATGGCCGAGAAATGTAATTTTGATGTTAACTCCCAAACCGCTGCGCAGAAGTCAACCAAACTTCACCCAATAGTGTATTGTATCACAATCTAGTAGTTACATTGGGAAATTTGATTCTAGGACATTTGGGTTGAGCGCAATCCTCAAACTTAGTTAAAAAAAGTCATTTAAGCCTTTTCGCAGTGAGATCTACGCGATATGGCCGAGAAATGTAATTTTGATGTTAACTCCCAAACCGCTGCGCAGAAGTCAACCAAACTTCACCCAATAGTGTATTGTATCACAATCTAGTAGTTAAATTTGGAAATTTGGTTCTAGGACATTTGGTTTGAGCGCAATCCTCAAACTTAGTTAAAAAAAGTCATTTAAGCCTTTTTTCAGTGAGATCTACGCGATATGGCCGAGAAATGTAATTTTGATGTTAACTCCCAAACCGCTGCGCAGAAGTCAACCAAACTTCACCCAATAGTGTATGGTATCACAATCTAGTAGTTACATTTGGAAACTTGGTTCTAGGACATTTGGTTTGAGCGCAATCCTCAAACTTAGTTTAAAAAAAGTCATTTAAGCCTTTTCTCAGTGAGATCTACGCGATATGGCCGAGAAATGTAATTTTGATGTTAACTCCCAAACCGCTGCGCAGAAGTAAACCAAACTTCACCCAATAGTGTATTGTATCACAATCTAGTAGTTACATTTGGAAATTTGGTTCTAGGACATTTGGTTTGAGCGCAATCCTCAAACTTAGTTAAAAAAAAGTCATTTAAGCCTTTTCACAGTGAGATCTACGCGATATGGCCGAGAAATGTAATTTTGATGTTAACTCCAAAACCGCTGCGCAGAAGTCAACCAAACTTCACCCATTAGTGTATTGTATCACAATCTAGTAGTTACATTTGGAAATTTGGTTCTAGGACATTTGGTTTGAGCGCAATCCTCAAACTTAGTTAAAAAAAGTCATTTAAGCCTTTTCGCAGTGAGATCTACGCGATATGGCCGAGAAATGTAATTTTGATGTTAACTCCAAAACCGCTGCGCAGAAGTCAACCAAACTTCACCCAATAGTGTATTGTATCACAATCTAGTAGTTACATTTGGAAATTTGGTTCTAGGACATTTGGTTTGAGCGCAATCCTCAAAATTAGTTAAAAAAAGTCATTTAAGCCTTTTCGCAGTGAGATCTACGCGATATGGCCGAGAAATGTAATTTTGATGTTAACTCCCAAACCGCTGCGCAGAAGTCAACCAAACTTCACCCAATAGTGTATTGTATCACAATCTAGTAGTTACATTTTGAAATTTGGTTCTAGGACATTTGGTTTGAGCGCAATCCTCAAACTTAGTTTAAAAAAGTCATTTAAGCCTTTTCGCAGTGAGATCTACGCGATATGGCCGAGAAATGTAATTTTGATGTTAACTCCCAAACCGCTGCGCAGAAGTCAACCAAACTTCACCCAATAGTGCATTGTATCACAATCTAGTAGTTACATTTGAAAATTTGGTTCTAGGACATTTGGGTTGAGCGCAATCCTCAAACTTAGTTAAAAAAAGTCATTTAAGCCTTTTCTCAGTGAGATATACGCGATATGGCCGAGAAATGTAATTTTGATGTTAACTCCAAAACCGCTGCGTAGAAGTAAACCAAACTTCACCCAATAGTGTATTGTATCACAATCTAGTAGTTACATATAGAAATTTGGTTCTAGGACATTTGGTTTGAGCGCAATCCTCAAACTTAGTTAAAAAAAGTCATTTAAGCCTTTTCGCAGTGAGATCTACGCGATATGGCCGAGAAATGAAATTTTGATGTTAACTCCCAAACCGCTGCGCAGAAGTCAACCAAACTTCACCCAATAGTGTATTGTATCACAATCTAGTAGTTACATTTGGAAATTTGGTTCTAGGACATTTGGTTTGAGCGCAATCCTCAAACTTAGTTTAAAAAAAGTCATTTAAGCCTTTTCTCAGTGAGATCTACGCGATATGGCCGAGAAATGTAATTTTGATGACTCCAAAACCGCTGCGCAGAAGTCAACCAAACTTCACCCAATAGTGTATTGTATCACAATTTAGTAGTTACATTTGGAAATTTGGTTCTAGGACATTTGGTTTGAGCGCAATCCTCAAACTTAGTTAAAAAAAGTCATTTAAGCCTTTTCGCAGTGAGATCTACACGATATGGCCGAGAAATGTAATTTTGATGTTAACTCCCAAACCGCTGCGCAGAAGTCAACCAAACTTCACCCAATAGTGTATTGTATCACAATCTAGTAGTTACATTTGGGAATTTGGTTCTAGGACATTTGGTTTGAGCGCAATCCTCAAACTTAGTTAAAAAAAAGTCATTTAAGCCTTTTCGCAGTGAGATCTACGCGATATGGCCGAGAAATGTAATTTTGATGTTAATTCCAAAACCGCTGCGCAGAAGTCAACCAAACTTCACCCAATAGTGTATTGTATCACAATCTAGTAGTTACATTTGGAAATTTGGTTCTAGGACATTTGGTTTGAGCGCAATCCTCAAAATTAGTTAAAAAAAGTCATTTAAGCCTTTTCGCAGTGAGATCTACGCGATATGGCCGAGAAATGTAATTTTGATGTTAACTCCCAAACCGCTGCGCAGAAGTCAACCAAACTTCACCCAATAGTGTATTGTATCACAATCTAGTAGTTACATTTGGAAATTTGGTTCTAGGACATTTGGTTTGAGCGCAATCCTCAAAATTAGTTAAAAAAAGTCATTTAAGCCTTTTCGCAGTGAGATCTACGCGATATGGCCGAGAAATGTAATTTTGATGTTAACTCCCAAACCGCTGCGCAGAAGTCAACCAAACTTCACCCAATAGTGTATTGTATCACAATCTAGTAGTTACATTTGGAAATTTGGTTCTAGGACATTTGGTTTGAGCGCAATCCTCAAACTTAGTTAAAAAAAGTCATTTAAGCCTTTTCGCAGTGAGATCTACGCGATATGGCCGAGAAATGTAATTTTGATGTTAACTCCCAAACCGCTGCGCAGATGTCAACCAAACTTCACCCAATAGTGTATTGTATCACAATCTAGTAGTTACATTTGGAAATTTGGTTCTAGGGCATTTGGTTTGAGCGCAATCCTCAAACTTAGTTAAAAAAAAGTCATTTAAGCCTTTTCTCAGTGAGATCTACGCGATATGGCCGAGAAATGTAATTTTGATGTTAACTCCCAAACCGCTGCGCAGAAGTCAACCAAACTTCACCCAATAGTGTATTGTATCACAATCTAGTAGTTACATTTGGAAATTTGGTTCTAGGACATTTGGTTTGAGCGCAATCCTCAAACTTAGTTAAAAAAAAGTCATTTAAGCCTTTTCACAGTGAGATCTACGCGATATGGCCAAGAAATGTAATTTTGATGTTAACTCCAAAACCGCTGCACAGAAGTCAACCAAACTTCACCCAATAGTGTATTGTATCACGATCTAGTAGTTACATTTGGAAATTTGGTTCTAGGACATTTGGTTTCAGCGCAATCCTCAAACTTAGTTAAAAAAAAGTCATTAAAGCCTTTTCGCAGTGAGATCTACGCGATATGGCCGAGAAATGTAATTTTGATGTTAACTCCCAAACCGCTGCGCAGAAGTCAACCAAACTTCACCCAATAGTGTATCGTATCACAATCTAGTAGTTACATTTGGAAATTTGGTTCTAGGACATTTGGTTTGAGCACAATCCTCAAACTTAGTTAAAAAAAGTCATTTAAGCCTTTTCTCAGTGAGATCTACGCGATATGGCCGAGAAATGTAATTTTGATGTTAACTCCAAAACCGCTGCGTAGAAGTAAACCAAACTTCACCCAATAGTGTATTGTATCACAATCTAGTAGTTACATATAGAAATTTGGTTCTAGGACATTTGGTTTGAGCGCAATCCTCAAACTTAGTTAAAAAAAGTCATTTAAGCCTTTTCGCAGTGAGATCTACGCGATATGGCCGAAAAATGTAATTTTGATGTTAACTCCAAAACCGCTGCGCAGAAGTCAACCAAACTTCACCCAATAGTGTATTGTATCACAATCTAGTAGTTACATTTGGAAATTTGGTTCTAGGACATTTGGTTTGAGCGCAATCCTCAAACTTAGTTAAAAAAAGTCATTTAAGCCTTTTCGCAGTGAGATCTACGCGATATGGCCGAGAAATGTAATTTTGATGTTAACTCCCAAACCGCTGCGCAGAAGTCAACCAAACTTCACCCAATAGTGTATTGTATCACAATCTAGTAGTTACATTTGGAAATTTGGTTCTAGGGCATTTCGTTTGAGCGCAATCCTCAAACTTAGTTAAAAAAAAGTCATTTAAGCCTTTTCTCAGTGAGATCTACGCGATATGGCCGAGAAATGTAATTTTGATGTTAACTCCCAAACCGCTGCGCAGAAGTCAACCAAACTTCACCCAATAGTGTATCGTATCACAATCTAGTAGTTACATTTGGAAATTTGGTTCTTGGACATTTGGTTTGAGCACAATCCTCAAACTTAGTTAAAAAAAGTCATTTAAGCCTTTTCTCAGTGAGATCTACGCGATATGGCCGAGAAATGTAATTTTGATGTTAACTCCAAAACCGCTGCGTAGAAGTAAACCAAACTTCACCCAATAGTGTATTGTATCACAATCTAGTAGTTACATTTGGAAATTTGGTTCTAGGACATTTGGTTTGAGCGCAATCCTCAAACTTAGTTTAAAAAATGTCATTTAAGCCTTTTCACAGTGAGATCTACACGATATGGCCGAGAAATGTAATTTTGATGTTAACTCCCAAACCGCTGCGCAGAAGTCAACCAAACTTCACCCAATAGTGTATTGTATCACAATCTAGTAGTTACATTTGGAAATTTGGTTCTAGGGCATTTCGTTTGAGCGCAATCCTCAAACTTAGTTAAAAAAAAGTCATTTAAGCCTTTTCGCAGTGAGATCTACGCGATATGGCCGAGAAATGTAATTTTGATGTTAACTCCCAAACGCTGCGCAGAAGTCAACCAAACTTCACCCAATAGTGTATCGTATCACAATCTAGTAGTTACATTTGGAAATTTGGTTCTTGGACATTTGGTTTGAGCACAATCCTCAAACTTAGTTAAAAAAAGTCATTTAAGCCTTTTCTCAGTGAGATCTACGCGATATGGCCGAGAAATGTAATTTTGATGTTAACTCCAAAACCGCTGCGTAGAAGTAAACCAAACTTCACCCAATAGTGTATTGTATCACAATCTAGTAGTTACATTTGGAAATTTGGTTCTAGGACATTTGGTTTGAGCGCAATCCTCAAACTTAGTTTAAAAAATGTCATTTAAGCCTTTTCACAGTGAGATCTACACGATATGGCCGAGAAATGTAATTTTGATGTTAACTCCCAAACCGCTGCGCAGAAGTCAACCAAACTTCACCCAATAGTGTATTGTATCACAATCTAGTAGTTACATTTGGGAATTTGGTTCTAGGACATTTGGTTTGAGCGCAATCCTCAAACTTAGTTAAAAAAAAGTCATTTAAGCCTTTTCGCAGTGAGATCTACGCGATATGGCCGAGAAATGTAATTTTGATGTTAATTCCAAAACCGCTGCGCAGAAGTCAACCAAACTTCACCCAATAGTGTATTGTATCACAATCTAGTAGTTACATTTGGAAATTTGGTTCTAGGACATTTGGTTTGAGCGCAATCCTCAAAATTAGTTAAAAAAAGTCATTTAAGCCTTTTCGCAGTGAGATCTACGCGATATGGCCGAGAAATGTAATTTTGATGTTAACTCCCAAACCCCTGCGCAGAAATGAACCAAACTTCACCTAATAGTGTATTGTATTACAATCTAGTAGTTACATTTGGAAATTTGGTTCTAGGACATTTGGTTTAAACGCAATCCTCAAACTTATTTCAAAAAAGCCTTTTAGTTATTTTCACAGTGAGATCTATTCATTTCAGCCGAGAAATGCAATTTTGATAATAACTCCTAAACCGCTGCGCAGAAATGAGCCAAACTTCACCCAATAGTGTATTGTATCACAATCTAGTAGTTACATTTGGAAATTTGGTTCTAGGACATTTGGTTTGAGCGCAATCCTCAAACTTAGTTCAAAAAAGCCTTTTAGGCATTTTCACAGTGAGATCTATTCATTTCAGCCGAGAAATGTAATTTTGATGTTAACTCCAAAACCGCTGCGCAGAAGTCAACCAAACTTCACCCAATAGTGTATTGTATCACAATCTAGTAGTTACATTTGGAAATTTGGTTCTAGGACATTTGGTTTGAGCGCAATCCTCAAACTTAGTTAAAAAAAAGTCATTTAAGCCTTTTCACAGTGAGATCTACGCGATATGGCCGAGAAATGTAATTTTGATGTTAACTCCCAAACCGCTGCGCAGATGTCAACCAAACTTCACCCAATAGTGTATTGTATCACAATCTAGTAGTTACATTTGGAAATTTGGTTCTAGGACATTTGGTTTGAGCGCAATCATCAAACTTACTTAAAAAAAAAAGTCATTTAAGCCTTTTCACAGTAAGATCTACGCGATATGGCAGAGAAATGTAATTTTGATGTTAACTCCAAAACCGCTGCGCAGAAGTCAACCAAACTTCACCCAATAGTGTATTGTATCACAATCTAGTAGTTACATATAGAAATTTGGTTCTAGGACATGTGGTTTGAGCGCAATCCTCAAACTTAGTTTAAAAAAAGTCATTTAAGCCTTTTCGCAGTGAGATCTACACGATATGGCCGAGAAATGTAATTTTGATGTTAACTCCAAAACCGCTGCGCAGAAGTCAACCAAACTTCACCCAATAGTGTATTGTATCACAATCTAGTAGTTACATATAGAAATTTGGTTCTAGGACATGTGGTTTGAGCGCAATCCTCAAACTTAGTTTAAAAAAAGTCATTTAAGCCTTTTCGCAGTGAGATCTACACGATATGGCCGAGAAATGTAATTTTGATGTTAACTCCCAAACCGCTGCGCAGAAGTCAACCAAACTTCACCCAATAGTGTATTGTATCACAATCTAGTAGTTACATTTGGAAATTTGATTCTAGGACATTTGGTTTGAGCGCAATCCTCAAACTTAGTTAAAAAAAGTAATTTAAGCCTTTTCGCAGTGAGATCTACGCGATATGGCCGAGAAATGTAATTTTGATGTTAACTCCCAAACCGCTGCGCAGAAGTCAACCAAACTTCACCCAATAGTGTATTGTATCACAATTTAGTAGTTACATTTGGAAATTTGGTTCAAGGACATTTGGTTTGAGCGCAATCATCAAACTTAGTTAAAAAAAGTCATTTAAGCCTTTTCGCAGTGAGATATACGCGATATGGCCGAGAAATGTAATTTTGATGTTAACTCCCAAACCGCTGCGCAGAAGTCAACCAAACTTCACCCAATAGTGTATTGTATCACAATCTAGTAGTTAAATGTGGAAATTTGGTTCTAGGACATTTGGTTTGAGCGCAATCCTCAAACTTAGTTAAAAAAAGTCATTTAAGCCTTTTCGCAGTGAGATCTACGCGATATGGCCGAGAAATGTAATTTTGATGTTAATTCCCAAACCCCTGCGCAGAAATGAACCAAACTTCACCCAATAGTGTATTGTATTACAATCTAGTAGTTACATTTGGAAATTTGGTTCTAGGACATTTGGTTTAAACGTAATCCTCAAACTTATTTCAAAAAAGCCTTTTAGTTATTTTCACAGTGAGATCTATTCATTTCAGCCGAGAAATGCAATTTTGCTGATAACTCCTAAACCCCTGCGCAGAAATGAACCAGACTTCACCCAATAGTGTATTGTATTACAATCTAGTAGTTACATTTGGAAATTTGGTTCTAGGACATTTGGTTTAAACGCAATCCTCAAACTTATTTCAAAAAAGCCTTTTAGTTATTTTCACAGTGAGATCTATTCATTTCAGCCGAGAAATGCAATTTTGATAATAACTCCTAAACCGCTGCGCAGAAATGAGCCAAACTTCACCCAATAGTGTATTGTATCACAATCTAGTAGTTACATTTGGAAATTTGGTTCTAGGACATTTGGTTTGAGCACAATTCTCAAACTTATTTCAAAAAAGCCTTTTAGTTATTTTCACAGTGAGATCTATTCATTTCAGTCGAGAAATGCAATTTTGATGATAACTCCTAAACCGCTGCGCAGAAATGAACAAAACTTCACCCAATAGTGTATTGTATCACAATCTAGTAGTTACATTTGGAAATTTGGTTCTAGGACATTTGGTTTGAGCGCAATCCTCATACTTAATTCAAAAAGCCATTTAGGCCTTTTCACAGTGAGATCTATTCATTTCAGCCGAGAAATATAATATTGATGATAACTCCCAAACCGCTGCGCAGAAGTCAACCAAACTTCACCCAATAGTGTATTGTATCACAATCTAGTAGTTACATTTGGAAATTTGGTTCTAGGACATTTGGTTTGAGCGCAATCCTCAAACTTAGTTCAAAAAAGCCTTTTAGGCATTTTCACAGTGAGATCTATTCATTTCAGCCGAGAAATGTAATTTTGATGTTAACTCCAAAACCGCTGCGCAGAAGTCAACCAAACTTCACCCAATAGTGTATTGTATCACAATCTAGTAGTTACATTTGGAAATTTGGTTCTAGGACATTTGGTTTGAGCGCAATCCTCAAACTTAGTTAAAAAAAGTCATTTAAGCCTTTTCACAGTGAGATTTACGCGATATGGCCGAGAAATGTAATTTTGATGTTAACTCCCAAACCGCTGCGCAGAAGTAAACCAAACTTCACCCAATAGTGTATTGTATCACAATCTAGTAGTTACATTTGGAAATTTGGTTCTAGGACATTTGGTTTGAGCGCAATCCTCAAACTTAGTTAAAAAAAAGTCATTTAAGCCTTTTCACAGTGAGATCTACGCGATATGGCCGAGAAATGTAATTTTGATGTTAACTCCCAAACCGCTGCGCAGATGTCAACCAAACTTCACCCAATAGTGTATTGTATCACAATCTAGTAGTTACATTTGGAAATTTGGTTCTAGGACATTTGGTTTGAGCGCAATCATCAAACTTACTTAAAAAAAAAAGTCATTTAAGCCTTTTCACAGTAAGATCTACGCGATATGGCCGAGAAATGTAATTTTGATGTTAACTCCAAAACCGCTGCGCAGAAGTCAACCAAACTTCACCCAATAGTGTATTGTATCACAATCTAGTAGTTACATATAGAAATTTGGTTCTAGGACATGTGGTTTGAGCGCAATCCTCAAACTTAGTTTAAAAAAAGTCATTTAAGCCTTTTCGCAGTGAGATCTACACGATATGGCCGAGAAATGTAATTTTGATGTTAACTCCAAAACCGCTGCGCAGAAGTCAACCAAACTTCACCCAATAGTGTATTGTATCACAATCTAGTAGTTACATTTGGAAATTTGGTTCTAGGACATTTGGTTTGAGCGCAATCCTCAAACTTAGTTTAAAAAAAGTCATTTAAGCCTTTTCGCAGTGAGATCTACACGATATGGCCGAGAAATGTAATTTTGATGTTAACTCCAAAACCGCTGCGCAGAAGTCAACCAAACTTCACCCAATAGTGTATTGTATCACAATCTAGTAGTTACATTTGGAAATTTGATTCTAGGACATTTGGTTTGAGCGCAATCCTCAAACTTAGTTAAAAAAAGTAATTTAAGCCTTTTCGCAGTGAGATCTACGCGATATGGCCGAGAAATGTAATTTTGATGTTAACTCCCAAACCGCTGCGCAGAAGTCAACCAAACTTCACCCAATAGTGTATTGTATCACAATTTAGTAGTTACATTTGGAAATTTGGTTCAAGGACATTTGGTTTGAGCGCAATCATCAAACTTAGTTAAAAAAAGTCATTTAAGCCTTTTCGCAGTGAGATATACGCGATATGGCCGAGAAATGTAATTTTGATGTTAACTCCCAAACCGCTGCGCAGAAGTCAACCAAACTTCACCCAATAGTGTATTGTATCACAATCTAGTAGTTAAATGTGGAAATTTGGTTCTAGGACATTTGGTTTGAGCGCAATCCTCAAACTTAGTTAAAAAAAGTCATTTAAGCCTTTTCGCAGTGAGATCTACGCGATATGGCCGAGAAATGTAATTTTGATGTTAATTCCCAAACCCCTGCGCAGAAATGAACCAAACTTCACCCAATAGTGTATTGTATTACAATCTAGTAGTTACATTTGGAAATTTGGTTCTAGGACATTTGGTTTAAACGTAATCCTCAAACTTATTTCAAAAAAGCCTTTTAGTTATTTTCACAGTGAGATCTATTCATTTCAGCCGAGAAATGCAATTTTGCTGATAACTCCTAAACCCCTGCGCAGAAATGAACCAGACTTCACCCAATAGTGTATTGTATTACAATCTAGTAGTTACATTTGGAAATTTGGTTCTAGGACATTTGGTTTAAACGCAATCCTCAAACTTATTTCAAAAAAGCCTTTTAGTTATTTTCACAGTGAGATCTATTCATTTCAGCCGAGAAATGCAATTTTGATAATAACTCCTAAACCGCTGCGCAGAAATGAGCCAAACTTCACCCAATAGTGTATTGTATCACAATCTAGTAGTTACATTTGGAAATTTGGTTCTAGGACATTTGGTTTGAGCACAATTCTCAAACTTATTTCAAAAAAGCCTTTTAGTTATTTTCACAGTGAGATCTATTCATTTCAGTCGAGAAATGCAATTTTGATGATAACTCCTAAACCGCTGCGCAGAAATGAACAAAACTTCACCCAATAGTGTATTGTATCACAATCTAGTAGTTACATTTGGAAATTTGGTTCTAGGACATTTGGTTTGAGCGCAATCCTCATACTTAATTCAAAAAGCCATTTAGGCCTTTTCACAGTGAGATCTATTCATTTCAGCCGAGAAATATAATATTGATGATAACTCCCAAACCGCTGCGCAGAAGTCAACCAAACTTCACCCAATAGTGTATTGTATCACAATCTAGTAGTTACATTTGGAAATTTGGTTCTAGGACATTTGGTTTGAGCGCAATCCTCAAACTTAGTTCAAAAAAGCCTTTTAGGCATTTTCACAGTGAGATCTATTCATTTCAGCCGAGAAATGTAATTTTGATGTTAACTCCAAAACCGCTGCGCAGAAGTCAACCAAACTTCACCCAATAGTGTATTGTATCACAATCTAGTAGTTACATTTGGAAATTTGGTTCTAGGACATTTGGTTTGAGCGCAATCCTCAAACTTAGTTCAAAAAAGCCTTTTAGGCATTTTCACAGTGAGATCTATTCATTTCAGCCGAGAAATGTAATTTTGATGTTAACTCCAAAACCGCTGCGCAGAAGTCAACCAAACTTCACCCAATAGTGTATTGTATCACAATCTAGTAGTTACATTTGGAAATTTGGTTCTAGGACATTTGGTTTGAGCGCAATCCTCAAACTTAGTTAAAAAAAGTCATTTAAGCCTTTTCACAGTGAGATTTACGCGATATGGCCGAGAAATGTAATTTTGATGTTAACTCCCAAACCGCTGCGCAGAAGTAAACCAAACTTCACCCAATAGTGTATTGTATCACAATCTAGTAGTTACATTTGGAAATTTGGTTCTAGGACATTTGGTTTGAGCGCAATCCTCAAACTTAGTTAAAAAAAAGTCATTTAAGCCTTTTCACAGTGAGATCTACGCGATATGGCCGAGAAATGTAATTTTGATGTTAACTCCCAAACCGCTGCGCAGATGTCAACCAAACTTCACCCAATAGTGTATTGTATCACAATCTAGTAGTTACATTTGGAAATTTGGTTCTAGGACATTTGGTTTGAGCGCAATCATCAAACTTACTTAAAAAAAAAAGT